>NC_071354.1:226598365-226906355 GCF_943734655.1 Sabethes cyaneus
GGTACAGTTTTAGTGCAAGTTTTTACAGGTTGTTGTTGTTCTTTGATCATGACTGTACCGTGATAGGGCAGTTCCTGTGAGGTGAATTAGTGGTTAGATACGCTATCGTTTTGCGCGGGTATTGTTCTGGTGAATGATAAATGACACGACTGAACACAATTGTTCGTCATGACCTTGAAGATTGGAAAGTTTTTTTTCGGGTGTAACTTTTTCCAGCTATAAAATACATAAAAAGTTGGAACCGGTTCCACGTGACTGTAATGATAACGCGAACAATCTCTTGGTTTTTCATGACACGCCAGTATTTTATTTTTATTCAGAAAAATATTTTATTGAATAATTGACTTTTTATTAAACACTATCAATTTTCTCTGAATAAAATACTATCAATTTTTAAACAGTGGCACAAGAAAGTTTAAAAAAAAAACCGCCGAGAAAGAGAAATGAGAAGGTTATTTACATGGTATTACTCATACTCCGAGCGAGTGATCAGCTCAGTTAAAATAAATTAATCTAATTTGAATCAATAATGGTCGTGATAAATAGTTTCTGAAATGGCAATGAAATGATTATGTTAACTATAAATCTACAAATATATAATTTAAGATGTTTTCAATTTCTTATTCTAGATATATCGACTTGGATTTATCATTCTTCTCAAGAATGCTATACAGGCGTCTAGGATCGACAATTTTACCGTTAGCCTTGCTCTGTGGATGTCAGTTGAAGATTGACCGGAGCAAATTTATTTGATTACTAACTGTGTTCAATAACTGTAGTGTCCACAGGAATGCTAAACGATGAACACCCTTATGAAAGGAATGATTTTGAAACACCATGCCAGGTGGAACCTTTCCGGAACGTTGCTGGTCATATATCCGATGGACTATCCGTCTGCTTCGAACAGCAGCAATGGGATTCCAGTGATCAACAGTAAGCGTGAGAAAGCACGGCATGCTTTTTAATTTCGTTGAAATGTTGAAATTTTTGCAGGCCTTGTGAATGTGCTTTTCGGTGCAGTGAAAAGGTGATTCAACAGCTTGAAACCTGCCACCCGGAGAGCCACGCTACGTTAACGATACTTTTGGCGGCTTTGTCAGCAATGGAAAAGACTACTTGTAAAGGACCAACACACCAAACAAGTAAGAAAAGTTTAGGTGGATTTTGTTGCAATTTTCTTTAGTTTTCGAAAAAAAAGGACATGAAACATTAAAAACATGATCTATGGCATCCAGTTTCGTACCTAAAATTAAATAAAAAGAAGAAAACTTATCCAATTTTATTCTACTATGTATATTTTATTCACGACAGATACGTCTTTCGCCTACGACTTGCAGGCTTCCTCAGTATCTGTTTTCGAAAACAGACACTAAGGAAGCCTGCAAGTCGTAGGCGAAATACGTGTCTGTCGTGAACAGGGATGGTTCGATCACTTTGACTCAATTTTGATTCCTTTGGCACTACAGCCTCAGCCGAGCAAAATTTGACAAATTTATGTATGAGACATTTGTAGAAATCGTTATTATTTACAATTTTGCAGAATAAAGCGTTGCTATAATTTTTGTAGTTACGGCGCTACAATGCTGGTACCTCTTTAGTAACTAAATGAACGTTCATTTAGTTACTAATGAGATACTAGCATTGTAGCACCGTAACTACGAAAGATACTGCAACACTTTATTCAGCAAAATTGTAGGTCTAGTTATTATCTACAAATGTCCCATACATCAATTTGTCAAATTTTGCTCGGTGAGGACGCTACTGTCAAATGAATCTAAATTGAGTCAAAGTGATCGAACCATTCCTGGTCGTGAATAAAATATACATAGTAGAATTAAATTGGATAAGTTTTTTTTTATTTAATTTTGGGTTTCGTATTCTCCTCTTGAAGAGTCAGGCCATAAGCTCAAGTAGGTTTACTACGCTTTGCTGAAAGCAGCAATAAAACCGAATATGCTTTTCTTAGTTTGACGGCAACTGCCATGTAGTCTAATGAAGCTTTTCGCCTTGTTGTACAAAGTTATAAAGTATAAAACTTACTGCGTTAAAAGCAATATCACCAAGGCAGCTTTATTAACTTGAAAATATAACGCCGTAAGCAGGACTGTCAGATCATCCTGGACAGTTAAATTCACAGCGACCACATTAAAATATTGGAAAAAATATATAATAAATTTTCAGTTTCCGTAGTTGTGCAGCATATGCGCATCAAATTTTATTGTGCATATTGAAATGAAAAGTGGTTGAAATTACGACGCCATCAAAATTTTGCAATTTTTCAAAAAATAAAACCTAAAACATTTGCTTAAACAAAACAGCTATATTCGATTAGTCAATCTTAATTTTTAGCCGAATCATTCTAGCTGTATTCTAACAAGAAAACCGATTATTAATTTAGTAACTTACTTTCTGCAAGACACAGTTTGGTTTGATGAATGATTTGCAAAAATGATTTCGGTGCTGAACTCTAACAGTCTTCATGATAGCAGCAATAAATCTGTTTGGTCAAGTACGATCAAGCTAACAGTTTTATTGCGGTTTGACAAGCAACTGCAATAAGATCAACTTTGACTGGTGCGCCATATTGTATTGTACTTATAGTAAGTTTATGAAAGATGTGTCACAGCCAACCAGTTTTATCGTGGTACTATAAGCAACCACAATAAATTTGATTTGTAAACAGTTTTTTATGGTTTTAAAGCTGACGGATTTCACGCCAACTCGACCAGAGGTTGGCATGATCCTCTCAGAATTTAATGAAACTTTGTGTGTGTAAAGAGTTCATGTAAATAAATAACTTTTCTTACTTAGTTTTTCGGTAATTGGTCTAGACTAAGAAGAAAAGGGAAAGGGCTTAATTTTTTTTTATTATAAAAAATAAACTCGAAAGCTATAAAACCTAAAAAAAAGATTCATGGGTGACTTTTTGAAAATCTCTGAATTTTCATAAAAAAAATACTGAAAAAATAAGAAAACATCTCTACACTGAGAAAAAAAGCATTTTAAAAACCAAAAATCGATTTTCCAAAAAAGGCCATCTCAGAAATTGATGAAATTTTTTCTGAAGATAGATAATTATACGGCCTACAAATCTTCCATACATCGCAAAATGGGCATATTTAAGCGGAAAAAGTTTTTCTAACAAAAACTTTTTTAAGCCCTTTCCGGAAAAATTATTCAAGTGTTTTCGAAAATTATAGCACATACAAAAATGATGTATGAGTGACTTATAGAAAGTCTTCTGAATTTTCATGAAAAAATACTGAAAAAAATAAAAATTATTTCTACACTGAGAAAAAAGCATTTTAAAAACTAAAAAACGATTTTCCAAAAAAGGCCTTCTCAAAAATTGATGAAATTTTCTTTGAAGATAGATAATTATATGGACTACAATTCTTCCATACATCACAAAATGGGTATATTTAAGGGAAAAAAGTTTTCTAACAAAAACTTTTTCCGGAAAAAAGGTATTTCAGTATTTTCGAAAATTATAGCACCTGCAAAAAATTATGTAGAAGTGACTTTTACAAAATTTGCTGAATTTTCATACAAAAATACTGAAAAAAATAAAAATCATCTCCAAACTGAGAAAAAAGGCATTTTAAAAACTAAAATTCGATTTTCTAGAAATGCCCATCTCGGAAATTGATGAAATTTGTTCTGTAGGTAGATATTTATATGGCCTACAAGTCTCTCATATATTGTAAAACAGTGATGTTAAAAACTCGAAATCTCAAAACTAATCAAAAATCAAAATCAACTGTGAATCATGTCAACTTGATTCTATGCAGAAAAAAACTCACGCGTGAGTTTTTCTGTTTTCATAGCAAAAAGCACAAAACTCACACATATTTCTTTCCGCTTGATCATATTCTGCTTTGCTTCAACTGCTACCCGGAGCTATACACCTATACACAGGGATGATTTTTCCTCAGAGGTAAAAAGAGAAGAGAAATATTCGCACTTTGCTCAGTTTTCAATACGATGCGTTGTTCTCCTTTTTATTTTACTTTCGCTCACTCTTAGTACAGACGGCTGTTTGAGCAACCTGTACGTTGTTCAATCTGCTCATTGAGGAGCAACAAAGTGCTAACACTTTGAACACATCAAAGCATTTTTCACTAGCGAATGATGGAAATGGCAACATGCGGCTGCCGTGTCACTGTTTCTTGACACGACTGTTTTTGTTTCACTTTCCCCCTACTGCAATCTGCAATAGCTACCGAGAACAAAGAGTTTCACAACTGTTTCAACAGATCTGCTCATTATGGAGAAGGTAAAAGTTGCACTTTGTGCACAATGCGTGAGAAAATAACAAGCCTGCCTATACATACAAATTCGTTGTTGAACAGCATAGGCATTCTCTCGTGCGATACGTAACTACAACTGAGCGTAAGAGAATGAATCTCTAAATAAATCGTAAAGTTAAACTAAAACACTCATTAAAACTACATGTTTATCTAATTCTTATTAGGCTTTTTACTTTCTAGTTAAGAAAATGTCGATTCCCGCGAAGGAAAAATGTAAATTCTGCCAATTTGTTTGCCATCTTCATTCATGAATGTGTGCTAGCTTTTTTCGCAGCTGATGTTTTCTTTGGCGGTTAATTCTCTTTCGCTCTCTGGTTCGTTGTATGAAATGCCAACTGTGGAAGAAGTTAGCAAAATGCTCACTGCTGAATTTGGTTCACATCGCATAGCAACAGAGACATCGCATATAATAGCGAGAGAAATTCATATCTGAGTTCGGTGCTTCTGATCAAAGTTAAAATTTCTTGTGCTTGAAATCTCATTGAGTTTTTTGCTGCTATGAATTTTTCAACACTGTTGTAAAATGGACATATTAAAGGGAAAAAAGTTTTTCTAACAAAAACTTATACCTATTTAAACCTTTTTTCCCAGGAAGGACTTGAAAAAGTTCGTATATTTCGTCCTTTTTTCTTCATTTTTGGGCCCGTTTTGCCTCTTTCCCAATCACATTTTTTCCCGTTACCTCCCTTTCTGCTTTTTTGTTTTTGTCTGCTTCGCTCTTTCTCTTATGAGGTCATGCTTTTCCTCCGTATTTCGCATTCCTTTTATCGCCATTTTCTTTTTTACTGATCTTCGCTTGCCCTTCCTCATTTTCAAGCCAAGTTTTGCTCGTTTGTTCTATTTTTTCTCCAATTCTGTCCTATTTCGTCCTGACAAGTGAGTGGTCGTGGGTTCGAATCTTAGTAGAATCTAGCCATTCGATGTCAAGTTACTTTAGCATAGGTTTATCCTAAGGCCTCCCTTATTTACCCATCGTTCATGCTGAATTCTATATTTACCCACTGGAGCCTCTTGACAGTGCAAAAGTTTCGCGTATAGTTAGGTGTACTGGTCAGAAGAACTAATGAGTCCTCGCCAGGGACGGCTATAATATGGGATAGTACTGGCAGTGAGGAATAAGTGGGTAAAGTAGATCAAGCTTTGAAGCAAGAGTAAGCCCCAATACACACAAGCACGCATACAATTTAATAAGCATTACGCTCATTCAATAGCGATTATAGCAAAAAGAAATGCAGTGCAGGTCATACAGCAAACACCCGGGCGATATCACAATAGATCAACTATACTAGTCGCAGTGATGAGTCCATACAGGAAAAAAAAATCTGTGCTATTTGTCTTCATTTTCTTGCCCGTTTTTTCTTCGTTTTCTTTGTTCCTTCTAATCTCTCTATTTTATCTCTTTTTCTGTCCGGTCTCCTCTTATTACATCAATTTTTTTCTTTTTAATTTTTTCCGCATTTTTCTCTTTTTGCGACCTGTTTCCCTCTCAGTCCGTATCGATTTTTCTTCCGATTTTCTTATTTTATGCCAGTTTTTCTTCTTTACCCTCTCGAATGTTTTCTCTTTTGCGATTCCGTTTTGTCACGATCTCCTCCGTGCTTCTTTTTCGAGTTTTCCCCACGAGCAGGATGAGACAGACTACCTCTAGATCCATCGGTATCTGCTTAGTATCTTAGTTAGTTTCTGCTATAACCTAGTCAACTACCGAAAATCAACTTTATTGGTTAATGAACAGCTAAGATATCGTGTTGAGCGTAGAGCACCACCCATCGCCTTATTCCGGAGATTCCTATATTCTAAGAAAATTTACATTTTCACATGAAACTGTTTGCTCATACAGCGAAGTGCGAGATGTTAGGCATGCGGACGATAAGCATACGAATATTGGGCATAATGGACGTTAAGCATAAGGGATGACAGGTATAAAGGACGGTAGTGATAGGCATATTGGACGTTAGGCATAATTTGCAGGATCACGAAAGACCGAACTCCTATTTTGCCGAAACACGAAAGGAGAAGGCACGAAAGGAGAAGGCACGAAAGGAGAAGGCACGAAAGGGCTGAATCTCGCTGACAACTATTTTTCCGATTAATATTCATAAAAATAATATTTTTAACGTCAATGATGAGCTGATTAAGCTATTATCAAGACAATTAGAAGATATTTTCATGTATTTTAGGAAAATATAAAATGATAAAGGGAAAAAGGCATTTCGTAAAATACTGGCACTTTAATCTCAGAACAGCAAGACACCCACATTCGCCGGAAGCATCCACGAAGAAATCACCTCTCTTTAGGTACATGCATTTCAAGGTATACTAACAAGTAGGGGTTATCTCTTAGTTGAGTATATATCCAACATTTGAGGTCAAAGTCCGCGAATATTTTCTATAACAATCGACCATTCGTGATTCGGCCATGTGTATTTCGGCCATCTGTGATTCGGCCGGTTTCGACTATTCGTATGTAAATAACTAACTCTATATGTAGGACATTTTTTAACTGAGTCGGTTAGACCGCTTGAAAGCTAACTGCAGACTGCCTAACGTTCGTTATACCTACCATACATTTTGGCTTCCGCACGTCCATTATGCCTAAAGTATTTATGCTTAGCGTCCATTATTGCCACTTGTCCACTCTTGCGAACAATTAACTTTTCTGAGAGAGCAGGTTGAGAATATTCAATTATTTTCGAATGAATGTTATTATCGCCTCAAATCTTACTTCAACATCAAACACTATTTAGTTAACCATATATGTATTCATGTATTTGATTTGATGATATCAAAAAATTGTTATGTTAAAATGGTTTGATTGTGCTACAGGTTGAGAAATACAAATTTTTGCAAGTCGATTATTTTTACAGCATTTTATTGATTCTCATAATCGAAAACTACTAAATAAGTTAAAGTTGTTTGCAAAATGTTTTGTACCTTACTGCCTTATACTGAGTTGACAGTCGAATAAACATTAGCATCACTACGGGTTCCTCCTGTCTTGTCTTGTCCATCATTTTCGAAAGAAATTAATCTAAATGTGATGCTTGAGCATGGAAATTATGTAAAGAATTGCCAGCAACTAACTGATGCAAAGCAGCAAATGAAATGTTCAAAACTATTCTCGGATAAGAGCGTCGCTGATTTTCCTCGCTTTGCGAATTCTGCGTCATGTCACATGCACAAATGCAAGCCAACAGTTTCGAATAAATTCTTGCAGTACCTATATAGATACAATCTGGCAAAAGAAAAGGTAGACCGCTTACTTTTCAATGACGTGTCACCTTCAGAACATCAATTTGGACTAATTTCAATCTTAAATGTCAAAGGTGGTTGAAGAAAAGGGGTGGTTTTATACTTTAAGAAAATTGTTTATCTTCAGGACATCACATTGGACTAGGTTTAATGCTGAAACGATCGATAATATCGGTTGAAGAAGAGGGGTGGTTTTGCACTCTGAGGTACTTCCCAAGCACAGATATCAAATTGGTATAAGTTTAGGCACCGTAAAGAATCTTCGACCTATTGGGACGAGGAGTTTCTGTCACTTTTTCTTCGTCGTTTTCTGACGTCTTTTCTTCGACCAGTCAGGATGTGAGGATTTCTAATTGGACAATGCATATTAGAGTTCAAAACCTGACCACTTTTCGAGAAAGATGTTTTGGAATGACACCCTACCCAGCCAAACCTTGCCGTAAGACATAGTCCTACGTCAAAAGGCTTTATTTATCTTCCACTATAAGGATTTTCAGAGTGCAAACAGAGGCATAGTTGGCTACGTGGTAGTGGGGGAAAGCCAACTGTAAGTATGAATGCATGTTCCGCCATAACTCCGGAACGCCTGGACGGTTCTTTATCAAATTTGACACACATGTTTGTATTTGACATAAAAGAATTTGCGCAGGGGGGTTGACAAAAAAGGGAGACGGTCTCTTACAGGTGGTTAGGAAGGCTCAAATGGATAAAGGGGTGCGTTTTTATTGCATTTGGAATGATAGCAGTTGTATAAGTGACTGGACGACTAGAGGACAGTTCTGAAAGGGGAGAATAGGGTAGCCATAGACAAGAGGGAGGTTTAAAAACATAAAAAAGGCTTTACGAAAAGAAGACGGATTTACAAGTGGCTTGGGAACAACAGGAGGGTGAGCTGATAGAGGGTAAACACATTCAAATGAAATGAAGAAAAAGAGTTTTATTTGTTTGCGTTATAAGAATTTTCATTACAATAACAGATGTACAAGTGGCTGAGAGACAAAGGGGCTCCGAGTAAGATGGGACAATCAGCTGGTTTGCAATAAAACGGAATTTTTTTGGTAAAGATGAATCAGAAATATTGATTTATTTGCCCAGAAACATCCGTTTGATTACAGATAAAAATAAAGCACCATGCGCCTTCTGCATTCACGACTCTTTCTTTAAAAATAATGGGCTGATACTGTGTGACCGTAACACAAATGGCCGTATAACAAATAGCCGAAATCCAAATGACCGAATTTTAACAACTGTCACAGAAGGCCGAATCACGAATAGTCGTACCCCTATTTGGTTGAGTTTCTAAAGGCTCAATATGTAAAAGCAAAGCAAAGCCTAAGTGCTACATTGCGTTATCGAAACTTGACCTTCTGTTTTTTAAACGACAAACTTCGCAGCCAGCTGTCATAGTGCATGACAATTGCAGGGCCAGTTGCTTCGATCCTATTGACTCTAACAGCCTCTCCCAGTCGAGATTCGAACATACGAGTTGCGACATCCGGCCATTCGTGTTTCGACCATTTATGATTGGGTCATTAGATCTGTTGTTGTGTTGTTGTTGAAGCCTTCCAGTTGGCCTCGCGGTACGACGCTGATCGAACAAGCCATCGAATCTCGGCTGGGAGAGGTTGTTATTTAGAGCCAACAGGATCGTAGTACTAGTTCCGCAATTGTCCTGTACTCGAACAGCTAGGTCTGTCATATTAAAAACAGAAGGTCAAGCTTCGATAATGGAATGTAACAACTAGGCTAGCTAGGCTATCAGATCTGTTATGCCATTTGTTATTTTGACCATTCGTAGGTATTTCAACAAAAATTAAAATGTAGGTCTCTGGTCCGCATCTATACATCGTGGTAACACGAAAAAATAAATATTTTCAATGTTTTTGCTATAAACAGCTTTGAGCTTTTGTTCAAATATTTTCTGTAAGACTAGTGAAACGTCAACATTATGCATATGAATGAAGTAAATTCGTTAAATTCACCATTCTGCAATCGTACATCGTTAGTTCATTTAATAAAATATTTACTAATAAATAATCAAGCGATAGTTAATCTAACATTCAAATGGACTAAAACTAGTATTAAACACTTTTCCTTAGGACTGATAAAACAATTCAAAAACTGGGCATGTAAATTAACACTAAATTTTATACTTCGAAATTGTTTGGAGAAAACATCAAAAGTACAGAGTACCAAACTGGACAGTTTTACATTCGCTGAGTGTCAGTAAGTAATATTTGACCTACATTTAGGAACTTTACCTAAAACTCTCAATCCTTTCAGTGACATCCTGTCCATAAGAGACTGCATCAATCGGTATGCACTCGAGTGCGGAAAACCTGCGATCATTCACTGGCTAAACCAGGTGTATCGTAATATAATAACGCAAACTCCTTGTGATATGCCAGAAAACGTGAATGAGAAGTAATATTTTCCTTCGAAATTATATTCCTAGCTACTACTAGGCTTGTTGTTTGAGTCACAGAACTCATGAATTCATGATTCTAATGCCATGAATGACTTCGAAACTGTTAAATGTAAATCCTGAATAATTGCATCATTTCGTATCACATTCCAAAAGTCATTTTATTGCTGTATCACCGATAAATAGTCATACAATTTACACACTGCACCCTGAATGGTTGTTCCGTTTTTTTATTAACTCTATTGAAAAAATAAAAACAAGAATCCACCAGAACACGGTTCACGGTTTCGCCATGAGGTACCACGAGGAACGGAATAGCAGCAAATATGTAACGGAAATCGATAATCACCCTTGCGATTCGGACCGGTCCCGAACCAGACCATAGCGGACATTAAATTTCAATGAAAACCAGTTCGGCGGCGCAAGGAAAGAAATATACCCGGGGCCAGGCTGGGCACTGCTGCTGCTGCTGCTGCCACTGCCACCAAGTCCATTCCGAGTGGGGCAAGGAAGAAAAACGAATTAATAAAAATCAAGCAAAATAGCATCAATTACGCATGCGGTTGTGCGGCGCGGTGCAACGCGCCTGAACTGAGCTGGAAGGAACTTGAAGCTCACGGAATAACCGAGCCAAAAACAGCCTGATCAACTTCTCACCAACGACGAATGTGAGTATTCGTGTACGGGGAACGAACGCACGTCGTAATCGATGTCAAGGTACACAACACTACTTTTCAAAATAAAGGAAAAAAATCACTTCGAGAGCGTACACCTTTCGGTGCTCCTTTTTCTCGTTGTAGTTCCTTCACTTTACCCTGAGCGAACCGTGGGACGTGGGCAAGGAGGCCTGACTTGCGTAATTTCAGCGTGAAACCCTTCCTCAACCGACTGCGACAGAACCAGAGTTCAAAACCTGCCAGCTCGTTGCTAAGTCACGGGAGTTCAATCCTTTTGCAGGTATGCGCGCGCGCACTCTACACCCCCGGACTAGCGCAAAACCGACAGTCAGCAGCAGCAGCAACAGCACCGGCGTTGATAATTGAGGTGAAAAAAAAACTAAAACATTTAAAAATATGCGTGTGCAACTCTATCTGATCGCAGCAGAGTGCTTGGGCCAAAGATCGACCACGATTTGCCCGCGCACAGTCAAGCTCTCGCTCGAACCCTTCGAGTTTGCACTACATTCCCTCCCCTGCAATACTACCTCTTTCCAACCAAGTCACCACACCACTATCAGTCAAAGCTTTGCCAGCCAGCCAGGTGATCTTTGCACTATGGAATCTATCTCCTACCGATATCGGATGTGGTTTGGTTTCGGTTAGAGCGCACGCGCTATGTGGCCTGCAAAATTCTGCTGGTTTTTAAGTGTACAGCGACTAGTACCTAGTACACACTACACTTATTGAAGATTGAGTGCGTTTCGATTTGCTGCATAGTTTGCTCTGCAAAGACTGTTTGATTTTGCTGTTACCAACCAGGCAGGCAAGATAAAGCAGCGCTTTATTTCCTAGGCTTATGAAATTGGTGTCGTTAGAAGTTGGAATCGGAAATTTAAAAAAACATATGAGTAGAGTGGAAATATTTACTGCTTTAGGCCAACAAAGCAATCAGTTGTTTACCCTGCGTCAGTTGCTAGACAAGTTTCGGTAGTACAGACTTGCAGACTCATCATCTGTTTGTGGACTTTAAGGCAGCGTACGATTCAGTCCAGCGAAATGAGCTATGGCAGATAATGCTAGAACAAAGCAATACTACCTACTGAAGATTGATAGCAAAACTTAAGTCTGCGTGTAGACGGAGGTCACCATTAACCCTCTCTAACGGGAAACATCGTAAAAACGATGCGAAAGATTATTTTTTCATAAGAGCTTAAATTTTGATTTTCATGTAAATATAATTAACTGGAGGAGCGCCAGATGAAGGAGTGCAAATAGTCCAATTTCCGATTTTTAATTTTCGTATCTTACGTTTTACCCAGATAATTTTTCAATTCAGATATTTAAAGAATTGAAATAAAGCATGTGAATTACTGACAGCAAAAATTTGGGGATAACCTTTTTGTTCTAGATGTCCTTTTTCTTCTCCTAGAGTAAAAAAGAGAATACCCGTGCAATAATTTTTTCGGAATTTTCTTGAATTTTTAATTTTGAAAGATGATAACCTTTGGCATGGTCAAAATGGTGTGATATTAATATAAAAATGTCAAGAAATCTGTTCTGAACAAATCTGTTTTCATATTGGCAGTTCAAAACAAATTTCATGTTTAGCTCTGAAGCTTTAGAAGCCAAGGTCGTCTACAGCCAATTCGCACCAATTTAATATATTAATTTAACATGAATATTTCAAAACATTAGATGCTTATTCGTATAGCGATTTTTCAAAAAGATCGTATACGATATGACTGAAGGGTTCCAAATCTGTGTCAAATTTTATCATGCATTTATGAACGAAAACGGTATTTAAACATTTCGAGGTCTGTTTCAATTAACAGCAAACTCCCATGGAAATTTTTCGATTTTCTTGGACATCGGTTATTTCAAGCAATTTACGTGGGAAAATTGCATGTAAAACGTCCCTGATCATATTGCAGAAATCGCCGATGTGGTTACAGAATCGGGTTAGAAATCTATCATGGACCTTCTTCAAATTGCAATGGATTGTGCCGTTTCAAGGACTCAAATTTGGAACTGATAAAGATACTCATTTGTAAGTGATTGCATGCCGCGTCGCTCGACATGATTGGGCTATACGTTCACCTCTTCGTACCCGATCAAATGAAAATAACAAATTTATAAGATAAGTTCTATATAACAAAATATCCACTGCGTTTTATTATAAACTTGGTCTCATTATTAACTACTAAAATTGTAACAAATTCCGCTTTAGGCATATCACGAATATATTAAAATATAATATACTTTGATCTAGTTTATATCAATATGTGTCACAAATACCAGCGTTATGACTAAAATGTAACAAAGCATGTTATAAGTAACATAACGGAACAGAATCTTTGTGAAACATTTCGCATGTCGCAAGTAATAAGTACCAAGCTAGTTTTCGTGCTGGTCGCTGCACGACGGATCAGTTGTTTACCCTGCGTCAGTTGCTAGATAAGTTTCGGGAGTATAGTACAACTTGTAGACTCATCATCTGTTTTTGGACTTTAAGGCAGCGTACGATTCAGTCCAGCGAAATGAGCTATGACAGATAATACTAGAACATGGTTTCTCGAAGAAAAGAATGTAAGCCGCGATCTGGCACATTGTTTATTTATTTACTATTTGATGGGGTTTTCAACCTTTGGTTGGTTCGCCCCAAATCTGGCACAATGAAATGCAGCCGCCAGTTGGGCTTTCTACGGATTACGTAGCCAGCTGAAGTTCCGTAGTTTGCAAATTCGTACAAAACTGGCACTCTACAGAACACTAATCCTTCCGAAGGCCCTGTATGGACATGAATCATGGAAGAGGCCGTAGCCTTCAGGGCAGACCTCGCACCTGATGGATGTGCGTTGTCGAAGGATTGGAGAAGGGTAGCCTAGGACCGACAGTACTGGAGGACCATAATTTGTTCGGTGCAGGATCGATAACGAACCGTCGGCAATAAATTGGACCATTTACTTCGATATGTTAGTCTTGTTGACTTTTTCGGTGAGTTTGTTTGTATATTTGGTAATTTAAAAGTGAAACCGATTATGCAAGCCGATGTTGCTAGCCCAGATGCGTCGCTTGCCCGCATCGGCTACGTAAGTAATAAAATCGAAAACCATGAAAAATGGGACGGTCTAAAATTGCACCTAAAATGTGTTGGTATAAAACAAGGGCTCAGTGGCCTCAGTGGCCCGCAGTGCCATCAGTTGCTGCGTAGCAAATCAACGCAAACTGCACACCATTGGAATGGCATCGAAAATCAGTGGATCCGTCCCTGTAACTCACTAAAAAACTAAAAGTCGACTGTTCTCCAGTATTCGGTAGGTCGCTTACTTACTGTACCAACCGAGAGCTGGGGTGACTCTTGCCGTATCAAGAATTCCTTTCCATTGTACTCGGTCCTGGGGTACTTGTCGTCAATTCGTGAGCATCTCGGCAAACGCAAGTCGAGCTATCTAGTACGTTGGGCCCCTCTATTCCTGGTGCCGGTGGGGTTCTTGAAGAGAACGGATTTCACTGCACAGTTACTTGGCATTCTTGCGACGTGGACGACCTTCCGTAGTCTCGCAACCAGGGGTGGCACGATCACTTTAACTCAATTCACATTCATTTGAAAGTACCGTCTCAGCCAAGCAAAATTTGACAAAGTTATGAATGGGACATTTGCAGAATTAGTTATTCTCTATAATTTTGCCGAACAAAGTTTTGCTGTATCTTTTGTAGTTATGGTCCTACAATGCTATAGTAAAAGTTGTAGATAACAACTAGTTCTTCAATCGTCCCATACACAACTTTTTCAAATTCTGTTTGACTGAGACGGTACTCTGAAATGAATGTGAATTGAGTCAAAGTGATTGTGCCATCCCTGCTCCCAACTTTCACCAGGCGTACGATGGGAATCTCTCCAAAAAGTGCCTGCAACTCGTGTTTCATTCACCTACGCCACTCTCCGCTATCCGTTTGTACTCCTCCAAAAACAGTCCGCAATACCTTCGTTCAAATACGGCAAGTGCACGTATGTCTTCCGTATGCAAAGTTACTATCTCAAGTCCGTAGAGGACTGCCCCTACTAGCACGGTTATTACAAAGTAGTTGTGGTAACCGAATTATGGCTAATTTCAGTCGTAATCCGGTTGCTACAAGTAAATGAACCTAAAGTGTGCTACTTGGGGCGCCGGTCTGATTAGCGATTTGTACATCGTCAGCTTTGTGCGGTGACGTATGGCCCTTGATCGAAGCGTCTTGCGAAGGAAAAGTAAGTTCGATTTCCAGCTTGAATGCGTCGTTAGATCTCCGTATTCGTATCATTGTCCGCGGTTACCAAAGAGCCCAAATGGCCAAATATACGAACTTATCAACCACTTCCAGTTCATCGCCGTCAATAGTTACTGTCCGTGGGAAGCAAACGTTGTCTTCTCTGGAGCCTACCATATATTTGGTTTTCGACACGTTCATTTGTAATCCAGCCCTCCCAGCTGTCGTTTTTCGTCTGGCGTAGTTTTTTGTCAAACCGTTCTGGTGCATTATATACATCATAGCTTTTCACACTTGACTATATCGTGTGCGGTCTTGAAATATGATGCGTGGGTATATCGTACTCCCGACATTTTAGAATGATCCAGCAAGCCCGCCTGTCGGTGCCTTACGAAATCTTCTGCTATTGAGGACAGACGACGTGACCGTAAATATGAAATAGCACTTTGTAGATCTGCGCGTACTACCGCAGTGATTACAATAATCCGGCCGATCGTCCTTTTTATAGATGGTATAAACCACATCTTTCTCCCGCTCCTCGGTAGTTTCTCATCCTTCCAAATACTGGAAATTATTCGATGAAGTGCCATTGTCAACGGTTCTTTTCCAGCACCACATCGTTAGAATCCTTATAAAAATATCTTCTTTTTTTTTGTCTCAAATAATTGAACCCAGTTTAACAGTTTGAGATATAGAAATGAAAGACTTTTAGCATATACAGCATTTTTTCTCAGCTTTCCGATGGTAGTCTTGAAATTAAAATTGGTTGGGGAAGATCATGGCGAAAATGACGATTTTTTGATAAAACCCAACATGGCGACCAAATCCAAGAGGGTCGCCAAAAATTTTTTTACTCCATTTGAAAGCCCTGTTTTTTTTCTTTATAGAATCGGGCCATGCGTTAGTTGTTTCATGGCAAATTTATGGTATATCACATTATATAGATCTCAAGGTTTGCATAAAATTCAACTTTTTTTGAACCTGTTAGGTCCCTTGGCGAACGAGGGGTCCACTATTTCGAGGTATCAAAAGTGTAATTCTTATTTTTTAACCATTTTCAACCAATTAAGTGCAAAAGATTCAATATTTGAAGACCTTGTGTCAGTAGTGGCCCCGTTTCAGCGAGAACTACTCCGCTCTCTTTTCACCAATCATCCAATGAAATGGCAAACATTCGCGTATATAGATATGAAAAAAGAATTATATTCAACCGAACAGTAGCGCTCTTCTCCAACACAGACATAGGCAACACCTAATCCAAGTTTTAATCGTCGTAAAGAATCAGTCACTTTTATTTTTAAAAGCAAAGTAGTCGAAATCACGGTATACAGATGGTGTATTCAACTGTCGTCCCTGTCTGTGAAGTAAGGCGAACACGAAGAAAATGTTTCGTTAATTTTCACTATTTAATGATTGAAAAACAGAGGTTGGAAAACTCGCAAAATGAATAGATACGCCGAGCATCGGCAAAAGGTTCTTATCATGATAAAACAGCTACGTGAGTGGCTCAATTCGCCTATAACACTGAGCAACATACACTCACGCTTCATAGCATCGCTAAATATACGAATATCGTGAGCAACGCAAAAGTGCGAATTACTGCCTTCTGCTACTTGTAAAGCCACTAACACTACTTTAAACTATTCCCTTTTCGTGGTAATATTATTTTAAATACTTTCCGGCGTCCCCGGGCATTCTATATCCGATAAATCGAAAACACTCAATGCACATAAGAAGGGCTCCATATAAAGTAGCGGCCAAAATTGCCGAATGTAAAATTTCACATTTTAGCACATGCTTAAACGCGGTTTTGTAGTAAATTGTCTATATTTTTATGATTCGTGAATAAAATTTTGAAAGAAAAAAAATGTCATGTAGAAATAAGCCGTCAAAGTTGCCCATTTCAAAAGTTTGAAAAATGAGTCATTTTGAAAAAGTCAAAAAATTAAATAGTTATCGCGGATGTAAATATTATTGTTATATATTATTTTAAAACTGATATTTTAGCCTATTAAAAAATGAAATGAAAACAAATTTAAACTCAATGTGGTGCGCCATAGGCTACTTATAATAAAAATGAAATTTTCACAAACTTTAATCAAAAAAACAACTCTTGTCGCCTCTTGTCGCCGCAGTTTCTAACAGTGCGTCTGAGAGCTCGAAGTATGTTGTATCAAAACATGAATTGAAAGTTTGCTATAATTTGACGTTTTCCGAAAAAAAATAATTTTAAAATTGTCGTATTTTTAGCAAGTCTTTGAAATTTTAAGTACTCTTTGAACAAATTTGATTATCTTTGTTACTAAATTTATTTAGTATCTGAAGAGAGTTTCAATGACAAAATGGGAGAATCCCCGCGAGAAAGAAAAATTTTTTTTGTCAAGCAAATATTTATATCGGTAACATTTGATCATTTTTCCCCAAATCACCCTAAATATGAGTTCTTATATGTTTAAATCATTTCTTTTGTTACAAATATAATCTAGAATCAATTTGAAACTAAAAAATAATTTTGGCCAAAAATCGCAATTTTCCAACTATTGTGCAATGTTCAATATTCAATTTTTGAACGAATTCTGATGTTCACATTGAGGTTCTGTTCGTGATCAAATTCAAAGCTGATGCGTGCATTATCGGCGAGGCAGGCGAATAGTATATGTTCAGGAGGGATGTTCATCGATTCAAATGATCACTTTTTCGCGAATTCTCCAACCACTGTTGAAAAAGAAAGTTTTAATAAAAACCACATAAATGCTACATCTATTACGAATCGATCGGGATTCAAGCCATCAAAATTCAATCATAATTGGCAGAGCTAATAGCGTTTAATCCGTCATATTTCCGAGTCGGTAATTAGAATCTAAATTATGGAATGACGCCTTGCGGTATGACGCAGTCCCAAGTCAAAATTAGACGCTTGTCCAGATAATTGCTATTGCATGAAAATCAAACCTTGAACTTCTTTCGAGTTTACTTGTATGATAAAATAGTCATTACCTCGATCACATCATTATGTTGCCAATTAGAAGGTTAACAGCGCATCATTTGAATGAAAGTGAAACCAGTCGGAAATGAAATTTAAAATAAAATTGAAATATAATTTTAAACAACCGTTGAACAACGAGTATTGAAAGAAAGTTGAAACAGGATTGAAAACGGAGTGAAAACTGAGATGATTTGGAGAAATTCCAATAAAACTGAAATTGAGCTAAACAGCATAATTGGTCATTTATATTGACCTAATCCGGAAAAAAGCCAAACCAAGCTTAAATTCAAGAGGCATTTAAATCAGAATATTTTTTGTTTTTTTTTTGTTTTGATTATAGTCACTTTAACAGCTTGGGTCATTCGTGACTTCTGCGGGGTTGGGATTTGAATCCGGGTCCTCGGCGTGAGAGGCGTTTATGCTAACCACTGCGCCGGGATTGACCCCAATCAGAATATTAAAAATTAGTTGAATTTAATGGTTTTTTCCTTCACATAAGAAATCGTAGATCACGCAGGCACCTCCTAGGCCAAGTGTCAGCCATTTCCTTTGCCAATAAATCATTTCCCAAATCGCGCGCCGTGGCGCGAAAAAAAATCTAAGCCCTTCAAGAAACATACCTTTCAGAGGCCTTCCACCCGGTGCATTTAGTCTGAGCTGCAGACAGCTGGCTGATCGGTCTCAATAGATTGCATGCTCTGCACTCGCTGCTTAGCTAGCTTATGTCACTTGTTATGAATAACATAAATTAACGATGTCTAGTCACCCCACCATCCCACCTTACCACCCTCATCGATCACCCCGGCCCGCCCTGCCACTCTGCCTGCGTGAACACACCCCACAAGTTGTGCTGCAGCACGTTGCATTGCTCTCGGTGCACCAAATCTGCGCGCATTAATTTCTGCTGCATGTAATTCATGCGACATTGATCGCACGGCAGCCCAGCCCCGGACGATCAGCGCCGATCGCGAGCGTTCATTGTTGTCACAACATTACACCAGCTAGCTAGCTGCCGCGCCATCTATTGCGTGTCCGGTCCGGTGAAGCCGGCCGGACTACGGCGGGCGACCGCACCAACGCAAAATGCTGGTTGCGTGCCGGCAGAGCACGGCCAAAACGTTTTGTTTTCCACCCATGGTATAAATAATTGAAATTAAAATGCGGCTCGATCGTTTTCGACGTTTTTCGTGTGCGGAGCGATGTGGTAGCGACGAAAGGATTTACGATACCTCCGCGGTCATTATATCTGTTTCACATAGTAACAGAATGATATCGCTCGCTGGTTTACCCCAAACGAAACAAAGTTTCCAAGCAAAATGTTTTTTTATCTCAACAGAACATTAATATTTCACGCTGCTGAAAAACAAAGCTTCCGTGCCAGTGAATAATTACAGCCCAACACCCCCGTTTAGTGCCATGATTGTCACGCTCGATTTCCGCAAATGTCACCCAGTCAGTCGGCCCGATAAAACAAAACAAAAAAAAAACAGCTGAAATTAATTTTGACAAATTGTCACTACTGCACGCCGGCCGGTCGGTCGGTCGTCGTCGTGAGCCACCCGGCAGCAGCAGCCCCACGGTACGGAAACGTGGGCTCTCAATTTAAATAATAACATCATGCATTTTCACCACCGCACCATTGTGTCTTTCTACTCTTCCATGCCTCGCCACCGAATCGGTATGATCATCCCGCGCCGCGGTCCTAAGGAACCACACAGAGGCCTAGAGTGCGGTTCGGCACGGCACGGTGGCGCACTGGACGGCCCACGTAGCAAAAACGGTTTCGACAACCGTCGTCGACCGGCCGGTCGCTACCGCCACCGAAGTCCTTTTCAAATGCACATGTTTTGTGGCCGCACTAGACAATTTGCGGGGGTTGCCGGTGGCTTGCTGGCTGACTGACTGACTAGCTGACTGGCTGGCTGGCTGACTGGCTGCCTGTGGCCGGCCAGCCAGCCGGTAGGCATAGTCTTTTTTCCTTCTGCTTTTTTGCACGTCCGACGCGAGGAAAAACAACGCCGAGATATGTTTAGACCGATATGCAAAACAGTCGACTTGACAAAATGAGCTTTCCACTGGTTTTGTCGTCGCGACGCGACGTGCCCACCGCCGCACCAGCCAGCCAGCCAGCAAGCTTTGGCGGATCTCGATTGAAAATCTGTCATGAAGGTGTCCGCCTAATGGTGCTTGTGTAGTGTCATTATTAGAATTAAGTGGAAGTTGTATAATGCCATTAAGCACCTGTTGAAGTGTTTATCGGTTTTGCAGGCTTTCGATCCGAATTTTCCACGCTAGGAACGCACGTGTGGCTGGCCTAGGGAAATGTTGACTTGAAAAGCATTCTACTTGAAAATTGAATTTAAATATTCCAACAAAAGCATTTTTAATTGATTTGAATCAAAACGTTCTGTATGGATTTCTAAAATATGTGTCCAAATTCAGATTCAAATTCAAATACAGAAATCAGATAAAAGTTAGCAAAAAGTAACATAAAACAAGAGTGAAGAAAAAGTTTCGGAAGCTTAAACGATTTTAAATTACTCGAGGGTATGAAATGGGGAAGGCAAATAAGGAGCGTCCAATATAACTCTAGCCATCCCAAGCCTCTACCTAGCGCCTTCACGTGGCCATACCTGGTAATGCTCTATTGAGTAGCCAAGCTAGGAGGTGCGATACTGGGTGGTTCCCGGCTGCCTGGTCTCAAAACCGCGGTTTTGGGCAAACGGCGGAGCCACACGGCCTTGCTAATAGGTAAGCCTAATATAAGTTATTTTAATAATTTATTTCGTTTTAGCTAATGACGCATCTCCTGCTATATAGTAAAAACTTTGGCCAAAACGAGTAATAATACTGCACATGGATACCAGAATGAAAAAATTAAATTAATTATTAGAAGCACTCATGGAACCTCAAAGGACACAACTCTATTCCATACCAAGGACTGCTGGTGAGATTGTTCTATTTTTGACTATATAAACTATATTTCATTTTAATTTCATATTATTAATAGTATTATTATTGATATCATAAATGTGGAAGCCTGGATGATGGAGTGGATTGCCAACCTGAATCCTTAAGGTCTGAAGCAAATATGACACTTCTCAATTCAAAACAAACGAACCATCCATCACGTGGGTTAAAGTTGGTACAGCGAAATTGATTATTCCATGGAAGGATCCTAATGGTGGAAGGCGACTCTTATAACCCTGGTATGCGCAAAAGTGCCTCTGCTTGTGGGTCCGCCCAATCCCTTTGTCCCTTCTGTAACAGCATTAGTGTGAAATTCATTTGATAATCAAATTAGGATCTACTGTACATTGGCAAGTCCTTGAAGTGATGGTGACTTTCCCCTACTACTACTACTACTACTACTACTACTACTACTACTACTACTACTACTACTACTACTACTACTACTACTACTACTACTACTACTACTACTACTACTACTACTACTCCTACTACTACTACTACTACTACTACTACTACTCCTACTACTACTACTACTCCTACTACTCCTACTACTACTACTACTACTACTACTACTACTACTACTACTACTACTACTACTACTACTACTACTACTACTACTACTACTACTACTACTACTACTACTACTACTACTACTACTACTACTACTACTACTACTACTACTACTACTACTACTACTACTACTACTACTACTACTACTACTACTACTACTACTACTACTACTACTACTACTACTACTACTACTACTACTACTACTACTACTACTACTACTACTACTACTACTACTACTACTACTACTACTACTACTACTACTACTACTACTACTACTACTACTACTACTACTACTACTACTACTACTACTACTACTACTACTACTACTACTACTACTACTACTACTACTACTACTACTACTACTACTACTACTACTACTACTACTACTACTACTACTACTACTACTACTACTACTACTACTACTACTACTACTACTACTACTACTACTACTACTACTACTACTACTACTACTACTACTACTACTACTACTACTACTACTACTACTACTACTACTACTACTACTACTACTACTACTACTACTACTACTACTACTACTACTACTACTACTACTACTACTACTACTACTACTACTACTACTACTACTACTACTACTACTACTACTACTACTACTACTACTACTACTACTACTACTACTACTACTACTACTACTACTACTACTACTACTACTACTACTACTACTACTACTACTACTACTACTACTACTACTACTACTACTACTACTACTACTACTACTACTACTACTACTACTACTACTACTACTACTACTACTACTACTACTACTACTACTACTACTACTACTACTACTACTACTACTACTACTACTACTACTACTACTACTACTACTACTACTACTACTACTACTACTACTACTACTACTACTACTACTACTACTACTACTACTACTACTACTACTACTACTACTACTACTACTACTACTACTACTACTACTACTACTACTACTACTACTACTACTACTACTACTACTACTACTACTACTACTACTACTACTACTACTACTACTACTACTACTACTACTACTACTACTACTACTACTACTACTACTACTACTACTACTACTACTACTACTACTACTACTACTACTACTACTACTACTACTACTACTACTACTACTACTACTACTACTACTACTACTACTACTACTACTACTACTACTACTACTACTACTACTACTACTACTACTACTACTACTACTACTACTACTACTACTACTACTACTACTACTACTACTACTACTACTACTACTACTACTACTACTACTACTACTACTACTACCCAGTCCCAGTCCCAGTCCCAGTCCCAGTCCCAGTCCCAGTCCCAGTCCCAGTCCCAGTCCCAGTCCCAGTCCCAGTCCCAGTCCCAGTCCCAGTCCCAGTCCCAGTCCCAGTCCCAGTCCCAGTCCCAGTCCCAGTCCCAGTCCCAGTCCCAGTCCCAGTCCCAGTCCCAGTCCCAGTCCCAGTCCCAGTCCCAGTCCCAGTCCCAGTCCCAGTCCCAGTCCCAGTCCCAGTCCCAGTCCCAGTCCCAGTCCCAGTCCCAGTCCCAGTCCCAGTCCCAGTCCCAGTCCCAGTCCCAGTCCCAGTCCCAGTCCCAGTCCCAGTCCCAGTCCCAGTTCCAGTCCTAGTCTCAATTTTAGTCTCAGTCTCTGTCCAATTCTGGCCAGACCAAATCAATCCAGTCAATTTAATCCAGTCCAGTCCAGTCCAATTCAGTCCAGGTAATTTAGTCCAGTCTAAATCAATCCAGTCAATTTAATCCAGTCCAGTCCAGTCCAATTCAGTCCAGGTAATTTAGTCCAGTCTAAATCAGTCCAGTCCATTTCAGGCCAGACCAAATCAATCCAGTCAATTGAATCCAGTCCAGTCTAGTCCAATTCAGTCTAGGTAATTTAGTCCAGTCTAAATCAGTCCAGTCCAATTCAGTCCAGTTAAATTCAGTCTAGTCCGATTTAGTCCAGACCGTATCAAGCCAGTCAATTCAATCCATTCCAATTCGGTCCAGTCCAATTCAGTGCAGATCAATTTAGTACCGTAAATTCAATCCAGGCCCACCCAATCCAGTCCAGTCCCGTTCAGTCCAATTCAGTCCAATCCAGGCCAATTCAGTCTAGTTTATATTAGTCCAGTCGAATTCAGTCCAGACCAATTTAATCCAGTCAATTTAATCCATTCCAATTCGCTCCAGCCAGTTCAGTTGAGTCCAATTATGTCCAGACCATCTTAGTCCAGTCCAATTCAGTACAGTAAATTTAATTCAGTCTAGTGCAGCTCAGTCCAATTCAGTCCAGCCCAATTCAGCCCAGTCGATTTAATCCAGTCCAAATCAGCCCAATCCCGTCTCTTGTAGTGATTCCTGACTTATCCCTTTCCCTTTTTTCAATCCGTAGTATTTATGAAACGGTCACTGGATCGAAGACCTTCTATAGAGTAACTGTCCTACTTACTTCCTTTCCATTTTCGCAAGCTACAGTAAAGATGGGTGTGATATTACCTTCCAGCCGTTTATGCCAGCCAAGTTATGGTGGTAAGCATAATCGGTTTTATTGCAGAGTGTGATAAGACTAGTTGGGCTTACAACCTGATTTTTAAAGAGGTTATAAAAACCTCCTGAAGGGTCGGCCACTTGGTCGAAAGGCAGTTTTATTACAGTCACCAGAAGGTTCTAGTGGAGCTCATAGTGTTTTATGAAATTGGTCATGAAAACCATGAACATGAGCTGTGTTTCAAATGATACAATTTCGTTTCCAATTAGTCTCTTATTGGTGTTAGATTTACATGATTGGTCGTCAAATTTCACGTAGAGTGATGGTATAATATAACACGAATAACGAGCGTGTATTACCTATTTATATCCAAACGATCTGTTCAGCTCCTACACAACTGTGCTTGACTAACGAGTTTTTAATCATTCGGCTAATTCAATCTGTCGTTAGCAAATTGAAGAGCTGCCGTTTTTTTTCAATTCCAAATGCGATAAAACCAACACTCAACCTCGAACTCTGGTTCAAAATGTTGCTCATTTGTTTTCTGGTTCCGCTGCTGCTGCCAGCAGTGACATCCTTCTCAAGTTTCGTACTATACCCGTGCTCTCAACAAACAGATGTCACTACCATCAAATCGGTCAGATTTTCTAACCTAATGATGTTGAATTATTCAACTTATAAGTTCGATCAGCTATTTCACGCTGTACTACATATAAGTGCATCGCCGTGTTTATCAGTGTCATTCCTCAACAATTCTTCCCATATGCTTCAAAACGTCCAAGTTCGTGCTACCTCTAACTCGACAACCATGTTCTCCATGCAGATATATCAACGAACTGACGAAAACTGGGAGGCCACGCTAGAATTTGAAGATGTTAGCAGGTTTCCTGAAACCGATTGGTCACAGCAAGTTAACAATACTTTCGAAATATTTTGGAAGGACAATACATCGAGCACCTGTCGGCAAGGAAGTGAAGACAAACCTTGTGGCGAGGTAGTAGTACATGTGCTGTATGGCGATAGCGGACAATATCTCCGGAATTTACTGCGTTCAGTGTTCAAACTGGTACCAATTCATGTCCGCGATTGTACCCAAAACGAAGCAATGTGGTTTACGACGCGTGGATGGATTGTCAATTGTTATGACATCCCGAGCAGACGTGGGTTCCAATTGTATGACAAATAATGATATAATGTTACGAGAATTTTTCTAAGAAGATTTGTTGTAATCTAGGTCTCGTTAATAGAAGCAATGGAACTAATTGTGATCAGCTCCTACAGTTTGATCAGATTTCAGAATAGACAATTTGATCATAACGACTCTGATCAGAATGTAGAATCAAGGCGTTTCTTGAATTCGTGAAAATAAAATAAAATTATACGAATTATGCGATTTTTTTTCAATGCACTGTGGTGCAGGGAACCAAATCAGGTGGAAAAAATTGTTTACTCAGTATTCGTTGATTTTAGACAGTTTACGTCTTAGCAACTTTGTTTTTGTTTTTTGATTATAGTCACTTTAACAGCTTATTTCATTCGTAACTTCTGCGGGCTGGGATTTGAGCCCGGGTCCTCGGTGTGAGAGGCGTGAATGCTAACCACTACGACGGGATTGACCCCACAAAATCTTAACTTAAGATGCCGCTTTTTTTAGCATGAGCAATTTTAGGGTGCCCCTAAATTAACCGAGATCCAAAAATTATCTTGAAAACGAAACAAACTAGGCCGGTATTCACTTCAGCAATTTTATAGCTTAATGTATTTTGATTAACATTGCAGAAGACGGAATCTGTGCATCTCAAACCGTTTTCATATTAGGGCGTATTTCCTGAATTTTGCGATTTTTCAATGTAACCTTTTTATTTTGTATTTCTCGCAAAACACTTCTTTAAATGACTTTTGTGGCCCAATAAGACGCAACTTTTGGCGAAAAAAGAAATTAGCTTCCTCTAGACTTATCTCAAATTTTGTGTTAAAAATAGGCCGTTTTCAAATGTTAGTATCTTGGAAAGATGCAAGCAGAATTAAAATCGGTTAATTACGTCTGAAAGAACGAAGTTTTCTATGCATAATATCAAAAAATTGGAGAGAGAATTTTTGTCTATCTCAAATAAATCAACCTTGAATATGGAAAGTTTCAACATATTTATCTACTATATAAAAATGGATTTCTGTCTGTCTGTCTGTCTGTCGGGATGTTCTTTATAGAATCAAAAACTACTGAACCAATCGGCGTGAAAATTTGCATGTAGAAGTTTTTGGGGCCAGGAAAGGTTTTAGTGATGGTTAGAGACCCCTCCCCCCACTAAGAGGGGGGGCTCCCATACAAATGAAACACAAATTTTTGCATAACTCGAGAACTAATCAAGCAAATAGAACAAAATTTGGCATGTGGGTGTTTTTGGTGACAAGAATTTATTCTATGGTAAATTGAGACCCCTCCCCTCTTTATAAGGGAAATTATAACTCCTCTCCTCTTTAAAAGGGGGGGCTTCCATTCAAATTTCCTCATAACTCGAGAACTAATCA
Source organism: Sabethes cyaneus (assembly GCF_943734655.1). NCBI lineage: Eukaryota > Metazoa > Arthropoda > Insecta > Diptera > Culicidae > Sabethes > Sabethes cyaneus. The sequence continues at coordinate 226,624,836 of NC_071354.1, forward strand.
AGCAAATGGAACCAAATTTGGCATGTGAAGGTTTTCGAGGGCAAGAATATTTTCTATAGTAAATTAGGACCCCTCCCCACTTTAAGAGGGGGGGGGGCTCCTGTACCAAAAAACACAAATTTCCTCATAACTCGAGAAGTAATTAAGCAAATGGAACCAAATTTGGCATGTGGGTGTTTTTGGAGACAAAAATTTTTCCTATGATGAATTGGGACTCCTCCCCGTTTTAGGAAGGGGGGATCCTATACACATGAAATACAAATTTCCTCATAACTGAAGAACTAATCAAGCAAATAGAACAAAATTTGGCATGTGAAAGTTTTCGAGGGCAAGAATATTTTCTATGGGAAATAAGGACCCCTCCCCACTTTAAAAGGGGGGGCTCCTATACAAACGAAATACAAATTTCCTCATAACTCGAGAACTAATCAAGCAAATGGAACAAAATTTGGCACTTGGGTGTTTTTGGAGACAAAATTTTTTTCTATGATGAATTGGGACCCCTCCTCACTTTAGGAGGGGGGGCTCCTATACAAATGAAATACAAATTTCCTCATAACTCCAGAGCTAATCAAGCAAATGGAACCAAATTTGGCATGTGAAAGTTTTTGGGGGCAAGAATATTTTCTATGGTGAATTAGGACCCCTCCCAACTTTAAGAGGGGGGGCTCCTATACAAACGAAATACAAATTTTCTCATAACTCGAGAACTGATCAAGCAAATGGAACCAAATTTGGCATGTGAAAGTTTTCTAGGGCATGAATATTTTCTATGGTGAATTAGAACCCCTCCCCACTTTAAGAGGGGGGGCTCCTATACAAACGAAATACAAATTTCCTCATAACTCGAGAACTAATCAAGCAAATGGAACAAAATTTGGCACTTGGGTGTTTTTGGAGACCAAATTTTTTTCTATGATGAATTGGGACCCCTCCTCACTTTAGGAGGGGGGGCTCCTATACAAATGAAATACAAATTTCCTCATAACTCCAGAGCTAATCAAGCAAATGGAACCAAATTTGGCATGTGAAAGTTTTTGGGGGCAAGAATATTTTCTATGGTGAATTAGGACCCCTCCCAACTTTAAGAGGGGGGGCTCCTATACAAACGAAATACAAATTTTCTCATAACTCGAGAACTGATCAAGCAAATGGAACCAAATTTGGCATGTGAAAGTTTTCTAGGGCATGAATATTTTCTATGGTGAATTAGAACCCCTCCCCACTTTAAGAGGGGGGGCTCCTATACAAACGAAATACAAATTTCCTCATAACTCGAGAACTAATCAAGCAAATGGAACCAAATTTGACACGTGGGTGTTTTTGGAGACAAAAATTCTTTCTATGATGAACTGGGACCCCTCCTCACTTTAAGAGGGGGGGCTCCTATACAAATGAAATACAAATTTCCTCATAACTCGAGAGCTAATCAAGCAAATGAAACCAAATTTGGCATGTGAAAGTTTTCGAGGGCAAGAATATTTTCTATGGTGAATTAGGACCCCTCCCAACTTTAAGAGGGGGAGCTCCTATACAAACGAAATACAAATTTCCTCATAACTCGAGAACTAATCAAGCAAATGGAACCAAATTTGGCATGTGGGTGTTTTTGGAGGCAACCATTTTTTCTATGATGAATTAGGACCCCTTACCTTTTTAAGAGGGGGGGCTCTCATACAAACGAAATACAAATTTCCTCATAACTCTAGAACTAATCAAGCAAATGGAACCAAATTTATCATGTGGGTGTTTTTGTAGGCAAGAATATTTTCTATGGTATATTTTCTATGGATTTCCCCACTTTAAGAGGGGGGGGGGGGGCTGTTATACAAATGAAAAACAAATTTCCTCATAACTCGAGAACAAATGGCAAATGGAACCAAATTTGACATGTAAGTGGTTTTGGACGTAATATTTTTTTCTATGGTGAATTGAGACCCCTCTCTTCTTTAGAAAGCGAGTTATGGCCCATCTCCCCTTTAAGAGGGTGGGCTTCCATACAAATGAAATGCAAATTTCCTCTTATCTCGAGAACTAATCAATCAAATGGAACAAAATTTGGCATGTGGGAGTTTCAGATGGCAGAAATTTTTTCTATGGTGAATTACGACCCCTTCCCCTTTTAAGAGGGGAGCTCCCATACAAATGAAATTCAAATTTCCTTATAACTTGAGAACTAATCAAGCAAATGGAACCAAATTTGGCATGTAGGAGATTTTGGAGTCTTGAATTTATTTTATGATAGTTAGAGACCTCTCACCCCTGTGGTAGGGGGATATGGACTCTCATACAAATAAAACAGAAATTTGTGCGAAACTCAAAAACTAATCGAACTCGAGAAATTCGAGACTCTTCCATAAAACATTAGTCAATACAAGACCACAAAAACTATCTATAGTAACACTAGATTCAGGACGAGACGGTCGCGAGTATTGCCGGTGACCCGCCGTCGGAAGCGCCACCCACTGGGGGGCTTGCAAAACTCGAGATTGTGACAAAGATCATCCGAGATTCATGATTTATGTACAACACAGGTTAATTTGTGGCAATACGAAGTTTGTCGGGTCAGCTAGTAAGCATATAAAAGTCAACGTGTTGCGCCATAACTCCGGAACGCTTTGACTGTTCTTCATCAAACTTGGCGTACATGTTTTAGCACAGGGGATTGACAACAGGGGAGTGGTCGCTAAAAAGTGGGAGTGGTCCAAATAAGTAAAAGTGGCTGCGATTACCTATGCTACCTATTACCCCCCCCCCTTCCTTTCTACTCTTTTCCCTCCTTTCGCAAAAAATTTTCACTACTTTCCCCCACCGTCCGTCCATCAATTGTAAAAATCATCGTTTCAAAAAATATTAATATTAATGCCTGACCGCATTTCAAAGTCAAAGACTAAAACACGAGTTTGGTCAAGATTTATTGCTGCCATTATGAGGACTATTAGAGTTCAACACCGAAATAATTTTGCCATTTTCTGGTATTGTTTTTTGTCACCAAACAACAACTCATCAAAACAAACTATGAGTGGCAGAAAGAAAGTCATTATTACGTCATTGAAAACAACTAGAATGAACTGCTGGAAGCTAAGTTTGACTAATCGAATATATTTATTTTGTTTAAACAACTAATTTTTAAAAATTGCAAAATTTCGATGGTGCGTTGATTTTATCCTTCTGTCTTACCAATATGCACGATAAAATTTAATGCGCATACGTTGCACAACTACGGAAATTGCTGAAAATTTATAATTGATTCTTTTGGATATTTTAATATGGTGAAAGAAGTTTGAAGAAAAGAAGTGTCCTGCAAATACATATATATAAATACAGATAGTCGAACTCTATCGATTGGTACATGTGACTCGGTCCTTTGGACCTTGGATCAATTTCGTGTTTTTAAACCAATTTCTAAACCTGAGTTACAGTATAACAAAGGCAAAAACACATCCATGTCAGACTAACGAGTTTTTAATCATTCGGCAGATTCGGTTTGTCGTTAGCAAATTGAGAAGCAAAGCTTCCGTTCTTTTTTTTTTAAATCCAAATGCAATAAAACCGACGGTCACGTCGTACTGTGGCACCAAATGTTGCTCATTTATTGGCTTGCTCTGATGCTGCTGCCAGCACTGGCATCCTGCTTAAATAGGCTTATATATTCGTGCTCTCAACAAACAGATGTCACTACCATCAACTCCGTCAGATTGACTAACCTGGTGTTGCTGAATAATGCCACGTATAACTTGAATCAGCTATTTCACGCTGTACTACACATAAGTGCTTCGCCGTGTTTATCCGTATCATTCCACAACAGTTCTTCGCATATGCTTCAAAACGTCATCATTCGTGCAACCTACAATTCGACAGAAATGTTCCAGTTGCAGATATTCCAACGACTTAACCGAGAATGGATGGCCGCACTAACGGTTGAAGACTTCGAAAAGTTTCCGGATACCAATAGCTCACAGGGAATTAACAATACTTTCGAAGTAAACTGGAGGGACAATACATCGAGCATCTACACCTGTCGCCAAGGAAGTGAAGACAAACCTTGTGGCGAGGTGATAGTACATCTGCTGTACGAAGATAGCGGACAACATCTCCGGAATTCAATACGTTCAGTGTTCAAACTGGTATCACATTATGACCACGATTGTGCCCATAACGAAGTAATATACTTTTTGAACTATGTATGGGCTGTTAATTGTTATGATAATGACGTCACTGCGGGCAACGGTGTCCCATATCATAGAATAGTATAGAGCTGGGTTTTATGTTTAAATTGAATATCAATAATAAAGGAGGAACTGCCTTTGCTTGATTGAAAAATATCTCATGAAACCAAACAGTACGCTGTGCGAGGTACCCCATTAGGCATACGAAAGTTAGGCATACGGACGTTCGATATAATGGACGTTAGGCATAATGGACAATAGGCATAAAACACGATAGGGAATGGACAAGCGGAAAGCATAATGTATGATAGACATAATAACGGACGTTAGGCAATCTGCCGTTAGCCTACAAGCGGTCTAATCGACACAGTTTAAAAATGCATTGCATATTAGATGAGTCAGATTACATAGTAATGATCAAAAGAACAAATGGTGTAGTAGGTCTAATGAGATGACCGAATCACGAATGGCTGAATGTGATAAAAAATATTAGCGGCCTTCGACCTGCTTAAATGTTGGTACTTACTGTCCGTACTCGCTACCATTTGTTCGGACTCAACTTAGGGATAACCCCTACTGGTCAGTAAATCTTGGAAAATGTATACACCTATTTAGAGGTGATTCCTGATTTAGAAATGAAACGACGTTATACCAAGAAGAATTATGTGTGTTAAGTTGGCGTTTCTGGTTCCCATTGTATTGTGACGCAGCGATGATTGACTGAAGTGCATATTCGTAGAAAAGCGAAATTTTGTAATTTATGCCTAACGTCCATTATGCCTACCAGGCTTGCTCTTTTGATTTTGTTTTTGCACTTTTGACTACATCGGCCCAGCCAAACAGAATTCGAAAAACTGATATATAGGATAATTGTAAAGTTGATTACTATCTACTAACATTGTCGAAGAAAGTAGTTTAATCTTTTGTATTTTTGGCATTCCCAGTGTTTTCAGGCCTTTCATTTGATTTAAAATAATTGAAACTAGATAAATTGTCTTGGTTTAAATCGTTGTAAACTGTTGTACATTTTGATGTGTTGAACACGATTGCACATAACTTTCAAATTAAACGTCCAATCAGACTAATAGCGTATAGATCGGTTCGGTCAACTCTGAGATACATGCACTGCAACGACTTTTGCGAGTGTGTATTTGGCTAACAGCCACGGTTGTCGCTCTCGCACGTTCTTACAACCTGAGCTACTGATACCGATCACTCGCGACGACTCGCACTCCCACCCGTGAAAGAAGAAAACAAGAAGTAATGCAAAATCTGTATCCCAGTGTGCCACTAGCCCTCACTGGCAGCTGGCTGCTCACGAGTTGTTTGCCACCTAAGTGGTTATGCAGAAAGACGCTACGAGACTGTGCGTTTGCGAGTGTGTATGTAATAGCATATCGGCACACAGCAACACCGGCTGTTTTTCGTTTGTTTTGGGGGCGCCATTTTGAGACTTTGCGTGGAGCGACGGAAATTGGCTAGCGCCGGCCCTGCATCAGTGTTTGACTAACGAGTTTTTAATCATTCGGCTAATTCGTTTTGTCGTTAGCAAATTGAGAAACAAAGTTTCTATTTTTTTAAATCCAAATGCAATAAAACCGATGCTCACCTCGTACTTTGGCTCAAACAAAATGTTGCTCGTTTATTTGATTGTTCCGCTGCTGTTGCCTGCAGTCGTGTCACGTTTCACGTTGCTTCCGTGCTCTCAACAAACAGATGTCACTAGCATCAACTCCGTCAGATTGACTAACCTATTGATGCTGAATAATGCTGTTTATAAGTTGGATCAGCTGTTTCACGCTGTTCTACATATAAGTGATTCACCGTGTTTGTCAGTGTCATTCTTCAACAATTCTTCGCATATGCTTCAAAATGTCTTCGTTCGTGCAATTTACAACTCGACTTACATTTTCGCCATGCAGATATTTCGAAGACCTTACGGAGATTGGGAAGTTGCGCTTGAATTTCGAGATGTTGACAGATTTTCTGTTACCGATAGCTTACTGGAACTTAGCAATACTTTCGATGTATCCTGGAAGGATAATATATCGAACAGCTACAGCTGTTGGCAAAGAAGCGAAGACGAACCGTGTGGCGAGGTAATAGTGCATGTGTTATATAGCGATAGCGGACAATATCTCCGGAATTTACTGCGTTCAGTGTTCAAACTGGTACCATATCATGCTCAAGATTGTACTCATAATGAAGCAATATTCTTTACGGCGCATGAATGGGTGGTTAATTGTTATGACAATCACGTCACTGAGGGCAACGGTGTGGGAGTCACATATCCTGCAATAATATAGAGCCTGGTTTTAAATGCAAATTTCATATCATTTAGTAAATGACGTCAAGCTTGAGGAACAGCGATAGTTTTAATTTAATAATAATTTTTAATTTTAATTAGTTTTAATAATAACTAGACGGTTGTAGGCTCGAATCCACATTTGTCATTTCTAACATTTCGGTTAATCCGGTTTGCATCTGTAGCTAACGTCAATAACTATCTAACTGAATAGTAAAATATTGTTGGAGTTATGCTAACAATCCGAACAATGCCTTGCGTGCAGCGAGGGATGGCTCGCCCAGTTTGTTCGCGTGTAAAGTTTCGTACCTTGCAAAAATGCATCTCAAAACGGTCAAAAATATCCGGTTGTCTGTCTGACCGACCTGGCCAACATTCTGAGCTCAGACAAGCAACAGCACACAGGAAGGTGCGTGCGAAGTCTTATTGAGTTATGCGCTACGCCTAAACTGGTTACGCATGCGTTGGCTTGTCCGGTGCAGGTTCAGGCAGGATGTCGAACATAAATGGATTCTGCGCTGTTACTGCTGTTACCGCTGCTGCTACACAAAAGCCACTTAATGGGAATCGGTTCAGGGTGAACCAGGGGGCAGCAAGTTGTGAACTGTGATTATTATTTACAACTATACCTATGATGGCAGCAAATAAGACCAATCAGAGAACACTCTTGGTGGAGCCGAGCTCGGGCGACTGGACATAACGGAATGGGATAGGTCCGAAATGTAGCACCATGGCAGATGGAACATCTGGATGAACGTTTTGTGGCCGGTGGATGGCCTTGACAAGGACCTGTTTGGGCTCGTTACGGTTGGAAAGGTAAGAGTGCGACAGTTAACCGCAAGTTGAAGTTGAGTAACAGTAAGTTTACTGTTACTTGTGAGCTGTCAGTGAACTTATTAAATTCTATTTAACGCTTATATATTCATTGAATATGTACAATAAGAAAATTTAAAACCTTGCTTTATTACGCTCCTATTGCAAAAATAAAAAAAAATTCGAATGATTAATAAATTCTAAATTAAAACACTGTGGGGCTCTGTAGCCGCAAGGTTACCGAGTCTGCTTTGGCAAGCGAATGGTCGTGGGTTCGAATCTTAGTAGAATCAAGCCATTCGATGTTCAAAGTGACTTTTAACATGAGTTTATTCTCAGGCCCCTCATTTACCCTTCCTTAATGCTGCATTCTATGTTATCCCGATAAGGCCTATTGACAGTGCAAAATGAGACCCTTGTAGTTAAATGCACTGGTGTGCAGTGCGAGGGATGGCTATAATTGGGGACAGCGCTATCATGTGGAACAAGGTGGGTAAAGTAGAGAAAGCATTGAAAGAAGGGTAAAACCCAATTACACACAAGCACGCATGAAATTCAATAAGCATATCGCTCACTCAATAGCGATTATAGCAAATAAATGCAGTGCAGGTCATACAGCAAACACCCGGGCGATATCACAATAGATCTAACTATACTGGTCGCAGTGATAAGTCCATACAAAAAAAAAAACTAAAACACTAGTCGAAATAGAAATGTTTTCATCAATTATCATCAAGATGCATTAATTTAAGTGAGTTAGAATGAAGATTCTGTGGATACTTTTGACGAAAAGAACTGTCAATTATTGAACAAGAAAAAACCGAATAATCAAAGGTTCTTGATTCTCCTCTCTTTTTCAAAGTACCAAGAAAGAGACCGGATAGTTTCCACCGAGTCAAGCTCTACATGGATGATCGACTGAACCGTGGAAATTTCCGCCCATGCACTGTAAAATAACGATATGGTTAGCGATTCTTGTCTAACCGCCAAGGACCTGTTGGACTTGGAGTTCGGCCTTTTCAAAGATTATGGTATCCCGCCGATAAAGATACTCTATTGTAAGCAAGCAATGACTTGATAATGGTTACCGATAATTTTCATCTGATGTACTCTACATGCAAGTGCAACCTTAGTCTGCCTTTTTGTTCGAGGCTTTTGTGGTGCTTAAATTACAAACATGTGGACCAATAACGTAACCTAGGTACTGCTAAAAGCAACTGATTTTGGAAAGAACGCTTCCATCATTTAAATCTATTCAAACTCCTGTAAGACTTTGCCATCTTCATTTGGCAGATTCTAACGATACTTGAAGGATGAAGGATCTTTTTTACCGATGCTGGAAATTCTAGGAAGAGTTAAATATCTTTCCTCCTAAACTTCCTAATACAGGGCTAATGTTATGTCCAAGCGGAGTAATCGACGCTTAAATATCTAAAAGTCCTGTAAAAATATCGCCAATTCAATTTCTCTTGTGACACAGCCAGTCCAAATCAGTCGCTTTCTTTATACCGAAATCAATTGATTATAAACTGTCGAAGTTGAGGATCAACTTTCAAGTACAATGTTCATTCTAGTGTTCCACAAGGATCAGTTCTAGAACCTCTGCTGTTTTCTCTCTTTATCAATAGTTTACCTATTGTAATGCGGTATTGTAAAATTAATATATTTGCTGATGATATTCAAATATATTCGGGACATGGAATTGCAAATCGCTCGGCTTCCCGGGTTGCGATAGGATAATATATGATGAATTACATCCCCGAAACTTCGAAGTCGTAGCACTGCAGGAACTTTGCTGGACAGTACAGAAGGTATGGAAAAGCGGGCATCGAGCGGCTACTTTCTACCAGAGCTGTGGCACCACCAACGAGCTGGGAACCGGCTTTATAGTACTGGGAAAGATGCGCCAGCGTGTGATTGGTTGGCAACCGATCAACGCAAGGATGTGCAAGTTGAGGATTAAGGGCCGTTTCTTCAATTACAGTATCATCAATGTGCATTGCCCACACGAAGGGAGACCCGATGACGAGAAGGAGGCGTTCTACGCGCAGCTGGAGCAGGTGTATGATGGCTGTCCGCGACGGGACGTGAAAATCGTCATCGGTGACATGAACGCGCAGGTAGGACGGGAAGCTATATATAGACCGGTAATCGGGCCAAACAGCCTGCATGCCGCAACGAACGACAACGGCCAACGATGCGTAAATTTTGCAGCTTCCCGCGGAATGGTAGTCCGAAGTACCTTCTTCCCCCGCAAAGATATCCACAAGGCCACCTGGAGATCACCAGACCAACGAATAGAAAACCAAATTGACCATATTCTAATCGACGGTAAATTCTTCTCTGATGTTATAAACGTTCGCACCTACCGCAGTGCGAATATAGATTCGGATCATTTCCTAGTTGCAGTTTGCATGCGCTCAAAACTCTCGACGGTGCATAACACGCGTCGAAGTCGTACGCCGCGACCCAACATCGAGCAGCTACGAGTCACCGGAGTTGCCCAGGAATACGCGCGGCAGCTGGAAGCAGCGCTACCAACGGAAGAGCAACTTGGCGCAGCAACTCTTGAAGATGGTTGGAAAGGCATTAAGACCGCCATCGGTAGCACTGCACTAGCGGCACTAGGTACAATGAATCCGAACCGAAGAAACGATTGGTTCGACGGCGAATGCGAGCAATTAGTGCAGGAGAAGAATGCAGCACGTGCGAGGATGCTGCAATACCGTACGAGGGCGAATGTGGATCGATATAAACAAGCACGGAACAGGCAAAACTCAGTCTTCCGGAGGAAAAAGCGCCAACAGGAAGATCGGGATCGCGAGGCGATGGAAGAACTGTACCGTGCTAACGATAAACGGAGGTTCTACGAGAAGTTAAACCGCTCGCGCAAAGGCCATGTGCCGCAGGCCGATATGTGTCGAGACTCAGACGGTAATCTTCTCACGAACGAACGTGAGGTGATCGAGAGGTGGAAGCAGTATTATGACGAGCACCTTAACAGCGATGTAGCTGAACATGGAGGTGACGATATGGCAATAGATCTTGGAGCACGTGCAGAAGACGACAGAATACCAGCCCCTGACCTCCAGGAGGTAGCAGAAGAGATCGGTCGGCTGAAGAACAATAAAGCGGCTGGGGCTGATCAGCTACCCGGTGAGCTGCTGAAATACGGTGGTGACGCACTGGCTAGAGCGCTGCACTGGGTCATTGTCAAGATTTGGGAGGATGAGCTACTACCGGAGGAGTGGACGGAAGGCATCGTGTGTCCGATCTACAAAAAGGGCGACAAGTTGGATTGTTGCAATTACCGCGCAATCACACTGTTGAACGCCGCCTACAAGGTACTCTCCCAACTTTTATGTCGTCGACTATCACCATTTGCAAAGGAGTTCGTGGGGCAATATCAAGCGGGATTCATGGGTGCCCGTGCCACCACGGACCAGATTTTCGCGCTTCGGCAAGTGTTGCAGAAATGTCGCGAATACAACGTGCCCACGCATCATTTATTCATCGACTTCAAATCGGCGTACGACACGATCGATCGAGATCAGCTATGGCAGATTATGCACTACTACGGATTTCCGGATAAACTAACGCGATTGGTCAAGGCGACGATGGATCGAGTAATGTGTGTTGTTCGAGTATCAGGGGCAGTCTCGAGTCCCTTTGGATCTCGAAGAGGGTTACGGCAAGGTGATGGGCTTTCATGTTTGCTGTTTAACATCGCTTTGGAGGGTGTGATAAGAAGAGCGGGTATAGACACGAGTGGCACGATATTCACGAAGTCCGTCCAGCTTCTTGGTTTCGCTGACGACGTTGACATCATTACACGTACCTTTGAGAGGATGGCGGAAACGTACATCGGACTGAAAGCTGAAGCCAAACGGATAGGACTTGTCATTAATGTATCGAAAACAAAATACATGAAAGGAAGAGGTTCTAAAGAAGTGAATGCTGACCTCCCTCCCCGGATTCATTTAGGCGGTGATGAAATCGAGGTGGTAGAAGAGTTCGTGTATCTGGGCTCACTGGTTACCGCAGACAACGACACCAGCAGAGAAATACAAAGACGCATTATGGCAGGAAATCGTGCCTACTTTGGACTCCGTAGGACGCTGCGATCGAACAAAATTCGCCACCGCACGAAGTTAACAATCTACAAGACGCTGATTAGACCGGTAGTCCTTTACGGCCATGAGACATGGACTATGCTCGTGGAGGACCAACGCGCCCTTAGTGTTTTCGAACGGAAGGTGTTGCGCACCATCTACCGCGGAGTGCAGATGGAAGACGGAACGTGGAGGAGGCGAATGAACCATGAATTGCATCAGCTGCTTAGGGAACCACCCATCGCTGCCACTGCAAAAATCGGTCGCCTGCGATGGGCTGGGCATGTCGTGAGGATGTCGGACGACTGCCCGGTTAAAAAAGTTCTCAATAACGATCCGACTGGAACGAGACGGCGGGCGCGCAGCGAGCAAGATGGATCGATCAAGTGGAAGGCGACCTGCGGACCCTACGTAGACTACGTGGCTGGCGAATTGCGGCCATGGACTGAGTAGAATGGAGACGACTTCTTCGTACAGCAGAGGAAACCACGGCCTGGAGCTGATTAAGTAAGTAAGTATTCAAATATATTCTGTCTCATTCTATCGAATCAATGACCGCCAAATTCTATCTGTGGATTTACACTAAGCCGATGTACTTTCGTTATGACGTAGGACCACGGCTTAATTCAGTAATTTCCTAATCTATTTGCAATATTTTTGCACGCATTGACTCGAATAAAGTCAAACTGTTGATTTTGAGGTACGCGCAGAACAGCTGCAGATAAACGTCAACTTGATGAAGTGAAAATTACTTTATCTCGGTTTTTTGAAAATTTAGTTGAAATCTTTAGAACCATTTTCTTCACGATTTCTAAACCTCTCAAGCATAAACGACATCTCTCGAGGGTTGCAATTCAGGAAATAGAACAAAAGATGTTTGGCCAGAATAAAAACCAAACGTTGGTTAAGTTAGAACGCAGTTTGCTATTCGATCACTGTCAGTGTAGCTGCAGAGACGAGCTTCAAAATGGACCACAAATGGACTTCAAAACTGACTCAAAATGGGTCTTGGAAGGAGTTTCGAAATTGGCTTAATAACGGGCTTTGAAATAGACCATAAAATATGCATCAAATGAATTACAAAATAATCGTAAAAATGGATCCCAAAATTTCCAAACCTATTTCAGGTCCATGGCGCTTGAAGTGTACTTCAATATGGGCCAGAAATTTGACCTTAAAATGAAAGTTAAAGTTGATGCAAACTGGGTCTCAAAATGGACCGCATAATGAGCATCAAAATGAATCTCAAAATTGGTAATAAAATGGGCCTTAAAATTGAGGTAAAACTAAATGCAGTGCTCAAAAGGCTTGTCAAAGTGGGCTTAAAACATGCCTCGAAATAAAGCTCGAAACGGTGGACGACAAGTGACACTAGAAATGGTGGACCTCAAAATGGGTTTCTAAACGGGCTCAAAATGGACCACATATCAACTATCGGAATGAACTTTAAAATGGTGGACCTCAAATGAAACTTGAAAAGGATGACCGACATCAAAATGGATTTCAAAATAGGCATCAAAATGGACTTTAACATGGACCTCAATTGAACGTATGACCTCTGGGGCTTAATTGATCTTATAATAGACTTTAATCTGATCTTAAAAATGGTCCTCAAAATACTAGGTTTGAAACCTAAATGTAAATCTCAAAATGGGATTTCAAATTGAACACAAAATATCGGACCTAGAGTATGTTGCTGCTTCGTCGTAATTGCCTATTTCCGTCCTATCCAACACAAATTATTAAAAATATCAGCGATTTTTATGACACACACTGCAAAATTAGTATATTTTAGTTTGTTGCCTCTTATACGCCATCAATCAAAGTGAGCTGAGATCTATTTAAATGTTGATTTCAGATAATCGCCGCCACCACAATGTTTGTTCGATTTAATCGACGTTTTTCGGCGAAATAAGTATGAAGATTTAAATTACCAGTTAGTCCGGACGTTTCGAGCTACTACTGGTCTTCGCTCATCATCTGCGGACAACTTTTTCGTCCATTAGGTTCTACTTCGTTTATCTCTATTTAAATGCTTTTTTTCATTAAATAATTCCTAGGAGCCAAATTTCCAACGTTTTTTCGTACGACGAAGTAGAGAATGTCGACTAATTGTTTCAATTTCCGTCATTCATAAAATGAAAATAACTCACGCAATGCATTGTTGTTATTCTGCAGTCGGGAAAACTTGCATAACCTACAGAAATTTTGCAGAATAACATTTGTCATGCTGTCCTACACAGATACAGACGCGCTAGCTTCGTAAACATTATTGTGATTTTTTGATTTTGATTTTGAAAAGGCCTCAAGATGCGATTTAAATCTGCCTCCAAACGGATCTCAAAATGGAACTTAAGGCGTACCACAAAATGGGTTTTAAAATGGAGTAAACATGGTCCTCAAAATAGACTTCACAACAAACGTCAAAATGAAACTGAGAATGGACCTTAAAAAGAAGCTGAAATGGTCCTCAGAATGAACTCTGAAATGGGATTTAAAATGGTGGACCTCCAAATGGACCGCGCAAACATCAAAACGGTGCTATAAATGGTCCCTAAAGATGATCTCAAAGTTGACTTTAGAAATGACCTCAAACTGGTCCCTAAAGTAGACCGCTAACTATGGGTTTCAAAATTGATTTAAAAATGTGCCTCACAGTGGACCTCCAAATAGAGCTTAAAATTGACACTAAAATGCACCACAAAATGAACCTGAAAATGGATCTCGAGGTCCACAAAATATTTCTTAAAGTTAAACTGAAAATGGAACCAAAATAAACCTTAAAACCGATCTTAAAATTGGATTTGAAACGGGTTCGAAATGGGCGCTTACCGGGGTTTAGTATAACCATAAAAATGGACCAAAAAAGGTCCTCATCGCCTAAAGGGACACCCAAATGAATTATGAAATGAACCATACAATGGAAAACTAAGCTCAATCTGGGTTTTAAAATAGATCCCAAAATGGACCCCAAAATGAGCATTAAAAAACCTTAAAATACATATACACGTGGTGTTCGAAATGGTCTACAAAACAAACATTTAAATGGATCAAGAAATAATTGTCAGAATAGACCTTAACCATCATTTGTTCGACATAGTCTGGACCCGCATAACTTTTTAGATTTCAAATTACGAGGGTCAAGTTCTTAAGGACGTTTATACCCTTGGCTTTGCTTTTAGGATGCTAAAGCTCTGTTAGATCTTAAAACTTGCCAAATTACAACTTTTAATAACAAAAATCCCTTCCCTTCCCTTCCCTTTCCCTTCCCACAAATCGACACGGTTACAAGCGACTATTGACTATTTTTGACAGATTTGGATTCTCTTTGCACCCAAGGATTCAAGAACTTAGATTCAAGAATCGGTTCGCCTAGTTCCCGTAAATCCGGTACTCCGAGGATTTGCTCCGGAAGTGAAGTATTTTTTATGGTTTTGGATACGGCCAAAGAAAGATGGAAGTCAAAATTTACGAAATTAGGGTAAGCGTACCCTTAGTGGAGGTAGTACCAATAGTGGTGGTACTTGAATAAAATACGCCCTTTATGAGATAAAATGCAATTATGATTCTAAATAACGTATATATAATCTATAAGTGGGTTTTACAGGTTTACTTGATATAATCGTCACTTCTTTTAGCGGTAAAATGAAATTTGTAGAAATTTTCCGCTGGTTTTATTAAGATTTCCTGATTGAAATTTAATTTTGCATAGCTGCTAAAATAGGTTTTGGATTTTATCTTTTCTGATATTATTTATTTATGAATTTAAGAAATTTAAATCTGTCGAGCATATAAAGTGTGTGCGTAATCTCATGCAAATAAGCAGAGCCAGTTTGTATAAATTTTTATTGCAGTAATTGAATGTTTAATGTGTTACCTCCATTATGGGCTCGCGATGCCTCCAATCTAGGGACCTCGGTAGCAACCATACCACCACTACAGGCAAACCAATGATCGTAGAAAAAATGTTTCTCTTTAATAAAATTCGAATTCGAATTTGTTCTGATATCACAGTATTTTGACCAGAAATATGAAATTTTACTACTAAATGCGTCACTACTGGTACGCTTACCCTACTTTAGAAGAACATATTCCATTTTTATTAAGACAATTGGATGGTTCGCTCCAGAATGGCCCCTAAGTGGCCGTAGTAATCTACCCGGCAATATTGCAGGTCATGAAATTTCTCTAGAAGGTCAATGCTGGATTGCTAGAAGGTGTCAAAATGGGCCTAAGGATGGACTTTAAAATGACATTTAACGTTAATTTGAAATTTAAAGCTCAATAACGAACCTCAACAAAATGGGTTTCAAAATTAACCTCAAAGTAGGGTTTGAAATGACCACAAAAAATGGCCATAAAATGGACCGCATAATAAATTGGTAATCAAAATAGACGTCAGAGGGGCTTAATGATAATAAATTTCAAGATGGGCCGTAAAATGGACCTCATAATGAACCTTAAAACGGACATCAAACCTCAAAATGGACCATAAAATGGAGCTAGAAATGCACCGCAAGCAGTTGAAGTCCACTTTGGTATCAAAATGTGAGCTCAAAGATGGACCAAAAAGATCCTTGAAATGGACTTTAAAGTGGACATCAAAGTTAAACTTAAAAAGCACCCAAAAACGGACCTCAAAATCAAACTCAAAATGAGCCTCAAAATAGTCCTTAAAAATTACCCTAAAATGGATTTTAAATGGAGCTGAAAATCGCCTTCGAAAGAGAGTTACAATCTGGAACCTGTAAATGGGACTCAAAGTTAAAATCGAGCTGAAAATGGTCCTCTAAATAAACCACAAAATGGGCCTCAAAATGGACTTCAAAACGAGCCTTAAAATGAGCTTTAAATTGGACCACAAATGAACCTCATACTAGATCACATAATGAACTTCTGGATGAACGGAACCGTGAAATAGGCTTAAAAGTTTTTTCCTGCATTCTTAATTGTAATTTACGTTATCAATGTTTAAATTATTTTCATGTTTTGTAAATCATTTTTCCGTTTTGTACGTGAAACCCTTCAAAGGAACTAAGTTCCACTGGGTTCTCACTTCGTTGTTTAATTGTTGTTAATTAAATCTCCGCGTTTTTTTTTTAATATTTTGTTTTGTAAGTGTCCACTACCAGGGGGCTCTTTCTGAGCTCTTTGGTGTGGGGGTCAGTGGAGGGTCAATAAAAAAAAAAAAAAAAATAAGTAGTGCTCAAAGTGATTCCCAAAATCTGCTTTAAAATGGGACACAAAATTGACCGGAAAATAGTGGACCACCAATGAACTTTAAAACTGATCTCAAAACGTTAGGATTTTTAAAGGCGCATTAAGGCTCTATTCCCAGTTGATTTTGGATCCATTTTGAGGACCTCTTACTTATAGGTGAGTAATTCTCGCTGAAACATAGTCCTAGCTACATTCTGAAACCCATTTTGAGACTCATTGTAAAATCCGTCATGTTATGGTCCTTTTTGTGGACTTTTCAGAAGCCAATTTGGAAGATTACTCTAAGACCCGTTCTAACGTCTATTTTAAAGTCATGTTCATTTTGTGGTCTATTTAGTGGTCCGTTTTGAATCCCATTTTGAAGCCTGTTTTAGACCCCCAAATGAAAATTAAAATGAACCACAAAATTTACCTGAGTAATTCTCGTTGAAACGGGGCCACTACTGACATGAGGTCTTCAAATAGTCGAACTTTTGCACTTAGTTGGTTGAATATGGTTAAAGACTGAGAATTACACTTTTGATACATCGAAATAGTGGAACCCTCGAGCGCCAAGGGGTCTAACAGGTTCAAAAAAGTTGAATTTTGAGCAAACCTTAAGATCTATATCATGCGATATGTCATAAATTTGCCATGAAACAACTAACAAATGACCCGGTTCTGTAAAGAACGAGTGGTCCACTTTTTCGAGGTATCTAAAGTGTAATTCTTAGTTTTTAACCATTTGTGCAGAAGCTCCAATATTTGAAGACCTCGTGTTAGTAGTGGCCCCGCTTCAGCGAGAATTACTCAGATTTCAAAATGGGCCGCAAAATGGACCACATAATAAACCTTAAAATGGACGTCAAACCTCAAAATGGGCCATAAAATGGAGCTAGAAATGCACTTTGGTATCAAAATGTGAACTCAAAAATGGACCAAAAAGATCCTTGAAATGGAGTTTAAAGTGGACATCAAAATTAAACTTAAAACAGACCTAAAAGCGGACCTCAAAATCAAACTCAAAATGAGCCTCAAAATATTCCTTAAAAGTAACCCAAAAATGGATTTTAAAATGGAGTTGAAAACCGCCTTCGAAAAAGAGTTACAATTTTGAACCTGTAAATGGGACTCAAAATTGGCCCTCAAATCGAGCTGAAAATGGTCCTCTAAATAAACCACAAAATGAGCCACAAAATGGACTTCAAAACGAGCCTTAAAATCAATTTCAAATTGGATCACAAAATAGACCAAATATCGAACATTGAAATGAACCTTAAAATAGATCACATAATGAACTTCTGGATAAATCTGCTTTAAAATGGGACACAAAATTGACCTAAAAATAGTAAGCCACCAATGAACTTTAAAACTGATCTCAAAATGTTAAGATTTTTAAAGGCGCATTAAGGCTCTGTTCTGTTGATTTTGGATCCATTTTGGGTAATTTTATAGGTAAATTTTGTGGTCCATTTTAATTTTCATTTGGGGGTCTAAAACAGGCTTCGAAATGAGATTCAAAACGGACCACTAAATAGACCACAAAATGAACTGAACTTTAAAATAGACGTTAGAACGGGTCTTAGAGTAATCTTCCAAATTGGCTTCTGAACAGTCCACAAAAAGGACCATGAAATGACGGATTTTACAATGGGTCTCAAAATTGGCTTCAAAATGGGTTTCAGAATAGAGCTAGGAGGGTAACGTTTTGGGCAAATGTAGGTACTATGTTGCTAAACAAAATTAAGTAAATAACTAATAAGATTCAGTAAAAACCTCAGATATTGCTCAAAATGAACCTCACAACAAACTTCAAAATGAAACTGAAAATGGACCTTGAAAGGGTCTAAAACGGTGAACTCTAAAATGAGTTTTAAAATGATGGACCATGAAATGAACCACAAAATGAACATCAAAATGGAGCTATGAATGGTCCTTAAAGTTGGCCTTAAAATTGACTTTAAAATAGATTTCTAAATGATCCTCAAAGTGGACCATTGAAATTGATATTTTTTTAGCTCGGCTGACTTGGAGTTTTCAGCCCGCACTGTCGGTCTTTAAAGCGTTTGATGAGGAAGTGGATAGGGAACAGGCCCTGTAATGATAATTGGCAAGTAAGGCTTACTTAGTCACCCCGATAATTTTTGGAGTAACGGTCGGATGATACCGCCAAGTTTGAAGTTGAAGTAGTTTCCGGTACAGTTGAACAGTTTTGGAACCAAAAGTCAGAAACAAACTAAACCCGTCCGCAGGAGTGGTCTCAATAGCTGGACAAACAAGACAAGGCAAATGGTCTCTTTCAGACGTTCCGGTTTCAACTATCGCGGGTAACAATTGGCAAATTAAAATTTGACAACCGAGCCTTATTAATGCATGTAGGGTAGGTACATAAACGAAATTAACGAGATGAAACAACCTACTACAGAACTCGAATTGCGGTACCTGATTCAATTACAGGTCATGAAATCCATAAAAAACAAAAATACCATCATTAGCTAGGAATTCAGTTGTTCAAGGCAAGCGAATAAAATCTAGCAGAAATAATCTAGACTCGAATTCGCTGCAGCGCAGCGCAGCACATTAATCAAAGGTCAAAACGGTCAGCGCTAAACAAAATGATTGTTTGGCTAGGCCAGATTGAGGTTGTTACCAGTTCCCACCTTCCAGCTGTATGAAACTCAAAATCTGACACTGTCGCCGCTTTCACGATTGTCAGTGATTCCCCCCGACCTGTAGTAAGCCGTCTCGGAGCCGACCCCACAGCTTATAAGCTGGCCAATCAAATTAGCTCGCAAAATCAGAACCTGCACGCGAAACAACGCCCTTTTTCCCGGCGAGTAGTCGTCGAAAGACCACCAAACAGCCAAACCAAACGTTTTTAATGATCACGATTAAAATATGTCGATATATTTATTTGCAGGCTGACAACAGTTAGGTCCGGGAGACCACGCCACGGTCCGCGGACGGACAGGAAGGGTGCCAAATGGATTAGTCTCTTGGCGAAAAAAACATTGTTATTGGAAACTTTTTAGCACTTTAAGTGGTACTATAAGAGTTAACGGATAGCGAGACTAATGCGCTGGTAAATGGCAGACGGCGCGGCGTATCGACTGATACACATGTCATTTATACGGAGCGTGTTGATAGGGAAAACTCGATCGCGTGCTGCAACGAGCGAGCGAGTGAGCGAGCGAACGAACGAGACTTATGATGCTTATTAATTTTCAATAAATTCCATGGAACACCGCGCACCAGTCACTGACTGCACTTGGCAGAAGGAGCGCCGCCGTTGACATAATCGTTTCTTGTCTGCACTGTGCTGTGCTATGCTTCTAGACGTAATAATTTGTATCTCAACAACTCGAGAGCGAGTGCTGTGTCTAGCAATTGTCTAGAACCCACCAACCAACAATGTATTTGCTAATGGCCACTCAAAAGCATGAGTTAATCACGTCACAAAAACGGATATTATTCGCCCATTATAATTTCGCTTAGGATTCCGTCAATCATCCGCCGACCGGTGCCTGGGCTCAAGCACTGACTGGGACTAATTATGCAAGATGAGTTCTTCGTGGGACAAGCAATGTTCTCTGTTATGAAATGTGGATCACACTGTTGCTTGGGATAGTTGTAATAAAATAAAATGATTTTATTCGTTTCCGTCGCGTCGTCGTCGTCGGTCGGTTTCCCACCTGTTTTCAGCCCTAATTTTAATCTTGATAAAACCGCGTTTTGAGCTGGCTGTCGGACTATCACGAAAGGGCACACAGCCGAGTCCCTTATTTTAGCTTGGCCTTCTCCAACCGTCGCCTCGCTTTGCCTGTCCTGTCAACAAAGCGTTCCTCGAGCGAACTTTGAAGTCGTTCAACTTTTAACGAGAGGATTTGCGTCTGCTGGGTCTCTAAGCCGCTGCTGGGTCCGATTGCATCTGGCCGGTACGTACCGATACCGCGGGCGAGGCGGCGCAGCAGACCGCAGCGATTTGGCTTATAATAAATTCACTCGTTAGAAGAAGGAAAAATTTTTATACGACACGGACGATCATTAGCGTTAATAAAGTTTGCTTGATGATTTTTTTCTTCATTTTGCTGCATTACCCGGTTTGGTAACCGGGAGGAGGTTTGTTTGCAAAGTTGGACGGTCTCATGATTGTTACTGCGCTTAACCCGCCGGTGTCCAATGATAAAAATACTGACACAAGGTTGTTGTTTAAGTTGCATACATGTATAACTGCAGCGTTAAATTGTATTCGAAGTCGTGAAACCACATTGAAAATTTGGAACGTTCAAGGGTTGATTAATAATAACAAATAAATCGGAGGTAGGCCAGCAGCGGTCGGTTACTGCAGACTACACCATCGAGGCGCGGTTTCCAGGTCAGATTTAGAGCGAAGGTATTTGCCAGCGAGAACTCCGAAATAAAACGTAAAACGCAGTTACTGCCATGAAGTGCTGACGACTAACTCCACTGACAGGAGGAGGTGTAAGGTTTCAAGCACTGTACCCACCGACTGATTTGCCTTGATTTGCGGCAGCCAACCAGTCAGGCAGCGGCAAAGAGAGAAGAAAAGTCTATTTTTGTTGACATCCGACACCGACTTGCTTACTGACTTCGCTGCGCTTGCATTGCTCGCAGCGGCTTTGCCATTGACCTCGTTTATACCGCTATGCGCACTTCAACAACCAACCGCCTAAACGGTATCCTTTCGATGCGTGCGAATCGGAAATGCCGATGTAGGTGCGAAATCCAAGCTCCACCGTGCCTCTCCTGCGCTCGCGTCGTCGTACGTTTGACGTTCTGAAATTTGAGCAACGGCAAACGGTTTGACACTACATAGTTGCGAACTGCTGCAATCTTTACTAATATGAAATCATTCCAAATTTTTAGCAACCTTTGAATTTAATAAAATTAAGCTGTGAAAAGAAGATACTCCCTTGAGCACGACGAATTATAATTTCGAATGAACATATCGCACTAACTTTCCGTGTTCATACGGAGCGTTAAAACAGATGCGAATTGTCCCCGTGAGTTCCCGACCCGAAGCTGCATGATGATCACGCAGTCAGATGTTTCAACGCGAAATAGTTTAATTTGATCAAAGCCTTAGGTTACACCTAAATATCGTTAGGTAATTTTGGAATCCAATATTTCGGAAGAAGTAAAAGCCAGGAAAAAAACTACGGGAGAAACAATTTTGCCATTACAAATCCAAAGTAGCCATGCAGATGTTCGGATATCGGCACATGAATCTTGTAATAAACAACAGTAAATCGAGTTTGATCAGCTGGCACTGAGGCTCGATAATGAGAAAGATGGCTTGGATCATTTCAGGACCGATCGCGCAGGGTGAAACGAAAAAAATTTTTGTATTCGCTCGTTTAGAAGGGTTTACAACAAACAATACAAAGTTTCCTGTAGGTAAATGTCGGTGAAACTTGAAGCGAGATGGCGAGAAAGCCGGTTGGAATTTTGAAGCTTGTTTTGAAAACACCGTTATGAAGCTTATACTGTGGACTATTTTGACCTCCACCATTCTAAGGTCTATTTTGAGGTTCATTTTGAGATCATATCCGGGGCCCATTTTGAGGACCAACACTCGAATGGAATCCGCAAGGACAACGTAAAAGAAACAGACCCAGGAATAGGCTCATCACGACGCAGCTTAGCATCCGGGCTGTAGACGCGTACTTGTCGTGGCGTCAGGTGAAAGCTACGGCGGGTAACCGTCGCACAGTGGGACCATTTTGGAAAAAGACAATCAAAAATCTTTTTTCGTTTTTCCTGAAGTTTTTGAGCTTAGGTGTCTTCGGATAAGTTTCTTAAAAAAGTATTCTGCATCTGTTGACATTTTCATATATTAAGGGGATAACATATTAAAAAAAAACTTTTTATAGGAACTAGATTGCATGTTTATGTGTTCGGCAAAGTTCTAGAACTTCGAATTTTATTAAACTTTGCCAAAGATACTAAGTATCTGCATCATATGGTTTGCGTGATATAATTGACTTTCTGTCGTGACCCCCTTAAAATCAGTTTATTAAACTTTTTGTACACAAACCTCATCTAATAGGTTTGACATGTTCTACAAACTTTTTGATATTATCAAAATACGTAACTTTCTAGAAGGTGTAAATATCGTATGTTGCATTATTTGGCTTAAAAATTGATTTGAAGCATAAATTTTACCGTTTCTACAAGCATTTTTTTCCGTAAATAGGCACCTACTGGCAGCTAAAGTTACCATCGTTTGAACCGCCTTAGAATATAGTATAACTGTGCCAAAAATCACGGCCGGCTGTGCTCGGGCATTGTGGTTATTTCAATTATGAATTACATAAGTCACGACAGAAAGTCTCGCAAACCATATGATGCAGATACTTAGTATCTTCGGCAAAGTTTGATGAAATTCAAAGATCTACAACTTTGCCGAACACATGAACATGCAATCTAGTTCTTATAAAGTTATTTTTTTCGAATATGTTATCCCCTTATTATCTAATTGTACGAAAATGTCAACAAATGCAAAATGCTTTTTTAAGGAACTTTTTCGAAGACACCTAAGCTCAGAAACGTCAGGAAAAGCGAGAAAAGACTTTTGAACGCCTTTTTCCAGAATGGTCCCACTGTGCGTCGGAAGAGGACATCTCTAATTTCACCTCTTTGTGCTGCCTAGTGGACATGGACCAATAAGCTTTATTTGAAGGTCTATTTAAGGCCATTTGAAACCCTAACCCAATATTTTATGACCACTTTTAAAAGTCCTGGAAGCCTCTCGGTCCGTTCTAAAGTCCATTTAAGAACACAACATTTTAAAGTCCAGCTTGAGACGGACAAACAAGAAACAACACTTATGGTTCTTATAAAACATGAAAAGTAACTTTAAGTAACTTTAACTAACCGGCTTCGGGTTTGATCCAACCCATCTACGGAGCGGTGGGTATATTTTGATATTTTCCATTTAGAGGTCTATTCTAGATTCCATTTTAATTTTATTTGACAATACTTTTGAAGTCCATTTGGAGGTCTTACTTAGAGTCTTACTTACTTTGAAACTTACTTAGAGGACAATTTGTAGGTACAGTCTAAATTTTTTGGTTCATTTTAAAGTCCAGTTCAAGGTTCCTTTTGAAACTGATTCTGAGGTCCACCATTTTGAGGCCCGTATTAAACTTGAACTTCCATTTTGAAGTTCATGTTGAGGCCCACTTTAAGGTCCATTTTATAGTCTATTTTAAAGTCCACTATCCAAATAGTCCAAATAGCCTTCAAATTTTTTGATCTATTTTGAATTCTATTTCGAACCGTATTTTGTGACCCATTTTAAAGTTTACCATTTTGAGGTCCATGTTGAAATCCATTTTATGGGTCATTTGGAGATCACCATTTTAAGGTCAACATTTGCCTCAACATTTGGGAAACGATTTAAAAGTCCAGTTTGAGGAAACATTTTAGATCATTTCTAAGATTTATTTTTGTGACTCATTTCAAGGTCCAACTTGAGGCCCATCATTTTGACGACCATTCTGAGGTCCAAGTTAAGGCCCATTGTGAAATCCATTTTAGAGCATTGTGATCAATTTGAATACATTCACATTTTAGAGCATTTTAGAGCGTATTTACTGCGGTTACTCGCATAACAGTCCCATTTATATAGGAAACTCTATATAAAATGGGACTGTTATGCGAGTAGCGGCAGTTTAGGTCTTCAATAAGATCCATTCAGAACTCCATTTTAAGGTCCATTTTGAGGTTCACTTCATTGTTCGTTATTTAATCCAACAGTCCTCTAGCATGTTGTGAAGCCCATTTTGCGCACAATTTTTGGGTGCATTTCATTTTGAAGCCCGTTTTGAGGTCCACTCTAAATTTCTTTTTAAAACCCCTTTTGGAGGTCGTTTTTAACACCATTTTGAGTCTCATTTAGTGGTCCAAATTTTAGTCCGTTTTGAGGATACTTTTTAGCTTCTTTTTAAATTCGAAAACAGACACTGAGGAATCCTGCAAGTCGTAGGCGAAATACGTATCTGTCGTGAATAAAATATACATAGAAATAAATTGGATAAGTTTTCTTCTTTTTATGTAATTTTAGGTTCTTTTTAAAAGTCAATTTGTCCAATTTGTGGTCTATTTTGAGCCACATATTAATGGCCATTCTAAGCCCTATTTTAATTCCATTTTAAGTTTCATTTTAAACTCTATCTCGAGGTCCATTTGAAGTTCGTTTTGAACTCCATTTTAGCGCCCATTTTGAGGTTCATTTTGAGGCAAATTTTAATGCGTAAGACCATTCAAGGGCCTACTTACAGGTTTATTCCAATGTTCATTTAAGGTCTATTTTTAAGTTCAGTTTAGGTCCAGTTTAAATACCATTTCGGGGCGTTAAAGCATTTTTAAGGACCATTTTTAGGTTAATTTTTAAGTCCATTTGGAGGTTCACTTTAGGTTCCATTTTAGGTTTCATTTTTAAAATTTCGAGAACCAATTTTGAGGACGTTAAGCTCGTTTTGAAGCCCATTTAGAAGACAAATTTTAGATCCAGTTCCAGGTTTAATGTTGTTGCCCATTCTGAAGTCCACTATTTTGAATTTCATTACGAGAATCTCTTTAAGGTCTAGTTTGAAGTCCACTTCAAGGACTATTTTTAGGTTCAAACTCAACGTAGAACCCCGTATCATGAATTATATTTTGTGGCCCGTTTCGAAGTCCAATTTTTTTATTGCGGTCTTAACCCAGAGGGTTACGAACGGTTAGGTTGGTGCTAAGGTGCATTTTGCGACCCATTTCATGGTTCAGTTTGAGGCCCGCATGGTTCAGTTTGAGGCACTTTAAGAACCACTTTTAAGGTTCTTTTAGAGCCAGGGATGCCACATATAATTCTGTGTTTTTCGTTGGAAAAATCTGACAATCTGTACGGCGAGGAAAAATATCTGTGCAAAAATCTGTCCAATGCAAAACAATGAGAGTGAAAGAGATAGAGAATCATTTTGCTGACTATTTCCGTCTCTTTCACTCTTATGTAAAAGCTCAAAAATCTGTTTAATCTGTGTAATTTGGCGAAAATCTGTATTCTATGCATACAGATTCTGTACAGGCGATTTCTTTCAAATATCTGTTAAACACAGAATAATCTGTGCATGTGGCAACCCTGTTTAGAGCTCCGTTTCGAAACCTATTTTGTGGTCCATTTTGAGTCCCACAGTGTAGCCCGTTTAAAGAACTACTTTCAGCTACATTTTAAAATCTAGTTTAAGGTTCATCTTAAGAACTATTTTGTGGCCCATATTCTGGACCATTTTGAGCTTCCTTTTAAGGTTCATTTTTTCTTAAGGTACATTAATTTGAGGTCCTGGCCTATTATTGTGTAGCTCTTTTGAAGCCTTTATTATGGAGTCTATTTTGTACACCAGTTTTAGCTCCATTTTGAGTGGCTTTTTTTGATGTTCCTTACGCGATCCATTTTTAAATTAATTTAGCGGTCAGTATCTTTATTTTGAGTTTCACTTTAAGTTTCTTTGGGAGGTTCCATTTTGCAAATTATTTTTAGGCCAATTTTGTGGCCCATTTTGATGTTCATTGAAATCTGTTCTTGAGACCCGTTTTGAGGATGATTTTTTGGTCCATTTCAAACCCTTTTGTTAGTCCACATTTGAGACCAAAATGGACTTCAACACTTTGAGGAGCATTTTTGGTTTTATTTTAGTCCATTTTAAAGTTCAGTTTGAGATCTATTTTGAGATCCATTTTGAAGTCTATTTTCAGCACCATTCACAAAGTGGTGCTAAAAATGGATCATCATTCAAGCCTTCAAGCCCATCTTAAAGCTCATTTTGAGGTGCGTTTTAAGCAATTCTGAATGCTGTTTTTAAGCAGATTTCAAAGCGTATTTTGAGAGCGCTTTTTGCAGACCTCAAACCATTTTGAGGCCTATTTTCAGGTCTATTTTGAGGTCCATCAAGGTTCAACATTTTCAGGTGGAAGCGTTTTTTCAACACCATTTTGATGCCCGTTTTGAGCCAATTTTTTGGTCCTTTTTAAGGTTTTTAAGGTCCCCTTGAGATCTATTTCAATCCCCAGTTGGAGGTTCATTTCAAAAGCTCAGTCCATTTTTGAGCCCTATAGACACATTTTAAAGCCTAAATTGAGCCACATTTTGAGATCCACCATTTTGAGGTCCTCTTTGTGGTTTATCGTGGGGTCTGTTTTGAGGACCATTTTTAGATCGATTTTATGGTCCATTTTTATAATTTTTTTCAAGATCTATTTTAAACCCGGGTAACGCCTATTTCAAAACCCCTTTCAAGTCCCATTTTAAAGTCAATTTTAAAGCCCGTTTTAAAGTGTATTTTCAGTTTAATTTTTAATTTTACCTCTGGGGATCATTTTATGGCGTTTGAGGTCCATTTTCAAGATTATTTTGTGGTCCATTTTAATGTCCATTTGGAGGCCCGCTGTGAGGTACATTTTAAAGTCCATTTGAGGACCATTATTAAAGGTCTACATTGAGACTCATTTTGAAGCCAATTTTAACGACCATTTAAAGTCCCAATTTTGCGTTTATGGGTAGGGCCATTTCGAAGTCCGACATTTTAAAGCGCATTTCAGAGTCCATTTTGAGGTACATTTTGAGTTCCATTTTGAGGTTTATTGGCGTTTCATTTCAAGGTCATTTTGAAGAGCCATATTGTTGGGACCTCTTTAATAGCAAATTCATATATTAACCTGGGTTCATGCTAACACGAATCCGAAATTTATGAGCGATACAGGCAGTTTGACAGATCGACCCGTAAACCGTTATGCTAACATAATGGACGTAAACGTAATGGAAACATTAGCGCAACTGTTGGTACAATATAATTGAATCGGAAAATTCATTTTTCTCGTACAACGAAAGCAATTGTCTAGCCTTGTGACAAATACCTTGTATATGATAAATTTATATCCCACAAGCATTAATTGAAGCATATACCTCAATAGACAAGCAAAATGAAGTTATATTGTGCTTAGTAGCGCAACTAATGGATCATCTACCCTGTGTGGTCTATTTCAATCCCCAGTTTTAGGTTAATTTTGAAGCTCATTTTGAAGTTCGTTAATAAGCTTTATTTCAAGGCCGGTTTTAAAATTAATTTTTTGAGACATATTTTATAGTCTATTTTGAAGCTCATTTTGAGATTCGGTATTTTGAGAACCATTTTTAAGGTAATTTTATGGTCCATTTTGATGATCATTTTGAGGTCCAATTCAAGGTCCCTTTTTAAAGTCCACATTTTGTGGCCAAAGTGGACTTCAAATCTTTGCAGAGCATTTTTACCTCTATTTCAGGGTCCATTTTAAGATACATTGTGAGGACCATTTTACAGCCCATTTTTAGCTCTATTTTGAGGTCCATTTTAAATTCCATTTTGAAATGCATTTTCAGTATTATTTCAATATGTATTTTGAGTTCCATTTTGTTGTCCATTTTAAGCACCATTATTACCCAAGTATCAATTTGGGTTTTATTACACTCTTATGATGGCATTTAAGACCAAAATTGGTCTTCAAAACCGGCATAAAAGTACAATAAAACCAAGATTGTTGCTTGGGTACAGCTCTATACTGAGGTTCACTTTAAGAACCATTTTTAGTTTCATTGTGCGGTCCATTTTGAGATCACCATTCTGAAGTCTATTCTAAAGTCTATTTTCAGATCTATTTTAATGTTCATTTTTAGTTTCATTTTGAAGCCCATTTTGGAATGTATTCAAGGACCATTTTCAGTTTTACTATTATGTCCATTGGGAGGTCCACTTTAAGGCCCACTGTTCCATTTGTAGTGTTAAGTCCATTTTGTAGTTCAATTTGATGTCGGTTTTAGGTCCCACTTTGAGACCCATATTGCGGCCCATTTCGAAATCCATCTTTAAGTTCATTTTAAGACCCGCTTTTAAGTCTATTTCGAGATCCACTGTTTTGAGGCCCATTATGAGGTCCATTTTGAGATTTTGAGATTTCAAAGCCCATTTTGAGTCCAATTTTTGAGGCCCATTTTAACGGTCATTTTTAGTCCTATTTTGATGCCCATTTGTGACCATTTAAATGTAAGCCAAATTAAATTTTGTGGCCCTTTTCAAAGCTTAATTTGAGGTCCATTTTAGGTCTCAGTTTAGGGTACATATTGAGGCCCGTTTTTAGTTCCATTTTGAGACCCTGGGACCAGGGAGGCCACAAATAATTCTGTATTTTTTGTTGGAAAAATCTGACAATCTGTACGGCGAGGAAAAATATCTGTGCAAAAATCTGTCCAATGCAAAACAATGAGAGAGAAAAAGATATAAAGTCATTTTGCTGACTATTTCCGTCTCTTTCACTCTCATGTAAAAGCTCAAAAATCTGTTTAATCTGTGTAATTTGGCGAAAATCTATATTCTAACATTATTATTAGCTCTATTTAAATACCTGTTTGGGGCCCATTCGTGGGACAACTTTAAGTTCTTTTAGTTCAGTTTATGGTCCATTTTAAGGCATGTTTGAAAGACTATTTTGATTCCCTTTTTGAGATCGACTATTGTGATGCTCATTTCAAAGTTCTTTTGTGGTCCACTTTAAAGTCCATTTTAGGGTCAATTTTTAGGCCCACATTGAAGACTATTTGAGGATTATTTTTATGTCCATTTCGAGTTCCATTTTAAGGTCCATTTTAAAAGCGCTTTGAAGCCAGTATGAGGTTCATTTTAAGGTCCACTATTTTATAGCACATTCAGTACCGACCACCAGGTCCACCAGTGTTTTGAAATCGATTCGAACTGGACCTTAACAGTTTGAAGCCAATTTTGGGGACATGTTTGAGCATTACTTTTAGATTTAGGTTAAGGCTCATTTTGAGGTACATTTTATGGTCCATTTTGAGTTTAATTTCAACGTTGTATCACAATTGATTTCCGCTTTAATATAACACAATTCGCTTCGTTTTCTAAATGAGATTTGATAAATTTAGTTAAAACTACAAAATTCATTTGTGATCAACAAAACTGTAGATAAAATCAATGCTAATTGAAGTGTATTTGTGGTAACAAAATCGTTCATAAAAATATCTTTGACTTAACGTAACTCCACAACCTGAACGTACTTCGCCTGGCCTAGGAACAGTATATATAGTATAGTAGTGTATTTGTGAACATTATTTTGATCGAGAAGGGTATGAAATGGGGAAGGCAAATGAGGAGCGTCCAATATAGCTCTAGCCATCCCAAGCCCCTACCTAGCGCCTCCACGTGGTCATACCTGGTAATGCTCTATTGAGTAGCCAAACTAGGAGGTGCGTTGCTGGGTGGTTCCCGGCTGCCTGGTCTCAAAACCGCGGTTTTGGGCAGACGGCGGAGCCACACGGCCTAGCTAACAGGTAAGCCTAATAAGTTATTTTAATTATTTTTTTCGTTTTAGCTTATGAAACTATATAGTAAAAACCTTGGCCAAAACCAGTTTTAATACTGCACATGGATACCAGAATGAAAAATTAATTTAACTATTAGAAGCATTTATGGAACCTCAAAACGCTACTCTATTCCATACGAAGGACTGCTGGTGAGATTGTTCTATTTTTACCATATATACCACATTTCATCTTAATATCATATTATTAACAGTATTATTATTGATATCATAAATTTGGAAGGCTGGATGACGGAGTGGATTGCCAACCTGAATCCTTAAGGTCTGAAGCAAATATGGCACTTCTCAATTCAAAACAAACAAATCATCACGTGGGTTAAAGTTGGTACAGCGAAATTGATTATTACATGGAAGGATCCTAATGCTGGAAGGCGACTCTTATAACCCCGGAATGCGCACAAGTGCCTCTGCTTGTGGGTCCGCCCAATCCCTTTTGGCCCTTCTGTAACAACATTAGTGTGAAATTCATTTGATAATCAAATTTGGATCTACTGTAATTCTACCCACATACATTGGCAAGTCCTTGAAATGATGGTGGCTTTCCCCTACTACTACTACTACTACTATTATTTTGATCGAGAAACCTGTGCAATAAAAATACAATCAGTATTTCTTGGCGATACTAGTTGAGCAAACTCTTCAGCCAGATTTATATTTGCTCTAGTCTCTATAGGCTGTTTAGTCCAGTACCGTTAATTCTAATTAATTTTGAACTAAATATATACATATAATGAAAACATTTTTTGCGTAAGGTTCAGAGAATCAGAGAGGTTTAACATACCTTTGTGGTAAAATCGATCAGTGATAAGCTTTTATTGTCTAATGGTTTGTTACGACTTCAATGCCTAGATTCACTGACAGGTTTAATCTATAGAAAGAATAGCACTTAGTGATTTCCAAAAGTACTCCTTATTGCAATCGGTACATATAGACTTTGTGTTGCTATCACGATCTTCTTGCAAACGAAGGACTATTACATGAAGGTTTCTCACCTGTGCCTCGAAGTTTGGCGGTATGGTTAGTGATTCTAGTCTGATCGTTACGGACCTGCTGAACTTTGGGCTGCCTGTTTCAAAGTTTCTTATGTACAGCGACTGAAGGTATATTAATTGCAAGCAATTGCATTTAGTATCGCTTGATAAGGGTACCAAAATATATACTCCATCAGCTTCGTTACGGATAATTAACTCCTGATCGCCTTTTCTTAACTAAGCTTGGGGGTATGGTGCTACTTTAATTACAAGCTCTCATTTTCCAGTAGCACAGGTGGCATCATATGTATATACGTAACAATCCCGTGTGAAATGTTCATAAGCAGAAACCTCGATCGGTTGCTTGAGGGTCCCGGCAGTGAAACAAACTTCTATTTGAACCGATTTTAGTGGCTCGTTCGCAAGGTTATACAGGAAAGTTTAGGAATAAAATTGTATCAAGTTAAATGCCTCGTGGGGCCTCCTTGAGGTGCCAAAAAATTGTTGATAACAGTTTTAGATTGAAAACTCCAGCTTTCTCCAGCTGTATGATATCACCGATGTTTGAGAAACCATTTTTATGGGTTGTAAAGCCAAGTTTACTGTGCGACAGATTTAGTTTCCAGACATTTTCCCGGTAAATCTTTGATATCTCATGAGTAAAAACTGAATGACCAGAAGCAACATATTATAATAAGAAGACTTCCAATAGGACAGAATGGATATCCTATCGATTGTGTGTTGCAGACACAAAATGAAACACAATAATAAATCTTGCTTTCTGCACAGCACAGCTAAAAAAAATCAGGTCTGTCAAGAAATTAAAATAAAATCATCCGACGATGATTGCGTTTCAGCATAGGTACACAGCAATTTTATTGCATATTATCATTCACCATTGCGCGTATGTTAATTGGACCTACAAGCTACCTACATAAAGAGTTAAATGGGAATACAACAATAAAAAAGTGAAACGAAGGAGAGACAGAGAGATAAACAGACGGAGAATACTAGGAGAATAGATAGCACGAAATGGGAAGTGGAAGAGAAATTATTAGGACTTTATCGTTGGCATTTCACTGGTCCGAGGAAATTTCAACTTTATATTTTTTTGCAGCAGCAGTAGCAACAGCCATTAAATTGTTGCAGTATTTTAAAAGAAACCTACAACCCGACGTAGGTCACTGTACGAACCGATCAACGTTCGGTTTCTATTGATTATAAATTTTACTGCGTAAAGATAAAGCTTTTACGGTGGCATGTGGTGAATTGCAAAATGGAAAGTGAAGCAGGAATGATGCCTGCAAACAACTGTACAAATATGCATCTTAAAGTCGGAAAAATTCCATTGAACTTTACTGGACATTTCCTCGTGTGTCCATAATCCATAAACTCTTCCTGTGAACGAAAATCATAAAACTCTCAGACCCTGTGGCCCATTTCGTATGCCAATAGAACTCACGGGCCCACGGACTCTATTCCACCGGGCTGTGACAAACGATCGGTTTGTTTTATGGAGATTTTGTAAAGTGCATTGCACAGCCGACTAAGAAGAATGGACCTCCGCCCGACCGAAGCCCGCCTGTCGCCCGGTAAGCAACTAATGATTAATTGTCGACTATAAATGTCCGGATTTAATTGAGCGCTACCTAGACGACAAACGATTTAAGCGTACTTACGACGATTAGACAAAACAACTGTCAGATTAGGGGTTCACTGGCTTTGGCTTACCTGAAACGAGAGAAAAAATGTCAATTCGTTAGTTTGATTTAATGATGAGAGACGAAAACTGCGATTTTATTGGAATTTAAATTCTATTAACCGATCAAATGGTTCATATCTCATCGGAGATATGTACCGATACGAATCGACCCATGTTCTAACCGCAACTGCAACAACACTTAAACTGAATTGCAAGCAATCGCATTCCGAAATCATGTTTTCGGCCCACCTGCCAACGACGAGCTTATCTCAAACGTTCCCGCCGGCCGGCCGGCTGGCTGGCCGCCCGCAGAACTTAGCCGTCCGGATTGGAAGCCCCGTTTGGAAAGCGGCATTCCGACGTGTTGCCTGCCGGTATAGGCATAAACACCAGTTGCTAAAACATCGATACTTATCTAAGGGCAGCACCTGGAGAGGAGAACAGAACCAATCTCGGCGACACTCGGCCCACCAGTCCGCTACGGTTTCGTCGGTCGTAGGTACCTGCGGCCACTATGAAGTTATTATTATTCATATATTTATTATGAAGTTATGTATGTTGTACACCAACTAAATCAACCAACACGGGGCTGCTAGAGGGCCGTTGACTTTTCTGCTTTCGATGTGACGTTTCGCTGGTCTTATGCGCGTAGCATAGAAGAAACTACATTATTTTTCTCAGGCGGATTTCTTACGCCAAATGAGCAATCATTTGTGAAAATTCAATGTCGGACAGTAGGTCTTTTCTGAACGGGAGCTTGGGTGGTTTAAATTATTGTTAACGGTTGGTATTTTGTTTCCTCGGGGCACAATCAATTCAAATCGATTATAATACGTAGCTGCATAGATAGAGTGTGGTATCTACGAATGTTTGACCAGTTTAAGTGGCACCGTTGATATGTTGAACTGCAACTGAGCTTCAACTTCAATCGTTGGTGGGTTTTGATGAAGAAAAAGCTAATGTTTGCCAGAGTAGTGAGTGGGTTTTTATGTTTGGAAAGGAAATTGTGTTGAAGAACGTTAGAAAAAGTGAATAAAATTAGGTTGGTAAAAGCTGGTATTGATTAAAGAAACTGTTCTGTGGTAATCGGATGGTCAGAGGCTTTCTTTGATTTCTTTTTGTGTGTAAAAACCCATCACTGCGACCATTATTTTAATCCATTATAATACTGCCCAGCTATTCACTGTAACTGGAAGTGCATTTCTTTGCGATAAATCGCTATTGAGTAAGTGATATACACATTGTTATTTTTTATGCGTGTTTGCGTGTTTGTGGGTTAATCCTACTTTCAAAGCTTGTTGTACTGTCGCCAATAATAGTTGACTCTGGCGAAGCCTCATTAAGTTCCTCTAATCAATGCACTAACCTAATAAGATTGATGTATCTGCACCATCAAGAAACTTGATCAGCTTCATCATGCGGTTTATACAAAACTAAACTTTGACTAAAATGCTCAATAGGCCACTAGGGTATGAGCGATTATTTGATATGCTGTAAAAAAAATTTAAGAAAAAAATTCTCAACTTCTCAAGTGAAAGCATGGGGGTTGTTTGCTCTGCACACGATAAAAACACGAAGAAAAAAAAAAGAGTATTTTCAACATACTGGTAAGCATAAACTTCGAGCTTCAGTCCAGTTTTTTTATATAAAGCTCAAGAAAATACCTTTAGTTTGGTTTAGCAGACCAAAAGTTATGAGTTTTTATTGGAAGAAAAGTAGAAAAAACTGATGATTTTTAAGACCACACCAACTCAGCGCTACTCTGAATGCCAATGAATGCCAAAGTTTTCCGAAACGGAACAGTTGCACAAAAGATAAATAAGTATTTTTAAAGTGTTATAGTGCTTTTTCCTGGAATTACTGATGCATAAAAACTATTATTCCGTATATTCAGAAAAGAAAACAGAACTATAAACAAAGAAATGGAGTGCACATGGGAAATTCATGCCAAGCCAAAGCCAACCAGCAGAATTTGAAATCTGCCAATAGCTTCAATAATACTCTTAATTCCAATAGAAATAAAAATTTAAGTAACTTTAACTATGCTGTACTATTAATTTGTGTTACATTACTCAGAGATAGCCTTAGACCTTCAGACTTTTTGAGGGCTTTGAGTTACCACTGATGTGGTCATGCTGAAACATACTGGGTCGCATTCCCTAGCTTCTCTAAACAAATTATTTCCAAAAAAAACAAAATTCTAAAGGTGAAACCTGAAAGTCTGGAAAATTTACTTTGTTCGCCAGATATTTTGGAGAAAATTATTGCACCATGACCACTCATTTTTCCTCGAAGAGCGACGCTGGTCTGGTTGTCGTATTTTCGAATCTCGGGTGGAAGAGGCTGTAAGAGTTCATAGAATCGTAGCATCAAGCCCATAATTGTTATATACTCTAACAGCTGATTACGCAGTCTGTCGAATAAAAAGCCGAATTCACTGCCAAACAAAAAAATTAGGGTTTATGTGAGTATTTTCTGCTTACTAAGCGGTAGCCTGAACAATGTTCATGAATTACGTTGAAACTATATTTATTTGAGACGAGATTTTCATACCAATTGGTTGGATAAGATTTACTGAATACCTGTGTGCCTTTTGGTGCGAGAAATGATGAGGCTGCTGCAACTATTTTAGGCGCTTTTTTGTACCGTGGTGCCTGTGTAGTTAGAATTTCCAGCAGGCCGAACGCGCCTGTATGGTACAAACCATAACAGATATAAAGCAATCCTCTAAATAAATCAATGCATGGCACTGCGCAATTGACAATAAAGCTGGTTTTTGGCATATTGTTGGGGCTTCTCAAAGGTCTATCGTCTACTAAAAAGAAGTAACCTGAGAAATTGCGATGAGCAAACAGCACCACCCAAGGCCTATTCGGTGGATTGCTGTACATCAATAGAAGAACAAAAGCGAAAGAGATGGGTTATGTTTTGGTGTTTTTCAAGTGTTGCCTACATACAGGCAATATAATTAATTTTGTTTGAATTTTCACTCAATATGCTAGAAGCGTTCCAGGTGCACATTTGTCTCGCACATATGTAATACAGTAATGACCCGATTTTGTCACCCCTATGCTGAATCTAGGGGTGACAAAAACGGGACAGTGACAAAATCGGGTATTTTTTCAATTTTTTTTTCTGCAGATAACTTAGAACGAACTACATATATTTCATTCTGATCACTTTTAGGACATTTCGCACTCACATCTACCACTCTGTGGACATTTGTCACCTGTTCACAGCAGTCCCACAGGTATGAAAATACGCGTTTTTTAATTGAGCCGAAATGGTTGATTATGTTGACTGGTTAAGTATGTTCATAGAAATTTCCTAGCGTAAAAAGCTAAGTAAGATAAAAGTAAGATAGAAAATTTATTTTTCAAGCAGTAAGAGATAGAGCAAAACAATGTTCTACAACATTTTTGGGAAGATTATTATAAAGAACTTTGCCAAAGAAAGTGACCTTCTAGCTATTATAGTTGTGGAAATAAGAAACAACTTTTGTGAAAACTCCACGATAATCAACACAGTTCTTTTCATAGTGTTTTAACACATTTGACATGATTCAAAATGATTTTCAAACTAAGCTTTTGATAAATGAAAAGCGTGACAAAATCGGGTAAAAAACGTGACAAAATCGGGGGTGACAAAATCGGGGAGTGATAAAATCGGAGAGTGACAAAATCGGGTAACCACTGTAGTGTAAATAAAATACCTTATTTACGTTTATGCTGAAATTAACAACTAGATAAATTTGCAGCTAGTGAATGAAAATTGATTTATATTTTCATATCAGATGGGAATTTTTGTGTTTCTTCTTGATTAAAAGAAGTTAAGTAGAATTGTTCTGTGATACTGTATTAACAGCTGTTTAATTTCTAGAATAAGTAAACGTGACCATAATTGTGTGGTTTCCAAACCATCATCGAGCGCAGATACACGTAAGCGAGTGCTTCTATTTTTTCGGAATAATTTCGTGCTACTGGAGAAACAGTGGTTTTTTATATTTATTGAATAAAAATTAGCAAATTACTTACATTTATATTAAAATTGTTATAACGCATTAAAGGCTCTCAGTGCTACATTCGTTTCAGTATTGTTATATAGTGACAAAGTTCTCATTTTGAAAGTGCAGCAAAAGAAAAGGAAGGTAGGCTAGATTTAAGAGCATACTGAAAATACCCTCCGATACCCTACATCATGAACGCGTATAATGTCATATACAAGTAAAAACTAAAAAGAAACATAGTGGTAAATTACACTAGACTTGTCGTATCGACGTCCGGCAACAGATTGCCTGTTTCTATCGCACCGACCGAGTATCTCTCGGTCTATCTCCTCGGCAGTCGAAACAAAGAATAATCATACAAAAAATAATCATCGTCGTCGAGGCGAGTGTGTCATGTGAGGAGTGATAGAACTGGGAGAATAAAACAAAATTGGATGTAAGACTACCAAAAAATGAGGGTGCGTTAGTAGTTTATTTAGCAAAACATTCCGGTACCAGCGGAAAGAGCGCGGGTGCGGACCCCCATCTGCCATTGAACGACCCAATATGTTTTTGGTCTACATATCGAAATTTTCTAGTTCTTCCAGTTTAGCATTCTTCGCACTAGACGCTTCCTCACTCTCTAAAAGAGTTTACGTTGTGACCGTGTCATACAGTAAACGTGTCAGAGTCATACAGTAAAACGGGATGACGTTGATCATTGGGGATAACATTGATCAGTTCAGGAAAGCTAGCAGTAGTTGTTTATTTTACTCATTTATGCGAATGGTCCATTTGGAAACGGAACCCAAGTAACAATTTGGGTTTTATTACACTTTTATGATGGCATTTAAGACCAAAATCGGTCTTTAAGACCACCATAAGAATACAATAAAACTCACGTTGCTGCTTGGGAAGGTTAAGTTCCGAATGCAGAATGTAGCATTGAAGCTTTGCTTTGCATTTAATTGCGTAAACCCAATTTCAAATCCAAATCCAAATCCACCACTCAACTTTCCAAATTCAATTGGACTTTTAATTAAAAGTTCAATTTCAGGTTAAACTTCGAATTTTATTTTAATTTAATGTCCGTATTGAATCCTAATTTTATGTTCAAATTTCAGTTTTTAATTTTAATCTCTGAGTGACTTTTTATTGATAATTGAAGAGTTTTCTTTTTCTATTTTAGTTTGCTTATTGACTCTTACTTTTTAAATTTTGACATTTGATTCTTGGATTTTGACTTTTAACTTTTGAATATAAACTTGGTAACTTTGGTTTTTGACTTGACTTTTGATGTTTACTTTTTAACTTTTGATATTTTAATATTTGATTTTCATATTTTGTTTTTCTATATCTTTGACTTGTGAGTAAGATTTTGTCTTGAGTTTTGATTTTTAACTTTTGACTTTTAAGTTTTACCTTTTGCACTTTTGACTTTCGTTATTTTTTTTTTGATTTTTAATTTTTGTTTGTTGAATGTTTCCATTTATTTTAATTTCGGCGTTTGATTTTTGACGTTATTTTTATGGGTCATTCCACGGGAAATTTACAGTCAAAATTTTTTTCTCTTCGGAATATTTTTTTTACGTTCTTTGTTCAAAAAAAATCGACACGTATTTTTGTATTTCGATGTTACTGTTGGAATTCGCAAGGTATGATTTTTTAAAGTATTGTAATCCGGAAAAATCACTGTTTTTTAAATACTGATTATAAACATAGTTTGTAATATCAAAAAATGACTTTCTACCAGATGTGTTCACTATTCCACAAGCTTTCAAAATTGGTATACCGTACCTCCTCTCGACTGTTTTTCAATAGTTAAATAGTGTATTTTTATAAACAATTGCAATTTTTTCAAAGTTGGAACTTTTTTTTCTCGATTTTTTTTACTTTAAAATATTTGTTAATCTTTCTCGAAGAAGCATGCAAAATTTGGAAATGGAGAAATGGAAACTCTAGGATCTATGAATTTTTATATCGAAGCGCGCACGTTAATGCAAACGAGCGGACGAACGCGTGTGCTTCAACGACACGTTACACTTAATAGCATCAAAGGCGGCCTCGTTATGAAGCTGCCCGTGGGTTAGAACATCGATTGAGCATCACCGCTCGCTTCACATTAGCACACGCGCTGAGACATAAAAACTCATAACTTCCAGAGTTTTCATTTCTCCATTTCCAAATTTTGCATGCTTCTTCCAGAAAGATTAACAAATATTTTAAAGTAAAAAAAATCGAGAAAAAAAAGTTCCAACTTTGAAAAAATTGCAATTGTTTATAAAAATACACTATTTAACTATTGAAAAACAATCGAGAGGAGGTATGGTATACCAATTTTGAAAGCTTGTGGAATAGTGAACACATCTGGTAGAAAGTCATTTTTTGATATTACAAACTGTGTTTACAATCAGTATTTAAAAAATAGTGATTTTTCCGGATTACAATACTTTAAAAAATCATATCTTGCGAATTCCAACAGTAACATCGAAATACAAAAATACGTGTCGATTTTTTTTGAACAAAGAACGTAAAAAAAATATTCCGAAGAGAAAAAAAATTTTGACTGTAAATTTCCCGTGGAATGACCCTTATACATTTTGATTTTTAACTTCGGACGTTTTGAATTACAACTTTTTACTTTACTTCTTTGGCTATTGATTTTTGGCTTATGTGCAGTTGACTGAAGTTTTTGGAGCGTCTTAGTAGAATATGAAACCTAAAAATAAAAAATTGCTTTGGCTAATTTAGTTCGAAAACAGACACTGAGGAAGCCTGCAAGTCGTAGGCGAATACGTATCTGTCATTGAATAAAATACACATTTATGTGCAGTTACAGAAACGTCATCTGTACTTGCAATGTTAAAAAATCGATTCCTAGCCCTCTGTTTTTTTCTTACGGCCAGTAATGTGAATCTATTGTAATATTTACTTTACAGTTACAGAGCCCCCTTAACCCTATAATAGATTTGATAAGACTTAAGTTTTAAATTTCGTGCTCAAATAGTAATCTGATTTGAAGTTCAAATTTCTCAGGTTTATTGCTTATGCAATTGCTGGATTCTTGGTGGTAGATTAGCTCTGGAATTTTTCAAAATCCTGTATGTCTATCTTGAGTTCTTGGATTTTTGAGTTCCTGAAAATATGCGAATTCTAGATCTTTGGATTTAAAGATATTAAAACCTAGCTGCTTAATTCAGCTTTTGAAATTTGACCTCCTGTTTTTAAACAACAGTTTTCGCAGCCAGCAGATAGAATACAAGACAATTTCGGGGCCTACCAGCTTCTCCCAGCTGAGAGTTAAGCATACTGGCTTGTCAGATCTTCATCGTACCTGGGAACCTATTGGGAGGCCATTACCTGGGACATTACACCTTTGGATTCTGAAGGGCTCAAGGATTTCAGGATGTTCGAGCTCTTGGATTTTTGAATTTTTCTATACGCGAATCGCTGAGTTTTTAAAAAATTTTATCTTTAAATTTTCAGAGATTCTGAATCAGGACTATTAATTCATTGAATTCTTGAAATTGAGGTTTCAGGGTTCGTTGATTCTCGGGTTGTTGTATTCATGATTTTTGGGATTCCTGAATAAATGGTTTCTTGGTTCTAAGACGCTTGGATCTTGGATACTCACGGTTTTC
The DNA here is from genome assembly GCF_943734655.1 of Sabethes cyaneus. NCBI lineage: Eukaryota > Metazoa > Arthropoda > Insecta > Diptera > Culicidae > Sabethes > Sabethes cyaneus. The sequence goes on from NC_071354.1 coordinate 226,665,164, forward strand.
CAGACTGGTGGATTCTTGGACTCTTAAATTCCCAGATATCCTAAATAGGAAATGTTAGAGTTTTAGAGGAATGGTATATTTCCGATTCCGAATCATGGATTCATGAATTGTTCAAATTTTGGGATCTTGTGTAACTTTAAAGCATAACTAAAAATTATTTGAGCGTCCTAATAGAACTCCCATTTTAACGAGGAAATAGGGAAAACGTTTCAATATTTTTTACTACGCCAAAATGTTTATTTTGCAGATACATGCATTTACAACTAGGGTAAGAATCCCACAATTCGCCCCCACCTCTAATTCGCCCTCCCATTGGTATTCCCGTGATTTAACTCAATACATAGTTGAATTTTAAGTTGTTAGTTTAATTTATATTCAATTTAACTCAGTTTTCAGTTATTTGAATAGAATTCGTTGTGTTGTTTTATGTATTTTTATGTTTTAATGTGGTTTGAAAAATAGGTATTGTATTTAAGACGCGATTTTTCCATTCTCAAGAACGAGCACGCAAAGTCAAATTGAGGAAAAGTAAAGGAAAATCGTATCTTCTTGCACTTTTTTCGCATCAATTCGGTTATATCTGATTCAAATTTCATAATTGTGCATTTATTTTATTATTTTATCGCCATTCTGCTGAAAATAGAACATAAATGCACTGGGCGAAAACTGGGTATTGTAAATCATATGAGTTCCAAAATTCGCCCCGGTCGAATCTGTATATACTTAACCGAACTTACTACGTGAACCAGCTTTCGCCCTCATCTATCAAACATTTACAAATATGCCACACATAAGCGGCAAACGATTAGTTTGTTCGCTGATTTATGTTTATCAAAATGGTCATGAGAATAAATCTGACTATTGGAAAATCATGCGAAAGATCCGTCTACTATATTAATGCAGATAAGAGCAATAAAATAGTTATCATGGATAAAACATTGAAAAGTATTTAAAGTGCAATGCAGACAACAAAGAAATAATCGTGGTGATAAAATAGAATATTTCGATAATATCATGAAATCTCTAATATCTTAGCATGGCAAACCCGGTCTAACCAAAAATGCTAGTTAAGAATTCCAAGTGATGTCAAAAAATATCCTAGTATTCCTAGTTGAGTAGGTAAGATAGGTATGCTTACCAGTTGCTAGAATATTTAATACAGTTAACCGGCATACCTATTTACAGACAGTGATTTACTAAACAATTTTTTTTTCTTCATCTTTTCATTGACTATATAGCAGTTAAGCTTACTTATTTCTTGGGGAAGAGGTTAGGTTGTGGACTCGAGTCTCACCTTCGATTAGTCAATATATATAGCCCAATATCAAGATTTTCCAGTTCGTCTAATTTTTGATTGTTCACAATAAACATTTACTCTTTCCCAAAAAATTACTAAAGAATGATATAAGTAATCATTTTATAAGGTTATTTAAAGTATTAAAATAAACATTGTGCCATTTCGTATGCACTGAATTGTATTTATTCGCCCACTAATGAATTCAAAAAATAATCAGAAAAAGAGCCAACAGGACCATTCATTTTAAATATCTTTGACGAGTATCAAAAGCCTTATTTTACTGCAATGAAAATAAACATTTGGCAAAAACCCACCTTCTCTGTGTTTTTTAGTTTTACCGCATCAGGTATCAGGAGGTGATCAGTTTATTTCAATTTAGATTTACATTTAACGAATTCCTGATACAAATTGATTGCCATATTAAGCACTGGATAGACACAATCTTAACGTTAAATAATAGTAACAACAATTCTAACAAAATAATTGAGGTTATTTGGGAAATTTGCAACAAATAACAAGTGGGCGAAATTTGGGTCACATGGGGGACGAATTTTGGATCGCTATGGGCGAAATGTGGTACTAGAGGTTCCTGCTCAAAATTGAGTTTTTTACTATTAAATTTGAATTTTCGTTATTCCGAATAGCCAAAATAGATAGAATATTAATATACTGTCATACTTGTCTGAGTTCAGGGCTGATTTTATAATAATATGGCGATTTATTCATTTTACAACATAAAAACCTGATAAAAGGGGCGAATTCTGGGGTCGTTACACTATTTGGACTGAAGAAGATTGTAAGTGACATTTGAAATACGCGTATCTGTAAAAAAACGTAATATTTGGAGGAATGAAATATAATGGAACTTTTTCTCCAATTTAGTCGTTCATGTATGCAATTCTTGAATTCTTTCAATTTCATATTTCTTAGATTTTTTTCATTATGCTTTTGAGAATTGCGAATGCACGTGGATTCTGAAATCCTAGACATTTAGACATTTGGGAAGTCATGGATTATTGGGATAGGTTTCTTGAGGGTGTGTGGATTCTTGAAATCTTGGTTTATCTGGAAAAAGTTGTCCAGAACGCATGTTCTACCTCATGGAAAATTATCAAAATAGTTTTTGGATGCACAATTTTTTTTCTCATATCCCATAGTATTTTAGAGAAAAAAATTCCACGATAGGACATTTTTTAGTTCATGCGAACTAAACGAAAGTTTTCGTTACGAATAAGACAATGACGTCGGAACTGTACCAAAAGGAGTGCCTCCAAACATAAATTTCGCCGTTCATTCGATCCCACCACCATCCCGTGATGTTTTGGCCAGATTTGATAGGCTGTCATTACAGCAAAGTCGTTCAAAAATGGTATGCAGAGAAAGGGATCCAGTTAGTTCCGAAAGACGTTTACCCACCCAATTGCCACCATTGAGAAATACTGGGCAATCATGAAGAGGAGACTCAAGGCAAAGGGAAAAGTTGTCAAAGACATCAATCAGATGAAAACCTGGTGGAATAGATAGCCAAAACGATGGACTAAGAAAGTGTGCGCTGCCTAATGAGTCATATCACAAGAAAAGTTCGAGAATTCCTTCGAAGCCGTGACGAATAATTTTATCCGTATTTTTCTTAAGTTTGAAGAAAATGCTACATATTTGTAAGAAAAGATCTTGAATTCAATAATAAATAACTGAAATACACGCATTTGTTTTTGTTCCAATACTATCTGAAGCAAGCTTTAAGACATATTTTATATGTATGGCTGGACCTTTTCGAATGACACTGAAATTCATTGCGATTCCTGGTTCAGGTTTCTTTGCAGAGTCCTCACTCTCTATAATTTAGCAATCATGCTAATGATGCCTTGAATGAAAATAGCTTTAATCACTCGCAACTCATCCTAAAAAGGTCGCTGGATTGATTCGGGCTTAGATTTAAGATTTTTCTTTGACGTAGGACTACGTCTTTGTTTACTATACTAGGACTGGGTAGAACTTTGTGAAAACGAAAATAGAAGTGTAACGTTTGAATGAAAGATTTCAAATGGTAATAACTACTAAACTACTGAACAAAACTGAACAACTTATAAGTCGTTGGATAGATAAAATGTCCAGCAATTTTATGGAGACCGTAAGAGGGCGGATTCCTATACAAATGAAACACAAATTTCCTCGAAACTCGAGAACTAATCGAGCAAATGGATGCTTAGCGCACAGTCTTTGAGAAAAAGAAGTAAATTGTAAATATAAATTGTTTTTCCTAATTCCAAGGACTACTTTCCCCATGCAAACCCAATCGTCCTGCGAGAAACCATAACTCTTTCTAAATGTTAACATCCATCATTTAGCTTTGTGAACTCGAGGCTGCATTAATCTAAGCTTAGATCCTTAGGTAACAGTGAAGTCTCTAACCACGGAAAGGTGTAACGAAAAAAAAAGACTGCCATTGTTAGCGAACATCCATTGCCAAACTGACTAGGTACGTATGTAAGTATAGGTTTTATACACTAACGATCCGGTGGAAGCGAATGCCCCTATGCTATATATGTAGCGGAATAAATCTGCTAGTGATATCGATTAAGATAAATCGCTTTCGGTCCAAGTCGGCGACACCGTGTACGGACCGACCGACCGACCGACCGGTGGCCACTGATGCCGTTTGCAGCGCGGACCTCTGAACCTTTGAGGTCCTTCTCTTACTACTGCTTACTGTCGTGTGTGACCGAACCATGCGCCGTGTCGCGTAGTTTGGTGTGAAATCTGGGCGAAGTAAAAGGTGACCACTAAATCAATTTATTTCTTATCTACAAATGAAAATCTGCTTAGTTTTTCCTTCTACTGTCAGCAATTAATTGTACGGGACCAGTTCGGCAATCGGCATGGTAGAGTCGTGTGCTAAAAGACTAAACAGATTGTTTTAAAATCAGCGGACTGCCGAAGATCCTTCGAGTTCCATTCGCTTGACACGAAAAAGTGTTGCATTTAACTACCTAACAGTCAAACGGTGTTGCAAATCATGATGAATCACTAGTCGATTAAGAAAATCTGGGTCTGGAGAAATAAAAAAAAACATTGTTATAAAATGTAGCCCCAGCAAGAGACGCCCCTTCTAATTTGAAACAAACCGTATCGGTCGTCGTCGGTCGAGTCGGTTGAATAGGCGTCTCCTGGGGGTCCATATCCAGCTGCGGCGCGTAACGCATAGTTGACATTCCTGCGATTTGCTGCAGCTTAGCATAAAAATTCACTTAAATTTGTTTCCCTCGCTGCTCGCGGCTTGAACGCATTTGGCCTGCGCCTGGTCGTCGGGTTTTGAAACTGAAACATAAAACCTTGAATTGCGCAGAGAGCGTTCCAAATCAGTATATCTTCGATTCCCCATTGACGGTGGTGGACGCGGGAGGTCCACTTAAATCAAACCTTCTCGCTGAGACGAGATTAGATTCCATGCAAGCGACGCACTTACGTGCCCGCCTCCCTCATTCGGGGGCTATGCTTTACACACGTATATGATAAATGTAAAGGAGTGTCACCTGGTTTGCAACGGGTCGGTCGTGCTGCCAATCTCCACGCAGAGATATTGGAAGGATTTGCGCACTTCGACGCAGCGCAGCCTCGATAGCCGAGAGACCAGTCAGATGTGGACTAGATTGTGTTAGACAGGGTCCCAGCAGCAGCAGCAGCAACAGCTGCATTTGTACTAAATCAAAATCGAAAGCTTTGACAAATGCAGCAACTAGCCATGCCAACTAGCGGGGCGCAAATGGGAGTTTTGTTTTTCACCAATTGCCGGTTGGAGGGTTGGAAGATATACGCGCCTAAGCCGAGATTAGCCTCCGACCGGCGGGCGACCAAAATTGGATTGCGTTTAGTACCCACGATTCGTGACATCAAGAGTCCGGATAAAACTACAGGAAAGTCTATGACACAATCTGTTTCTCAGCGGTGCGTTCTGACCGACAACCGGCAACACCGACATCGGCAGCAGTTGTCACCACCAGCTGCAGTTGCTGTTTGTTAGCAATTTCGATCGCAATTCCGCGCACATACGGACGTAAATGTTCGCCATGGGCGCTCGCATTGCCCTCCTTGGCCCAAACACCAAACTTGGAATGGCGGCGGCGGTGGCGGCGGGAGTTGTTCAGGCGTGCGACGGGCAATTTGAGGTGTCTTTCTTTTCGTCAATAGTGTTCGCAACTGTGCACCACCGACGACCGCGGGGGTTGTTTGTTGACGTTCGTATGCTGATCGCTGTCTCTCTCTATCTCTCTCCCCCTACATCAGAAACACACAGTGAGTGTGCGTGTCTCTGTCGCCCATCGGACTCACGCAAGTACTCGCCGGTAATCAACACAATATTGTCCTCATTTTCAATCGCCAATTTATGGACCGCGTGTAAGTGTTGCACTTGCCGGTGTGCCTGGTTCACGTACCTATACCGGCGACGACCCCTCCGGGTTCCGAGGCGCGTCGTCACTTCTAGGTGAATGTTAAGAACCATTTTACGCTGCGCTATGATTATACGCTTATTGGCAAATCAATGTGCCAATCAGTTGCTATTTCTATTGCGTTCACCAGTGTAATATTGCTGTACTTTGATAGAATACTAAATATAGCCAAACAGAAAATTTTTTCAGGAAAATTAAAAACATGTTTAGGAACCTACGACCACGGGGAAAGATAGCAGACATTTTCAAGCATATGAAACTGTCGAAGTACGCTAAAAATGTCTGATTTGGCAAACTATCTGTAATTGTGGCTTGAATGGCATTGCATTTTAATTGCAACCAATGCCGTCAACCAGGAAATTTACGTATTAAATAAATTCTCGAAGCAACACGAGATAGTTCCATGCTGTTTTGGCCGAATTTAGCGTCCGCGATTACGGATTAGGTTTAAGCACAAGAACTCTTCCAATAAGTTAGAACTCCACCCGGTCGAGAAATATTGTGGGGCATCATCAAGCGGAAGACCAAAAAAAAAACTACAAGGTATACAGCCCTAAGGGTTGTACGAAAGGGTGACGTAGGACTATATCAGATCATTAGATTAAAGACTAACGTAAACTGCATTTCTGGCATATGTATGTTTATGAGAATCTGTGAGTGCCATAGTTTAAGTGAATGTTTAAAAGAGAAGAGCGAAATATTCAGATTCAATTTTTCATTGAATGCAACGGTGGCTTTGAAAATACCTGGATGAGGGTTCATAAGTACAGCGTCTGCAACCATTGAGATATAGAGATTTCCTTTAAAAATAACATGTGTACATCATAAAGGTTGAAATAGTAATGAGCCACCAGCCCAGATTATTGTATTAAATAGGATTATGCGTAGCTTGACATGTTTCAATAATCTTACTTCAACTTGCTTGTGGCCTTTAAAAGGGCCATTGGTTACAAATAACATTAAAGCCAAAGCACGCTCATCGCAAATATAACGTGCCATTCGAATGTCCTTCTCTTTTGACATGAATGGCAAAAGACACGTAAGTTAGCGGCGTCGATTCACTGTCTTTTGCTCCAAGAAGGTTTTACTAACCCTACTAACACAGTTGTTACAAACCAGTTGTGGCAACCGATATATGACTAATTTTAGTCATAAATAAGTTTCTGTAACCATAAGTGCGAAAAGTGTGCTGCTTGGGATATGAAAAAATTTCTGTTTTATTTGTATGAGAATCCTTATCCTCCTACCACAGCGGTGAGGGGTCTCAAACCATCATAAAATAAATTCATGCCTCCAAAAACCTCCACATGTCAAATTTGGTTTCATTTACTTGATCAGTACTCGAGTTATGAGAAAATTTGTATTACATTTGAATGGGATCCCCCCTTCTTAAGGAAGGCAAAGGTCCCAATTCACCATTGAAAAAATCCTGCCTCCAAAAATCCCCGCATGCCAAATTATGATTCCATTTGCTTAATTAGTTCTTGAGTTATGAGGAAATTTATTTTTCATTTGTATAGGAGCCCCCCTGTTAAAAGACGGATATGTCTCAGTACATCATAAAAAAAATTCCTGCATTCTAAAACCCCCTCATGCCAAATTTGGTTCCATTTGCTGGATTAGTTCTAGAGTTATGTGGAAATTTGTATTTCATTGGTATGGGAGCCCCCCTCTTAGACGGGGAAGGGGTCTCAGTCCACCATAGAAAAAATTCTTACCTCCAAAAACCCCCACATGCCAAATTTGGTTCCATTTGCTTGATTAGTTCGCGAGTTATGAGGAAATTCATGTCTCATTTGTATAGGAGCTCCCCTCTTACGCTATTCTTAAAATTTATCCCCCCATAAAATTGCTGGTCATTTTATCTATCCAACGGCATATAAATTGTTCAGTTTCGTTCAGTAGTTTAGTAGTTATTAGCATTTGAAATCTTTCATTCAAACGTTACACTTCTATTTTCGTTTTCACAAAGTGCTACCCAGTCCCAGTATAGTAAACAAAGACGTAGTCCTACGTCAAAAAAAACAACTGCTGTGAGCGAGAAGCAATTTAAAGCAAACTAGCGTTCTGCGGCAAACAAACAAGACGGTGTCGGGACTCTATAGAATCTGATGGCGGGAGTTAAACGAAAGTCCTGGCGCACAAATTTTTTGATTTGAAATTCGATTTGAAAACTAAATTTGTATTTTTCTCACAATGAATAAAACTGGATCTTAAAAATTGCAACTCCATCGTATTCCCCAGATTTTTTTTTACATAAGAGAGTATTCCGATACAGCGTTTTGAAGCAAGCAACCTCGAATTTCTCATGCAAAACTAAGCGCAAAATTACTTCTTCATGAAGCAGTGAGTCTCTATGCAATGAAAATACTTTGTGTTATTGTTAAAGCATGTACACGGTGCTCCAAATAGCGTTATTATCAAAAAAAAATCTCCATAAAATCCGAGTATACCAGTCGATTTGTATTACTTTCCACCATCTTCAGTCAAAAATTTAAAAAAATCGTAGGCACAGTTTTGGAGGAACGGCCATTTAAAGTCAAAAAGGCATAAATCTCGTAGAAAAAGACAGACAAAATACATATACAATTGTGCTTATTTTATCACACAATGATTTGAAATAATCATACTGCTGTCATTATCATAAAAAGAGCATAGTAGGCCTTGTTCTGCACTACAACAAAAGTTAATGTAAGATTTATTTTTTTGAGATAGAGTAAAGTGGGGCAAAAGTCCGATTCAAGGATTTATCAGTGCCGATTCCGCATAATTTGACAACATTGATATGGACTTGACATAATTTGACAGCTTAAAGTCCATCGTATACATTTACTGTTTACGAATCATAATTGCAGAGTTAAATGGAAATGTTCCATTAGTGCGGTTTGGATGTTTTATTTCGTAATACGGGAAACGAAATATAAACATAGTTGAAGCAGCATTTCACATTACTCAAGCATCTCAAAAATTTACAAAATATATTTCTATTTTACATAATTTAATCAAATCCCGCCAAGCACCAAATGGGACAAAAGTGCAATTCAATTAGTGTATTAGCAAGTGCTCTAATTTCATAAATTCAAACTTCGAACTTTTGCCTCGCGGTCAACACACGTTTTCCGTGCTAATTTGGCATAACTGCGATTTGGCACCTGATCAGAAAAATGATGAATTTTAATATTATTGCTCCAGATGATTTATAGCTGAATGTGAAGATGTTGAGTTGTAACATCAATATTAAATATAGTTTACTGTGTTCATTTCATGAAAATTGAAGACAAATTCAAATGTCGCACTTATGCCCCACCACACTCTAATGGATAATCACGAAGAAAATCGTAGGAAAGTTTTACGAAAAATAAAAATGCCCACTAGCGTGGCAAAAGTTCGTTTGAATCCAGTTCATAATTACCAACGCATTATTTACTTGTCCATGACGGGTCAGTCCCGGCGTAGTGGTTAGCTCTCACGCCTCTCACGCCGAGAACCTGGGTTCAAATCCCAACCCCGCAGAAGTCACGAATGACCCAAGCTGGTTAAAGTGACTATAATCTAACAAAAAAAAACTTGTCCATGAATCGCACTTTTGCTCCGTCCGTTAATCGCATTTTTGCCCTACAAGACGTTTTAAGGGGTTTGATCAAATTATGGAAATAGAAATATATCTTGAGAATTTCTCTCACCGCATTTTTAAAAAGGTGTTTGAGTGATGCGAAACGCTGCTGTAATTTTTCAACAAGCAATTGTGCCGATATCAACAGGAGCCGTATTTGCCATGTAACGAAATATTACATCAAAACCGCTCCAAAGTAACATTTACACTTAATTCAGCACATATGCTTCATAAACAACAGATGTTTACGATAAATTCAAGCTATCTCAGTATTCGACTATTCATACTAATGTTGTCAAATTACGCGCAATCTGCACTGATAAACAAAAATTCAATACTACTATATTTTATGTCTAAAGCTTGCCACTCACTAAAGAAGGCTACAAGTTCTAGCCAAAACGGCGTGTAACCTTCTTTAGTGAGTGGCAAGCGATTTTACATAATAATTTATTATTATTATTCAAAACTCATTAAGTCATTCATATTTCCGTTATATTGCATGCAGCATATCTCAAAAATATTAAAATACTTCTACCGATATTTGGTACTCTTGTGCGCACTAAACAAGCGTATTTGTATAGCTATTGCGTCAATTTTCTTATGATTTATGCTCTTTTCATATTAAAAGGGCATATCTCCAAAACCGTGCCTACGATTTTTTTTAAAATTCCATCCAAATATAGTGGTAAGTGCTACAAATCGGCTGGTGTACTCAGATTTTATGCAGAATTTTTTTTGATAATAACGCTATTTGGAGCACCGTGATGTACACAGTATATAGTAAAAATTTTGTTAACAATGTTGCTAAATTCCCAAATTTATACTGAATAGAATGACGTTTTTCCTATTTTTTTTAAACAAACTAGTTTGAAAATTATGCTTAAGTATGTTTCGACTGGTGTCAAATATCGCCTGTTTCTCAGGGACGACCAAATCTATTTTCACGCTATTAGCCGTTTGAATTACTATATAGCCGGAGATGCAGAAAAGGCGACGAAGAGACATCAAAATACCGCCAAAACAGCGGCAATAAATTACAGCGATTACAAATGTCGACAACAAGATACTATCAAACAATGAACGCACCATAAATTGATTCAAAAAATTTGCGATCAGTAAAGTGACACTTTGAAAAGTGAACGAATGAAACAAATATTAATTGTAATTTAATATTTATTGATTATCATGTTATTATAGTTATGAACCGAATTCTTAGATTTAATTTTTTAAATTGCCCTTATTGATACGAGTGGTTTTTGTTCGAACTCACGGATGAACCCTTCTCCGGAGCATCACCCAAGGGGCGGGCAGAATTAATCGACGACGGCAGTGCTAGCATACCTTTCAGCATGCCGGCATAGGCGTACAGTGCCGCAATACGCATTTTGAGACACGCGTTCCTGCTTACGGGGTCCTCATTTTCTTTTTCCAAAAGATGCATCCAAAAGATGCATCGTTTATTTTTCATACGTACGTTTCAATTGTACGTTGTTTTTCATACGTGTCAGACTGTGTTCATCGCATGCGGTAATCTAGTGTGCTCTGCGTGATGTTTGAATTCTTGCAGTTTTCAGATACTAATTCAACACCTAATACGCTACGTTTAAAATGAAATTGTAACGAAACTAATAGAGATAGGCGTTTTACGTCAAAGAACGAATTGGAGAACGGTACCAAAGCTTTGGATTGGTGAGTAACAGCCATTAGTTTTATCACACATTTTTAGGAGAAATTCGATAAAAACGCCTTGAAAAACACTTAGGGTAAGGAACGAGTTAAGCAGTGTCACCTATTTTAATCAGTTGAACATAAATGAACCGAAAATGCACTTTTTTATTCATATTTTCAAAATCTTTGATTCACACAAACACAATTTACTGGGTTTCCGACAAGAAATATGATGAATTAAAAATTGTTGTCCAAAAACGTACATTTTTCAGCTGCTGAAGGCAATCGCCACCTCGCTACTAACGAATCCATCACATTTTTCAGCTCTGATTACAACCACTCTAAAAGTCAAGCACTCAATTGTCACATACCATATTATTCACTATCTTCACTATCTTTTTTTCTATTATCTAAGGCTTTGTCACTAGCCGAAAGTTTTATTATTTTATAACAAAACTGAAAACAAATTCTGAATTTACGGAACCTGTGCACCAGTAGCAGCAGCTGCAGCATAACTGATGAACTATCGTGTTTCCAAGACACTGTTTCGGTTCTGGAAATAAGAATTATAGGTTTGAAATAAACTGAAACCTCCAATGGTGAAAACGTGGTTCAATACTTTCATAGAAGTGTATGTTCATAATTATTTTTTCTTTATTAAAATCTACAGAAAAGACAGTTTTTTCATTAAATTTCGAAGATTTATTCAGTGATTTAATGAAGCAACGATGTGTTTCAATGTTATTTGCTTTGACAACACTGTTCAGAGTCGGACCGTGTGTACTGCTATGTTTACCTCTTTTGTTCTCCCACCATCCTTATGAACAGCGAGTGAGACGTCAAACTCGCAGTTTCCCATAAGAACACTAGAGAATAAAAGAGACGACGAATACCGTTTGCCGAACGGTGCGATGAGTGTATGTCCCGATAAACAATTTAGACAGATGGCATTTTACGCATCTATGCCGATACGCTATGCCGATTACGCATCAGATGCCGATTAGTAGGTCGCGGATAGCAACGCGAACTTACTGAATATGGGGAAAAGTTCGAGGGATATGGGGACGTAAACAAATTCAGATTTCAGGATTGCTTAAAAAAGCACCTTGCGGGTGAAAATATGCTCGGTCTGATCAAAATTAGTTCCACCGCTCCAACTTTTAAAGCGAAAAATCAAAAGTTTAGCTCAACAATAGTGTCTTCCAATGGTAACAGCTTGAAGGACTAAAGATAGCAAGAAGATTGATATGCTGATATCCCCTTGTAATTAGGTACAACAATCAGTGACCCGCTTAGACTGCTTAAAACCGGTTCTTTACCCTATTTCATAGTGCTTTGCTTCGAAAAAGTTACTAAATCGCACGATGTAGGAGGTTGAAGACCAAATTTTAGTGCAAAATTTTCTTAGCTTTCGAATGAAAGTAACCGAATTGAGCTAGCTAACAAAGGTTTTATACCAGAGCTAATTTAAGGCAAACAGAACCGAAAACTAAAAATGTTCAATAACCCTGTAACGATTGAGATTTGGCCATGTGCGTAGACGGATTTTTTTTCTTCAAATATGGTCCTCTATCATCCCCTGGAACATTTGCACTTAGCTACCTAACATCCTGTATATTGATATTTCCAGACTAAACTAGTTAATCCGTCTCTAAAAGTAAAATGAACGTCATTTAATGATTCGATTATGTTTTCTTCTTTCCATATTCTGTAGACATAGAAATTAGACCGGTATAATCCACTCAATTAAAATGCTATTGCATAGCGAAAAAGATCCAGATATAGTTCACAGGACAATTTGATTTTTTCAAAAAACCGACACCGGTTAAAATTTTTAACAAATATTAAACGATGAGGAATAAAATTTAGACGGCTAGGAATTTTCCCCCGTGGTTTGCCACTCCAGCAGCAGTCCGCCGGAAAATCGAACGTGTCAAATCTCAAGTGCAGTCAGTGAAACCCATAATTACCCAAACATAACTCCCGCATTCCTTTGATTCTAACGCTCGACCGGTCACCACTCGGGCCAAAGGATAACAAACAGGCTCACCAGAAAACATCAACCTCTTGAATAACACGTGTGCGCATGCAGTTAAGCGCCAAGATTGTTCGACGTTCGACCTATCCTTTGCATCTATCCGTAGCCCCGATCGGGCAATCCACATCCACTCGTATCCTATTATAGGAATCTTGTTCTTCTAACTATGTATATGCTAGAGTCGCACGTTTTAGCGTTTTTTTTCGTTGCTTTTTATGAAACACATGCTTGCACTTTGTCACTTTGTCGCGCTGTCATTTGTTCCTGCTCAGTTGGGACCTCTCGGTTGACACACATTTGCCCGTTATTGCCAGTTCATGTCGCTAGTGCTGGTGCAGTGCTAAGCCGCAGAGAGACAGAGACTGCGTTTTGTTCCTTTCCAAACGCAACTTCTCTTTTCGGGGTCCCTGTCAGGCTCGGTTAGCTGTGTGCCGCCGCCGGTGCCGAGGGCAATTCTGAATATCATGCTGCTGCCGTTGTTGTTGTTGTTCTTGTTGTTGCTGCACCGGGCGGGGGTTGAGCTGGAAACCCGCAGTTGGCATTCTAAAGTCACACATTTTTATGTAACAACAACACATAACTGCAATCACTGCTGCAGGCTCACAGGCCCAAATGAGGTGACATGTTGAGAAAAGGTCCGAATGTGCGAGCCTTCTTGTTCTATTGGTAGGCGCTTATTGTTACCGATTCCGGGCCGGCCCGTGGCCGCGGGCAGGGTCTTGTTCTGTTGTCAACCAGTGACCCGATTTACCTTTGAAAATATGTGACACAACGGTATTTGGCATTTGTTTGACACTTATTGACTGAACGTGGCCGGATTGCGCGCTCGGTTTGGAAACCGAGGGAAACCAATCGCAAAATTCCAATTTCCTTGCGTTGTTCCGTAACGAAAATAATCATTCTCTGATTAATTATGGATAAACACAATTGTGGGACGACCGGCACTGTGTTCCCACTAAAGAAACGAACAAATTATCACGTTCCTAAAATCAATCACCAAACCAGCATCGCTGGTTCTTTACGCCCTGCAACTGTCATTACATTACGCAGCAGCTGAAAAGGAAAAACAAGTGCCAGGAAGTCGATTATCGTTTGCCACTTCAGCCGGTGAGACACAATCTGTACAGGCGTTAGAATCTTCAAAGTGTCTCTTTCCTGTTCCCTACATTCTGGATGGGAAAGCAAAAGTTTTAAACGGTACTGATTTATTTAAAGTTAACTCGTTCGTTACCCACGTCGCCAGCGTTCGAAGGATAACTCGAAAGGATTGACAGTTTTTACCCTTCCTGTGCGCTTCGCCCGGATTAATGACTCATAGGTCTGGCTGGGTCACTAATGGATCTGCGTGTTTTTCGTTCTTCGGTACGGGGTCGCGTATGCACTTTGTGCGACAATAAACACGTTAACGACAGCTTCGATTGCGTGACTTTTCGTGAGAATTTTTTCCGGTGGAAGTCATCATGAGAACAAATTTTTCTTCCACTTCCCTTGCAGTATCCCGTTTTCGGAACCGCAAACTGTATTAAACAATCAAAATTCCAGCCAAGTGATTCGTTAAAATACTATTCAAATTAAGTCCAACCACATGTGGAGAAAGAGCGACTGATTGAAACTGCATTCAAGACAGGTAAACTCCAACAATCAGAAACGTACAGACAGACAGGCTGTCAATCGTCCAACTCCGACCGGAGAGCGCGAGGACAAATGGTGATCGAATAGATTAATTCGTTTTGTAACAAACCGAGCGAGTGAGCAGGCGAGCAGAAAGAAGGTGAACGTTTTGGACTTGGATGGATTCAGCACTATGGCGCTGGCTGCTGCCGTGGCAAAGGTAAACGGTTCGACAGAAGTTTCGCGATAAATTGTTTGCCCTAACAAAATCGTAAATTGCCCGAAACGGAGACCCGGCACCGGGCACCATCAGAGCGCCGCCGTTGTCGGAAAACAACAACGGCAGATAATTTGACCGCAATGCGCAACAGTCGCAGCACGCGCCTTTCGACTGCGTTAAATGTGCATAAATGGTCACAACGAATCTGCGTCGTCGTCGTCATCGTCGTCGTTTGCCGACCGTGCCACGCTTCGGTTAGGACACACAACGGATACCGCACTTTTACGGTCGGCGCCTGGCCGCAAACCGGGCTGGGGGAACAGTATTTAATCATTTGGTCTTTTTGGCGGTGATTTTCAAACCGTCATTAACCGAGAGCTGATTGCTGACCATTAACCGATTTGGGGGGCGTTGAATGTGGGGTTGAACAGCTGCGCTGTGTAGCGTCAGTGGTTTAGGGAAATTATGGTCGTTTTAGGTTGCCGGATGTTTACCAATCGTCTGTCTACAGGAGTAGTTTGTAAACGGCACTTATGCGTTGCGATACACTAACCATAATGATACTGTATTGCAGAAAATGTATTTGTAAAATTTGAAACCATAACCATACCTCAACTGTTAATTCCACTACGAATTTGTTAGCAAATTTTGAGGAGACACCATAACTCAGGAGCATATTTTTAACTCCACAATTGCTAATTTTTTTCACAAATTGAATAACAACTGGCGAATGAGAAAGAAACGTTTCAAATAAATGGCGTGAATTAAAATGTAGTTTTTACGTCTTTTCCACGTGGAAAACCGTATGAAATTTTTGAAACATTTTCGGATCAATATTTTTCCTAGATTGCTGAGAAAATTTATTTATATTTTCCTAGGAATTCAACAATGCATGTTTTAAGACTTATTATTTTTTACATAAACGGTATTTCTATATTCAAGTTTTCCGGGAAAATACGCAACCTTCATTTTTTAAAACATTGTATTCGTTCATGAGTCCATAAATTGTGCTTGTGTATAAAGCTTCATAGAAGTCAAGGACCTTTCAGCCCATTCTATACGATTATTTTGAAAAATCCCCTATAACAAAGTAAGCCCACAATTGATCCACCGAGTGAAAAGCGGAACGGCACTGGCAAACTTGTGCGTATGATTGTTTTTGTCCTCTTCTGGTGGTCGGAACACTACAAAATTAGTTGGAAAATTGGCGGAACAGTCAGAAAAACAAAATCTGAACAAAAAATAGTACCTTTTTTTAATTTTCAATCTTCCATGTCCCCATAATTTTTACGAGCAAAGAAAATAACAGAAACAAGCAGTGCGTTGCCGCCAGTCGCTCCGGCAGGTCTAGTGCTTAAACCACCGCCGTCCCTTTTCCTGGCGACTTCCCAAGCGCAGATAACAAGTTGGTCTTGGTTCCATATCGTCGCAAAGAATCTTCGACCTGTTAGGACGGGGAGTTTCTGTCGTTTTTGACGTAGAACTACGTCTCTCAGGAAGGTAGGTGGTACTACTGGGACCGCTCCCAATTCTGCGCAGCTCCTAATTTTGCACAGCTTCTAATTCTGCGCGTTTTTGGTTATACAGTAATGTTCCGATTATGTCATCCCCATGTTGAATTTTGGGTGACAAAATGGGGAAACTGACAAAATCGGGAATTTTTTTAAAAACTCAACACTTAAGACCATGAACCGGGCACAGTACACTTGTCCAGAACCTTTTTTGGTGTGCATTAGCTTTGAGCGGGAAAACTTGGTTTTAGGAGCCTTTGGAAGAGTTTCTTGAAATTAAAAGTTCTATCGCCCAGCGGAATTTAAATTTTGATTAATCCCCCTAAAACTGAAGAGAAGAAGAATTAAGAATTTTATTTTTCTTCAGTTTCAATATAACACATTGTTGCATTCTGCAAACTTTTACAGCATGTTATTACAAGAAATTTTGCAGAAGACAGTAATTTTCTATCTCTTCTGCAAAGATAGAAAAACCCTTTCTTCTTTCTCATAAACAAAAATTCGGTAAAATCCATTTTTCTATTTTAGCTGTTTTCGTGGTTGTTGTATGATTTTTTTGTTCTACAAAGTTGTACAAATAGTAAAAATACACAACATTGCTGAATATAATATTCCTCTATCTTTGCTTGTTTAGAAACTATAGAATGTTTACTATAAAAATACCCTAATTTTGACCTCGAATTGCTCACAAGAAGGCATTATTTTATTCAAAAACTCTCTCCAGAGAATCAGAACAGTTTCGAGCAGGCTGAAAAGTATTATAAATCATGTTTAAAAGCACAACAGTTAAACAAAATTTATAGGCTGACAAAATCGGGGATAGACAAAATCGAAGGTATACAACATCGGCAGCTGACAAAATCGGAACATTACTGTATAACAATTTTTTAACATTATGCATAACTATGACCATTGTGTTATTTTTTGGTATGAATATCTGTTCAATATTACGCCATTATTTCCAAAAAGGCCATAATTCTTGACACCGAAATAATTTAAAGCGAAACTGAAAGTATTTTATATGTCAGAAAACAACGTTGTAGGCATATGATTGTGCATCTAGAAAATTACCAAATTTATGATTAATTAAATTACATCAAGAATAATTAGTTTTAGTCATGTTTTAGACAAAAAGAATGATTACATGCAGTGCTTTCTTTATAAAAATACGATTCAGTATTGCATAGATTTAGGCACTGATTTGTTGATCATGTTCAAAATTAGCCAATGAAAGTGTCGCCAAAATTTTTTCGCTGCATATACCATGCGGTATCGAAATCCGTACAGCTTCGAAATCCGTACACCTAATACAATTTGCTTGATTATATGTATTAAAAAGTCTAAATGCAAAATATTAATAATAGGCCTAGACCCGTGGTTTATTAGCATTACGTCAATGTCAAAATATAGGTAGTAGGTCATCAAATACAAGTAATAAAAATTAAAACGTTAATGCCTATCAGATTTCCTTTTAAATTGGCTGTGTTGTTAGCAATTTGCTAAGAAAATAACTTTAAATAAAATGAAGTGTAAAGCGCACTTGAAATGATTTTCCTATTTAAAATCCCGAAAATCAATTTGAACTAAAGGTGTTTATCGTTCTACAGCTTAATTTCATTCATTATGGCATTGAAATAATATTTATTCATCATAATTAGTACTGTACGGATTTTGATTCAGTTTTACTAGTTGAATCTAAATCCGTACACCTGTGCAGTATCCTTAGTGATCCAACTCTATTCTATGTTTTGCCAAACAAAATGGAAATAACTAAAGCTAAATATATGTCGATAAACTGGAAGATGGCAATTACGATAATACATGGTGGATAATCCCTTAATAAAAGCATCGAGATAGTTTAAGTTCCGGTCACTACGATAAGAGCTACTATATTGAATTGGTACTCTCGAAATACCGGAGTCTCTTCTGCAATTTTTCAGCTTTCCGTATAATTTGCAACAAAAATCAAGAAAGAATGTTATATATTGTTTATAAGTGAAGTTAATTTACTCTAAAATGTTAAAAATGTTTGTTTCTAAGCGTAATATTTCCTGAGGCATAAGGAAAAGAATGTAAGAACATTTAACACAAACGAGGTTTTGTTACAAGTGGGATGGATAGAGGCAATATTTAATCAGTACCAAACCTGATATTTTAACTTTCCGACCGAAAATGTACAATTACCCATAATTTGGCTTAAAAACAAAAAGATTGATTCCTTGTAGTGTTCCTACTGTGCGTGTGAACGACTCTTAGATGAGCAGGACTAAAATACAATGCGTCAATTATAGAGAAAAGCATATTTTATAAAGTAATTAGTCAAATAAAGAAAAACAACTTAGCCACAAACTTTAAACTCATTTCGATCACGCTTACACGGATTTAGATTCAAAATTATGCGGACTTTGATTGATTTTTAACATGGTGTACGGATTTTGAGTCACAGGTGTACGGATTTTGAATCAGGCATAAAAAAGTGTACGGATTTTGAATCAAGAGCTGCACATTTTGATCTCGATTTTTTATAACTAGGATTAATTTTAGCTTCCTGTTATTCCAAATAACGTTAAAATGATCATTATACTGTCAAAAGTAAACATGACGAATTGCTTATTACAATATCATAATTTTATATTGACCATTTAAAATTGTTTAGCTCTTAGGTGTACGGATTTCGATACGGCACGGTAATCAAATCCTCTATATAATCGAATCAAGGAAAAAATTTTTTTTCAATGTTTTATACACATAATTTTGCGTTTTTTTAAATGTAAAAGAAAATTTTTATTTTTGGCTCTCTCTCTAAAAAAATTGATCCGATTTTCTTCAAACTCGTTGTACTTTTTCCTTTTTGAAAATAATTAGACTTGTATTTTTTTATTTGGCGCCTATGGTGTGGTGATCCTTTCTTAGTAAAGGTGGTCCCAAAAAACGTGATTTTGACGAGACCTTCCTACCCCATTATTTTGTTTTAGAAAGCCCATTAAAATAACTTTCATTTGCTGCATCAGCGCAGTGGTTCAAAAGTTATGAAGGAAGGTAGGTAATAAGGCCAGTACAAATATTTTTTAAAGTTTTTGTCCTTCCGGTGTTCGGCCACTGAAGGGGGGGCGAAAAAAAACAAAGTGGATTTTTGAATCGAGCAAAAAAAAACATGGATTTTAAGAATTTTTATTTAAGGTTTAAACGTGAAAACCGAATCTATTCTTGCTAATAATATATACGTTATTATTTTCTATGCAAAAATATACGAAAAAAGGCAAAAACGAAGGAAATTTTTTTTTGGAATTTTTTTTCCATTTTTGTTTCGTGCTAGAAGCGTTAATTCAACTCGGAGACTCATTTTTCGAGTTTTTCAGACTGTTGTGCCCACAGACAATTGATTTTATAAAAAAAAATTTGACTCATATCCTACAAATTATTTTTTTGCCCCCCGATTTTTCAAGCCAATTTTAAGGGGGGGGAGGGGGTGACAAAAACTTTAAATATGATTTGCAATGGCTTAATTGCAATTTTTTGAGCCACCCGAATTCAGAATTCCCTAGGGGTCAAAAAATTACGGGTTTAATTATTTTCAAAAAAGAAAAACATAGAGCGAACTTTAACAAAGTCGTAGCAAATTTTTTTGACTATATAATCGAGTCTAAAGTTGTAAATAATCGAATCATATAAAATCGAGTCTATTTTTAATCGAGTCTCTATATAAACGAGTCCGACCTGTAACAATATTGCTGTATCATCTGAAAAGCTCAAGAAAGCCGGATCATAGATTTAATTATGATATTGACTAATGCCGGATTTTTGGTGTGCTTTCAGTGTTTCAAAGCATAAATAACATGACATAAGTATTTATTTTTATTGCTTAGGTACGCAGAATTAGGAATAAACTTGCGCAGAATTAGGAACATGTGCAAGAAAGTGCGCGGAACTAGGTACCGTGAATAAGTTTACAAAACGAAAACTATACTCAATTGTACGTCGACTTCAAAAATTTTCAAAATGCGAAATAATCGCCAGACATTAGAAGATGTGTAAAGCAAAGGAACAAAATTTGACATGTGGGTATTTTTGGAGACAAGAATTTTTTCTATGGCGAATTGAGACCCCTCCCCACTTTATGAGGGGGGCTCCTATACAAATGAAATACAAATTTCCTTATAACTCGAGAACTAATCAAGCAAATGGAACCAAATTTGGCCTGGGGGGGGGTTTTTGGAGGCAGAAATTTTTTTAATGATGGTTTGAGACCCCTCACCCCTGTGGTAGGGGGTAAGGAATCATACAAATAAAACATATTTTTGCGAAACTCACAAACCAATCGAACTCGAGAAATTTTTGACTCTTTCATAAAACATTAATGAATAACAAGACCACCAAAAACTATCAATAGTAACATTAGATAATTCAGCGCGAGACGGCCACAGGCCGCCAGTGTTGCCGGCGACCTGCCGTCGGAAGCGCCGGGGGCAGACCCCGAAGAGATCACCACTATCTAGGTTTATTTATTTTCCTAGATCTGCTGACCTCTATTACTTTCCTTCAGTTGGGTCACCCCTACGAAATGGTACTTTCTACGAAAAGATTTTCAGTGAAATGGTACATCTCGCTTAAGGTTTTTAGCGAAATGGTATTCTGCGAAACTCTATATTCCGCGTTATGGTCAACCGAGAATTGATGTTCCGCAAAATGGTATTCGGTGAAATGGTTTGTAATGATGGCGAATATTTAAATGCTATCCGCTTTATTTTATCAGGCTAAGCAATGGGGGAGATGTTTTCTACTTTACTGTGAGAAAAATTTGTGTAACATACATGAAATGTCCAGAAATTTGCAAAATTCGAGATTATCAAAAGGTCATCCGAGATTCACGATTTATGTACAACACAGTTTAATTTGTGGCAATACGAAGTTTGTCGGGTCAGCTAGTTATAAATATGCGTAACAAACTGCTGAACATTTTCAAATTGTCAAGTATTGTCGAATTGTACCCGCATTCGTAGTCCTACGTGAACCCCTCGTTCGTTCCCCTAGGCGTAGAGCTCCATACGTTTTTTCTAAAAACACGTCAAAACTTACATGACGTCCTTTCAATTCAATCACCAATCACGAAGCGAGGACAGTGCATCATTATTTTCAATTTTGCAATAGTGCAACCTCAGGAATCTATAGTGATCTTTATTTGGGTCGACGCCTAGATTTTTGTGCGAAAATATAGCATATCGATTAGGAAATCGCCTAGCGTTCAAAACCTGACCACTTTTCAAGATACAGTTTTTAGAATGAGTAGCTGATACCAGCTATTTTGACGTAAGACTACGTCTTACGGCAAGTTTTGAGATAGGGTGTCATTCCAAAAAATCAAAAAATGCGAGCGTCACGAAAAATGAAAGGTTTTGAGCGCTAATAGCTCAGCGGTTTTCCGATCGATTTTCAATATTCTTACACCAATCGATCGGAAAATCTTCTAAGAATTGACCCAACTGAAGAAAAGTATGGATTCTTGATGTTGAACTATTGAAAAATTGAAAATAATGAACCTATGGTTTACCAGAATTGTCGCTTCGTGATTGGTTGAAAGATTCTTTACGATGATCTAAAACTATACCAATTTGATATCTGTGCTTGGGAAGTAAGCCAAAACAAGTGACCAAATTTACTCATTTCAACAAGATTTCTAACACCGCGGTTCAACCTAGACCATTTTGATGTCCTTGCTTGGGAAGTACGCCAGAGAGAGTGACAAAGCCCCCTCGTGCCAACAGATTTCTTACGAACGCGATTAAACCTAGTCCAATCTGATGTCTGTGTTAGGGAAGTGTGCCAGAAAAAATGACACAAGTCCGTTGTCCCAACAGATCGCAAATTCTTTACTGCGTGACGATTAAACCTCGGCGAATTTGATATCTGTGTCGGAAAAATGTACTACAGCTGTAGTGTTCGGTTATAACACGGCTCTGTATGAATACACATGCTTGCCGTTTCATTAGAAGTGCGGTGAAAAGATGTGCTGTTGATAAAATAGGATTGAATTGGTAAAATCCCTTCAACGTGGGTAACCATGGATAATAAAAACAAACTTTAATTTCAGTAAGGTAGCAGGAAAGTAATAGTTTGTGTTCTTGATTTTGTTAAATTGTTTTCAAATGCACAATCTTTTGAGAATTGAACGAATGCAATGTTACTACTTTGATAAATGTTACATACAACGCATGTAGCATGTATATATGTTGTATATAGCATGTATACATGAAGAATCGAATGATTACAAGCATGAATACATGCTACTATCACTACAAAGACACTTACGTAGTCCTGCGTCACATATATATGCGGTCGTGTCTTGTACACAACCCCTCTGATTTTTTTTTAAAGACGTAATCCTCCGTCAAAACTCATCCGGTGGTGGCTTCGTTAGGAGACTTGCCGGAGCGATTTTCGGCAACGCTCCGCTTGTTTCTATCGCACTGACCGAGTTCATAACAACAGGGTTGATTTGCTCTTTTTACTTCTTTTTTGCTCTTTTGACTACAGCGCCTCAGCCAAACAGAAATCGAAAAGGTGATTTATAGGACAAGTGTAGAGTTACTTATTATCTACAATATTATTGAAGAAAGTATAGTTTAATCTTTTGTATTTATAGCGGTACAGAGCTGCAATGCCATTGGTAGCAACAAGCCATAGCGCCACCCCATAGCGCCATAAATATAAAAGATAAAACTATACTTTCTTCAACAATATTGTAGATAATAATCAACTCTACAATTAGCCTATGTATCACTGTTTCTAATTTTGTTTGACTGGGACGCTGTAGTCAAAAGAGCAAAAATAAAGTAAAAAGAGCAAATCAAGCCTGCGTAACAATATATTCTCGACAGTAGAAACAAAAGAGCAGTCATACAAAAATCATCGTCGCATAAGAGTGTGTGTGGTTTCTTCAACTACACCATCAAAAACGTGCATTGTCGACACGAAGATAGACCCGACGACGAGAAGGAAGCGTTCTTTGGGCAGCTGGAGGCCACTTACGACAACTGCTCGCCACGGAACATCAAGATCATCATCGGGGATATGACAGTAGGGAAGCAATTTATAGACCGGTGATCGGGCCCTGTAGCACGTCGACACGACTGTCTATCTTCAGTGATGCATCAAGTCAATGTGAATCTCAAAGTCAATGCGGCCGCAACCGTGGTGCTAGAATCCGGCAAGAAATCAATCAGCTGAAGAATAATAGAGCCACCGGAAAGGATCGACTCCCGGCAGAACTCTACAAAAATGGCCAAGAACCACTAGCAACGGCACTTCAAGGATTTGGGAATTCATTTCAAAGATTTGGAAGGAAGAGAAGTTACCGGAGGAGTGTATGGAAGAGTGTGGTTTGTCCCATCTACAAAAAGGGCGATCGGCTAGATTGTTGTCATTACCGTGGCATTATGTTGGTCAACACCGCCTACAAGATGCTTTACCAGATTTTGTTACGTCGTCTATCTTCAATAGCAAGAGAAATCATGGGGACGTACCAGGCGGGCTTTATGGGACCTTTTGCTACTATGGATCAAAATTTTCACTTTTTTCCACTCTCCGACAAATCCTTCAGAAATGTCGGGAGTATAACGTGCCCACGCTTCATATTTTCGTAGATTACCGGGCGGAATATGGAACAATCAAGCGCGAATAACTATGGCAGATAATACTACCCTGGAGCGAGTGATGTGCTACGTCCACGTTTCGGGGACACACTCGAGCCCCTCCGAATCGCACAGAGGGTTGCGGGACAGGGATGGACTGTCCTGTATGTTTATTAACATCACTATTGAAGGTGTGATCCGACGAGCGGGCAACGAAACGAGAGGAACGATCTTCAGCAAGAGTAGCTTAGAGTAGTCTTCGTAGACGACCTCGACATCATTACTAGAAACCTTGGGATGGTAGAGGTACCACCAGGCTAAAAACGGAGGTTAAGAGAACTGAGTTACAAACCAATGCATTGAAAACCAAATATAGGGTAGGAAGGACTCCAGAAAAAACGATTCGTTCTCTACAAGGATCCCATCGACACCAGAAATAGAGAGGCGCAACGGGCTAAATGACTCGCCCAAGTAACAAATCTACAGCTGCTTGGTTTTATTAAATTTTATGAAGATTTTATTGCGGAATAATGATTACCTAAAGCTTTATAGTGGACATACCCATAGCCAAGAAGAACGAGTCGTATTTAATACTTATAGCTGACTATTTAACTCTAATAAAACTATCTGTAAACCCGAATCATAGATCTTATTGCGGTCGCTAGTATTTCCACAAGAAAACTAGTTGGCTATGTAACATCTCTTACAAAACAATGGATCATTGAAAAAGCTGAAAAATCTTACAGATGGCTCCAGCATAGACATGTTCTGTCAAACACACTCGACGAACGTCTGTGAACGACTGTCAAACCACAATTCAATCTGATTGGTTCACCCAAACAGGCCGATTCAGATTAACCGTTATCAACCGTCAACAACAACGGAACGGCAAGAAATTATAACGTGTAATCTGTACCAGCCTTGAAGTTTACTCTAAATATGCCACGTAGGGCTTAAGTGTTCATCCAGCGGTAAGCATGAGCCAAAGCTACCTAAAATGATCGATTCTGAGTATTCCCAAGAGACACGTACCAATACGATTGGCATATCGATACAAAACTGTTCTTATAGGTCTAGCTTGAATCTCGAATAAAATCTGTACTCTAAAGATGGTTAGCATATCGGGTTCTAATGATTGCATTAAAACTGGGCCAAATTATGATAACGTTGTTGTATGTGGGTCCTCAGATGGTTGTTAGAACAGTGAGGTCGTCATAGTCGGCTTTAAAATTTGGCTCTGAAATCTACTTTACATTTAAAATAAAACCAAAATTTGTTACTTGGGTCGATCAGGTTGAAGCCGATTCGCGTGACACAAATTGGTGACGAGTAGCCCAGGATCGAGTACAGTGGAGAGAAATTCTTTATACGACAAGAGTCACCCCTATTGATGTAAAAAATGAATAGGGTTGTGTTTCCGACACACCGCATGGTTGACGAAAGACTGCGTAAGGCAATATTGCGTTAAAGTGTTGAATATTAAAGAAAACTCTTTTCACGACTATAACCCATGTCTAGCTAAAACATTTTCACGAAAAATTAATCAGCATGAAAATAAATCTCTTTCTATTGTCTATCTAAACTATCAAATTATGTTATTTGTTATCACTAGCACGACATCTGCACAACAAAAGAATGGAAATCTAGCAAAAATCTGGAATATATTGGACTTTGGGATACAGAATATAAAGTTTTCGTTTAAATTTGTTAAAGTCGTAAGTCAAATTTTTTCTGCCCTGTTACTTCAAACACTTTGGCTTTATTTCAAAACTCTAAACAACATGATACTTCACCATTTTTTACTACATGAAATTTTAATGCTCTGTTCACTGTCATTCGATCAAAATATTTACGTTAAATTAAAGTCATTCTGTACTACATTGTCGTTTTCCCGCCGGCAAGACAGAGAAAACATACGCCAGAGCAAAAAAATCCGCCACAAGCTACAAGTGCAAACCATCTCACCACCAAAGTAAAGGTTCATTTTTTTCGGAAAGGGCAACAGGTCTCCATAAAGGAAATTGCGAAAGACTCCACCGTGAAACATTGTTGGCAGCTATGGCTGATGCTGGTGCTGGGGCAGGTCGCCACGCCGTTGTTATTATTGCTATCGTCGGTCGCGGTCGTCGTCGTCGTCGTCGTCGTAATCTAAAAAAAACCCAACCCCTTCGGTGACCGGAGAATACTTAGAGGTCTTCGGTTTTACCCTTTCCCCCTGGCAAAATTTAACACAGACGTCAACCAGCAGCAGCAGTGGCCGCAGTGGTAGTACGATGATGGCGACGGCAGGTACCTCGTACTGGATGTTGCAATATTTCGCCGCACCACCGCTCGCTAAATCTCTTTCTATATCTGCTCCTCCGGTTGCCGCTGCCTTCCTTTCCAATGTGCCCTGATGTCACAAGGGGGAAACCGCAAACCGGGCCTCCTTATACGGGATCCGCTTCGCTATTGTACTGCTTTTTAATGATTTTGCATGTTCTCTCATTAATAAATATCGCGTTGATTACCCCCCTGCCGAGCGGAGAAGGCTTCACGACAACTGTATATCTTGCAACAACAACAACAATAAAAGCCGCGGCAGTCGTCGTCTTCGACGACGTCGCTGGGTCGAAGAAGCAAAAATATGACTTCCAGCTATACAAAGTTGTTGACCTAGTGTGCTGCCACTGCCACCGCCGCCGCTGCCGCTAGGAGTTGAAACGATTCGCCAAAAATATGAAACAACCAGTTTGCGAACAACAACCAACCAACCAAACGAACGGTCGTGGGTCGGTTATGAAATTTTCCTCGATCGAAGCTGGGCGCAAAATAATTGGTGCGCTGCCGGTGCTCCTTACCGGGGGGAGTTCGCTTGCACATCGGGAAGTGCAAGTCACGTTACTAGTTTTAATAGCCTTATTTAGAACTACTCGAACTGATCGAAGTTGTTCCTCGAACCAGTCTGCTCTAAATACTTAAACCTACCCCATTCTTCCGATCAAATCAGTACGAAGGGGGGTGCCTCAGTCAGCAAAAATTTCTGCTCATTCTCAACCGACGTGGTCGGGCACTTGGAATACCTACTTGTTATAAACGGATCAACAACATAACACAGAAACACGCTAACAGAACAGAAGGAAGCGCGCTAACGGTTCTGGTTGTAATTCTATCCAATCCGCGGGTAGAATTTCGTGGCCGGTCAAATTTTGCTGCGCGACCGTACCTTCTGCTGGAATCCGTCCGAACAGAACTCACCGACGATTGCCTGGGAAAGTTTTATTTTGGTTTCATCTATCAGGTGCGCAACTTAGCGCGAAAACAATGACCTCACTTCCGTCAAGGTAATAATTTGATATTTATTATGTGTGTTTTTGATATACTAGCGATTTGTGCTACTTGAAAAAATACGAGCGGTAATTAGAACGGGTCAATAAATCAAGTAAGGCGACGAAAATGATGACTACCGAAAGTTAGGCTTCGGGTATTTATAGATACAATCGTGTTTATTGCGATGCGAGTTGTAATTAGATATTTTAAAGTTCGATGTTTGACCACGCAATGAGAACAATGACAAAAATATAGATATGAACTTGTTTTATGTGTCATTTTACAGACTATCAATTTGCAATTTTAAACGGCACATAATATTTTATAGAATTTAAAAGAATAAATGAGTTGTCAATTGATTATTAAAAACAATTTAATTGTTATCCTTTCTTGTAACTTACAGACGACTTTAGATTTGGCGTGACACAGTACTTTCGTCTTTAGGTTTATTAAACCTACCCTTTGTAGAGACAGTAATAATTAACAAAAACGCATAATGTGCTTCAGAACGGAATTCAACTTATCATTCTAGCAATTTTTTATCCGATGCCGTTCTACAATTTATTGTTCTGGTCCATCGCCATCGAATCAGCACATTTTGCCGACCGATGACGACGACGTCTAGCCGCAAAGAAATAAAACATTTTTATTTCTCGCTGCATCCTGCAGCAGCGGAACGGAACGGAAGCTGCTTAATCGTCACTAACCCAGCAGAAACGATTGGCTATAAAAAAGGCGGTCAAGCTAGCGATTATCGAAATGACGAAAAGTTTTTTTTCCGACGCTACGATATATGTCACATTTTACGATTCTCAAAAATAAAAATAAAATTCTATCCAACGTCAAATATCTATCAAACCGCAAAACTGCAAGCACCCTATCTCAATAAAAATTGAAGTCGCAGAACGAAAAAAAAAAACGAAAAGTTCGCCATCGTCTTATCAGAAGTTGACAAATTTACACTAAATCATGCTCTCCCATTGAAGTCTGGTATCTCAGTTCGGCTTCCCAAATTCGCAGACGGGAAAATGTGGGAGTGGAAAAGTGCTAATGAAATAACAATAAAGTAAAATTTGTTCGAGCAACCCTTCACAGCAGCACCCAGTGGCAGTGGTTCGTTAAGCACGAACGGAACAATATAATGGGTAATCCCGAAAAAACATCGCATCGATAGAGTCGGTCGGTAGCAGGTTGTTTTGCTTCCATATGACGGCTACGACGGTGAATCAATTCTCCAAAACTTGAACCTCTTGTTGACTAGCATCGGAAAAATTGACTACCTATTCGACGAGGACGACGATGATGATGATGGCGTGCTGATAATGTAATAAATCATCCTACCTACCTATGTTTATGTACGAGCTGACGAAGACCCACACTTGTCGAATGAATGGACTCACACTGCAAGTTCCGATCTTGAAAGTGTATCAAAATGTTTCTATTTGGTGAATCATAATTGGCTCAACCGATTCTGTATTTGTTTCCAATTTTGCATCAAATGGAAATTCCCTAATAAACAATTTGACCTAAATTAAAACACTTATTTGTTTAACCCCGTGCTCGGGCATGTACAACAGCACTAACAATATTGCTACTTATAGAAATCGACTTTCCTGAATGGCATCCGAAAAGAAGAATGCAGCAGCTCTGGATTGACTCAGCTCAGTCGTAGAGTTATGGTTACAGAAACGGAACGGCGAGGCAGCAGGTGGGATAGTGAAAGTCTTTACCCCCTCGGGGCGATACATTGATGAAGCTATCAAGGGATGAATCACTGATCGGAAAATCGATAACATCTAATCGGTGATGCTCAGCATGGTACACTGTTGATTGAAAGTGTATCAGTAGAACTTATAAAACAGGCAAACCCTAAATGTTACATTCCTTTTTTTGAAACATGACTTTCTGTTTTATTGGACAGAATAAAATCTAACAGAAGTAAACACAACAGAATTGTAATTGCTTCCATAACCATCAATTTTAAATTAAAAACTGCTTCAGCCGGTAAAATATCGAATGTCATCCGAATAACCTAGCGCTTTCGAATGTCACTGTACTTGTTTAAATCTGCCAGAATGTGTAAACTTCATTTCTCAAGTGCCAATTAAGGTTTTATTACACACTTATGGTGGCTTTTAGGACCAAAGTTGGTCTGGAAAACCACAATAAGAGTACAATAAAACTCACCAGATTGCTTGGGATGAATGAGTTTGAATGAAAAGCTCGAACACTGTGTCATTTTTTAAAGATTTTGAGAGTAGAAACATGCCAATATCTCAAATCAGTAATACTAACATTAAAGTCAGTAATACTAACATTAACATTACCATTGTGGGATGGTAAATGGTTGAATAACGCGCTTCAGAACCACCATGAGGTTCCATAGCCTCTTATTCAGCAACTCCTATCTCGACCTCCTCGTGGTACCATCCGGGATACGTTCGTTAGTGGAAATCGGACAACCGGTGGAAACTAGGGTCGTATGCGGACAGAGAAGGGGGCACTCATGCGAAGGCTGAAGTGTAAACTCTCCGCCTGCAGGACGGTTCTCTTGACTCCCAGGAATCAAAGCAGAGGGTCCAAAGCCCCTAAAGGAAATGGTTGTAGTAGCTATTATCCATGGCTATTATGTAAAAACTTGAATGGTGAAGGGGGTTCTATAAATTCTCCCGCCGCAACGGAGCCTGTGGAGTACCAGGGCGCCCTCCACAGCAATTTGCCCTTGCTGCATCAAATTCGACCGACGATTTCTTACCGTGCAAGCTCTCTTCGGAAAAACAAAGAAACGAATGAAGTGGAGAGGAGAGTAGGGGAGGAACAGGACTTGAACGCAGCGCTAGCTGAGGTTCAGTCCTGATTCTCGTCTGGCCTCAACACGCCGACTCGTTGCGAGTCGACAAACGAAGATGTGGCTCCAACTGTCTACTCACGGGTCGAGATTCACTCTGCCTGATCTCTGACCGTGTGCTGGAGGGTGGGCTGGAACAAAAGGAGAGCCGAACAGTTATGACCAGTAGGATGACTGTACAATCGCTCAAACAATTTAAAAATATATAACGTCGAGTATCAACCCCTGGGTTACTCAAAAGTTGCTGAGTCTCATTAAGAGAGATATCAGCATGTTTACCGGTCTTGCGACAGGACATTGTCCGAGTAAATATCATGTTCGGAATCTCAGTTTCGTACAAGATGATATCTAACCTCGGAACACTTGCTCTGCAATCGTGGAGCACAAATAGTACGCAGACTGCAGTATCCCAAAAAGGGAAGATCTGGTTGGCATTTCTAGGTTCACAAACCTAGTCATCCCTGATCGGCACATGTCTCGCTCCAGCTACCAGCCTGTCACTTCCTCAATAAGTGATAGGTAAGCTTGAAGCGTACAGTAAAATAATTAAACGGGGCATACCAC
Organism: Sabethes cyaneus; assembly: GCF_943734655.1. NCBI lineage: Eukaryota > Metazoa > Arthropoda > Insecta > Diptera > Culicidae > Sabethes > Sabethes cyaneus. Next base: position 226,695,919 of record NC_071354.1, read on the forward strand.
AATATTTCAAAATTATGGACGCAGTAGTAAGAGTACCCAATAGAGGAGAAGAAGAACATTAAAAAGAATTTAAATTCTATCAATAGATTCAATCATATAAGAACAAATTAACTTTCTTTATTCTCTGTAAGGCTGGTGAATGACTGAGTAATGCGTAACATCGGTACCTCGCGTACCTGCAGTTATAAAATAGACCCCACAGTGGTCATTAGCCTCTTATCCAGCAACTCCTGTCCCTACCTCCTCGTGGTACCAGCCGGAATACGAGCAACCTTAGTGGAGATCAGGTAACCAACTCCGGTGGAAGCTAAGGTCGTATACGGACAGGGAAGGAGGCACTCATGCATCTGCTGAGTGTTAGCCAAAGGAACAGCCTTGCCTCCAGGATAGGGGCGGCTCACGACGGTGATCCCACTGTACGGTGAATCGCCGTTTCCGTACCGGGTATCCGATTGTATCCCAGTCCCAGGTTAGGAGCGGCATACAACAGCGACTGATCCGGAGCGGGTGGCTGACTTATGAAACGCTGTGTTTCACCAGCTATACCCAAGACAGCAGCCCTGTTCGTAAGACTAGGCATTGCAGCCCCAGTAAGGCGGTATGCTTAAAAAACTTTCGTTAGGAGAAATTCAGGAAAGGAACTACAACCGGATAATCAGTAACGGACCCAGGCAAAAGAAAAAGGACAACGATTTTTGGAAACTCGGTATTTGGAATGTCAGGACTCTATTTAATTCTACGGCACGCGTGGGTATCCTAGCAAGAGGGCTGCAGAAGATGAAGGTCGAGGTTGCAGCCATTCAGGAAGTGCCATGGCCGAATACGGAAGAACTGGATATCCAATGAGGAACTTCATCGTCGATGTCATCAACGGCCGATAGCAACAGAAATTCGTGAACGTAGGTGAAAGTGGATCGGTCACACCCTGAGGAAACGAGCGCACGACATCTGCAGAGAAGCACTCGACTGGAATCCGCAAGGATAGCGTAGAAGAGGCAGACCCAGAGGCTCATGGCGACGCAGCTTATCCAATGTGCCAAAGATCTCTGATTTCATCCCTTTGTTCTGCCAGACCGGCGGACATGAACATGGTTTGCCAAATACCGACGCGTACGGAACTGGTTGATTATGAACTTGGAGAGGAAAATGCGGTAAAAGGAAGAAAGAGCTAGTGAAAAACGAAAACAACTACAGCAGTCCCCCGAATAAGACGGTGGTTGGTGGTGTACGCCCACGGTGATTTCTTAGTTGTCGATTATTCAATATAGTTGATTTTTGGTACATTGTTAGTATCTGGTATAACCCAGTCAATTGGCAGAAATAAACTTTAATGGTTACTGGACAGCTGAGATATCGCGTTGGGTGTATAGCACCACCTATCGCCTTGTTGTGGGGATTCCTGTATTCTGAGCTAACGATACGCGTTCTATGACAAATGTGCACCAATTTCGTTAGATATACACACCGAAACTTGATATGTATAAGGGTGAATGATCACAATTGAGCTCAGGGTAGTCGACAGATGCGAGTAGTTCTTCGAAGAAAAACCCCAAGGCAAGGCGGCAGCAGGAGACGGGACGGAAGTTGACCTACAAAAGAATGTCCGAAAACAGCAGTATCCAGCATTTGATTTCCAAGAGTGTAAATACGAAATCGGGTTGCTAAACAAAGTCCTCGGTATAGATCGCCTAGTAACACAGCTTTACAAATCTGCCTTGACAATCGGGTGGCCGTGGGTTCAACTTTTAGTAGAATCATCCGGCCATTCGATGTTATGGAACTTTAGCATGGATTTATTCGTAGGCCCCTTCATATTCTTCCTTCATAGTGAATTCTTAGGATATTTATAATGAAATCTATTATTATCAGAGCAAGTTAAAAGTGTGGAACTGGCGAAGTGAAGAATACAGAAAAGTCACAAAGATAATGTGCTCGGTGCTAATTCAGATCGGATTAAGGCCCATAATCTAAAAAGATTAAATGTAAATAACAGAAACCATCAGACTTTGAATTCATTTTTCTTGAAAGTAAAATTATGTCACTTGTTTCGGTCTGACTTAATACCAATCATATGATACAGAAAAAAACGCTAATACTGGGTTATTCGCCGCCGCCGCCTGGAAAGTACTCTTCCTGATCCTGTAACGCCGGTTTCGTATGAGGTTTTGTAGAGAATTATCAACTAAGCGCTATGGGAGTTCAAATTTCAAACCGATCAAATTTTCTCCATCTGACAGCTCATATTAAAAAGTCGAAAATACAACGTGCCCAAGCATCACATATTTATCGATTTTCGAGCAGCAACCGATACAGTCAATCGAGACCACTGACGCACCGAGCAACATTGGATAGAACGATGTATTTCGTGACGCGTCTCGGGAACACTCTTACTTGAGGCCCTTCCTGCTGCAGTGAGGGTTGAGACAAGTTGTCGAGTTGTCCTGCGCGTTTTTTAGCATCGCTCTTGAAGAGGTGATCCGGCGGCAGCGGGCATCGAAACGAGAGAAACGATTTTTGGCAAGAAGGGTAGACAGGCTTCGTAGATGACTTTGATATTAGGCCAACCACTATGAAAAGGCGGAGGCAATCAACGTTAGACCGACAGCGACGGCTAGGAGGATTGGGCTAAAACTAAATGTGTCGAAGACCGAATACATGAAAAATAGAGCGTTCAAAGGGGGCAGACATGCCTGGCATGAACGGCAACCGTTGATGATGACGAGCTAGAAATAGTAGATTAGTTGCTATTTACATGCAAGTCAATAAGCATTTAAGTCACCTTAATTGCTACTTAAATCCTTCTTTGGCAAAATATACGGCTACTTTACTGCTAACCCTCTAATAATGCTGACAATACTTGTTACCAGCTGATTACCAATAAGATTTAAAATAGAATTTTGCATGCCAATTTGCAACAGCTACGCACTCAAAAAGCTAATATACAGCAACGTGCTGCATAAAATGCCAGTCATGCTAATAAGCGATTAATTTACTGCTTATGGTAATGCTTATTGGTAAACTGGGCTGTTTAGAACCGTAGCTGCTCACCGAAGACATACGCGCCCTTGCCGTATTCGTGCGGAAGGTGCTGAGGACGATATTTGGTGGAATACAAACTGAAAGTGGAGAGTGGCGAAGGCGTCTATAAATTACGAGCTACAAGCACTACTTGGAGAGAAACCCATCGTACATCTAGTGAAAATCAGACTGTAGGTTACGGTGGGCAGGACACGTCGCGAGGCTAACTGAAGTGCAGCGAAGACCGTTCTTTTCAACAACCCCACCAGCATCAGAGAGGGACTTAATATGCGAGATAGATCAACCAGGTCGAAGGCGACTAGTGTTTTTTGAGACGACCTAGGATATTGGCAACGAGTGGCCCATGACCGAAATACAGTTGTGGAATATTCTCATATTGTCCAATGTCATGCTTAAGGGTGTGCTTCGACGAGTAAGTATCGAATTGCGGAGAAGGCTAAATAGTAAGGCTAACCAACTTCTATGCTTCACAGATGAGTTCAAAGTTATATCCCCTTTACTTAGGAACGATAAAAGCAATTTAGACTAGACTAAAATTGGAATGTCAACTTTTAAAAAGCGTCGAATTACGTCGAATGAAAAATAATGCAATACTTACTTTGTGTTGCTATTGTGTATTCGTGTTACCGTTAAAAGTAATAATTTTTCGAAGAAAACTCTATAATTTATGTTATCACCTACACATCATCAGAGGACGCTGACATCCATGTGCTCCACTCGGTCACATCATGCGGCATCTAAGGGTAATAATTACCTGAAAATAGAAATAAACAAGAATATTAGATGATTGTGTAATGCTTAATACAGTGGAGAAACAGACATTAAAACCAAATATCTGACAAAATAATGATAATAAACGGTATACATTCTTTCAATTTGTACAGTATAAAATTTCAACAATACAGTTTTCCGAGGATTAACAATAAGTATACGTAGATATAGAAATTCAACTACATAAGTGAAACCAAACTAAAATTTTGAGAGATTTTCAACAAATGCGACCATGGTGTGTTTGAAGATGTTGTTAGGCATTGTGTAAAAGTTAGGTCTATTTGAAAAATTACCCGAGAAATGAAGATTTAATAGATGTTCCAGAGTCTTCGAAAAGTAAACTAACAGCTTTTTATGTTCTGCATACTATCTATAAAATGGATAATGCACATGTCTACTTTCCTACAGACACGAAACACACCTAAAGTTAGAAATACGAAAATATTAATAGGGTAAGAAATCTAGTTTTTCGACCCCGTGCTAGTTTTCGCACCACTGCTGAAATATTCACTAAATAAGTCTTTATACTATAACGGTAGTTTTTACAATTTACGGAGCGAACAGTAGAAGAAAGACTCTTCAACCATTCCCTCCGCAAATTGTAAAAACCTTACCCTAGTTATATTTAATCGGAAAAGGTTTTTTCTTTTCTTTAATGTCAGGTACAGTTCTTTAGGATTTTAACCATTTGAATTTAAGCCTGAGTGCGGTTGTGTAGCGTGACGAATATGGGCAAGTATGTACTTAAAAAGACCAGTTCCTTCCTTTTTGGAACCTTATCCAAAGGGATCGACTGGGCCGTGGATTGTATCCTTCCACCCCAAAGTTAGACTATTGAATACCATAGTATCCAACTGAGAACTCAGAACCCAAGAGTATTGTGCTTACGTACGGAGATCGATAGTTTTGTCACCGAGCCGAGTCTGACGGTCAAAGGTTTGTTGGAGAGTGGGATCGGCCGTTCTAAAGATCTCAATGTTCAACCAGTAAAGAAATTTGATTACAAGCAATTGCATACCGAATCGTTTGACATGGGAAGGCACAAATCTTCCAAGCGATTGCACAGTGGTCAAATTTTAAATAAACGCGGACATTAGCAATTGGGTAAAAAATGCATAATTTTTCAAGGGTGGTGTCTTCGGAGAAGTTTAATAATAAAATATAACGCATCTGTCTGCACTACTAGGGTGATCGTGAATTCACCTATTAGGGTGCTACGAACTTTTGTTTTTTAAAATAATTTCAAAAAAAACTTTATCTTCGAAAAGTTGCAGAACATACTAAAACAAGCAATTTTGCTGAACACATTAACTATCTATCTTTTACCGGTTGCGAAATATAATGATGTGTTAAAAAGGAGCGCTTAAAAATCAATCATGCTCAATAACTTTGCACACGATTTTTTTACCGCTTTCGAGTGTTTTGCAAAGTTATGCAGTATGCTAAAATACACATTTTCATTGAAGACTGTTTGTTGCTAGGACGCATATTTAATCTATACCTATAAAAAAGGATTTCTGTCTGCCTGTCTGTCTGTCGGTATATTCCTTATAGAATCGAAAACTACTGAACCGATCGGTGCGAAAATTTGCATGTAGAGGTTTTTGGGGCCAGGAAAGGTTTTAGTGATGGTTAGAGACCCCTCTCCCCACTAAGAGGGGAGGCTCCCATACAAATGAAACACATATTTCTGCATAGCTCGAGAACTAATCAAGCAAATGGAACAAAATTTGGCATGTGGGTGTTTTTGGTGACAAGAATTTATTCTATGGTAAATTGGGACCCCTCCCCTCTTTAGAAGGGGAATTATGACTCCTCTCCCCTTTAAGAGGGGGGGCTTCCATACAAATGAAATACAAATTTCCTCATAACTCGAGAACTAATCAAGCAAATAGAACAAAATTTGGCATGTGGGTGTTTTTGGTGACAAGAATTTATTCTATGGTAAATTGGGACCCCGCCCCTCTTTAGAAGGGGAATTATGACTACTCTCCCCTTTAAGAGGGGGGGCTTCCATACAAATGAAATAAAAATTTCCTCATAACTCGAGAACTAATCAAGCAAATGGAACAAAATTTGGCATGTGAAAGTTTTCGAGGGCAAGAATATTTTCTATGGTGAATTAGGACCCCTCCTCACTTTAAAAGGGGGGGTTCCTGTATCAATGGAATACAAATTTCCTCATAACTCAAGAAGTAATCAAGCAAATGGAACCAAATTTGGCATGTGGGTGTTTTTGGAGACCAAAATTTTTTTTTTAAATAAATTGGGACCCTCCCCACTTTAAGAGGGGAGGCTCTAATACAAATGAAATACAAATTTCCTCATAACTCGAGAACTAATCAAGCAAATAGAACCAAATTTGGCATGTGGAGGTTTTTGGAGGCAAAAATATTTTCGATGTTGAATTAGGACACCTCTCCACTTTAAGCTGGGGGGCTTCTACACAAATGAAATACAAATTTCCTCATAACTCGAGAACTAATCAAGCAAATAGAACAAAATTTGGCATATGGAGGTTTTTGGAGGTAAAAATATTTTCCAAGGTGAATTAGGACCCCTCCCCACTTTAAGAGGGGGGGCTCCTATACAAATGAAATACAAATTTCCTCATAACTCAAGAACTAATCAAGCAAATGGAACCAAATTTGACATGTAAGTGCTTTCGGAGGCAAGATTTTTTTCTATGGTGAATTGAGACCCCTCTCCTCTTTAGAAAGCGAGTTATAACCCATCTCCCTTTTAAGAGGGGGGGCTTCTACACAAATGAAATACAAATTTCCTCATAATTCGAGAACTAATCAAGCAAATGGAACCAAATTTGGCATGTGGGAGATTTTGGAGCCTTGAATTTATTTTATGATAGTTAGAGACCTCTCACCCCTGTGGTAGGGGGATATGGACTCTCATACAAATAAAACAGATTTTTTTGCGAAACTCAAAAATTAATCGAACTCGAGAAATTCGAAACTCTTCCATAAAACATTAGTCAATAACAAGATCAAAAAAGCTATCTATAGTAACACTAGATCATTCAGGACGAGACGGCCGCGAGTGTTGCCGGCGACCCGCCGTCAGAAGCGCCGCCCACTAGGGGGAGGCAATTCCCCGCAGAAATCACTACTGTCTAGGGTTATTTGTTTTCTTAGGTTTACCTGGGTTTCCTGGAACGAGCGAAAGCGAGTAAGGAGAGGATCGCGAAATGGTACTTTCCACAATAAAGTTTTCCGTGAAATGGTACATTCCGCTTAAGGTTTTTCGCAAAATGATATTCGGCGAAATGCTGTACAATCATGGTGAATATTACTATCCGCCATGAGGGGACGGGGGAGTTGTTTTCTACTTTACTGTGAGGAAAAATTGCAAATTTGTATATTAAACTACCCATTTCTGGTAACTAATAAGCATTAACATAAGCAGCAAATCAGCGTATCTGGCATTTTATACTGCACGTTGTTGTATATTAGCTTTTTGACTGCATAGGTGTTGTAAATTGGCATCCAAAATTGTATTCAAATTCTTCGTGTCGGTAATTAGCTGGAAATTAGCATTGTCAGCACTATAAAAAGGTTATCAGTAAAGTAGCTGTATATTTTGCCAAAATAGTATTTAAGTAGCATTTAAGGCGACTTAAAAGCTTATTGGCCAACATTTGAATAGCATTGGTGATGCTTATTGGTTACCTGTGATGCTTTCATAGTTACGTAACTGCCACAACGAATCATCTAAGGTTGAACTCCTCAGAAACTTGCAAAACTAGAGATTGTGACAAAGATCACCCGAGATTCATGATTTATGTACAACACAGGTTATTTTGTGGCAATACGAAGTTTGTCGGGTCAGTTAGTAACTTACTAAATCTGCGTCCTAGCGACAAACAGTCTTCAGTGAAAATGTGTATTTTAGCATCCTGAATAACTTTGTAGAACACTCTAAAGCGGTAAAAAAATCGTGTTCAAAGTATTGTGCATAATTGATTTTTAAGCGCTCCTTTTTAACACATCATCATATTTCGCAACCGGTAAGAGATAGGTAGTTAATGCATTCAGCAAAGTTACTTATTTTAGTATGTTCTGTAACTTTTTGAAGAAAAAAATTTTTTTTTTGACAAAAGTTTGTATCACTCTAATAGTGCAGAAAGATGCGCTGTATTTTATTGTTAAACTTCTCTGAAGACATCACCTTTGAAAAATTACGCATTTTTTACCCAATTGCTAATGTCCGCGTTTTTTCAATATTTGACAATTGTGGATTGTGAGGACCGTGCTGCTCGAGCAACAAATGCCTATTTGTACCTGATTGATTAGGGGAACAAAAATTATACTCGATCAGGCAGTTATCGAGTAAGATTTGCTGAATTGGCTGTGAACTGGGCTCGTCTATCTGTTTGCCTTTTTGTACTGTGGGTTATGAGAAATGTTTAAAAGTGTATTTATTGTGGGAAAACCTTCGCATGATCTTTTAACGGACAGACGGAGACAAAATCAAGCGGTCTTTCTCTTTGAAAGATTTTATTCAAATGCTTTTTCACAAAAATGCTAAAAAAAGCTGCTTCTACAAACCCTAAATCACTTCGAACCTCTATGAGATTTTTCAACAGAGGGCATTTTTTGCAAAAAAATTAAAGCAAATCTCTATAAATGATCTAGAATTACAATTTCCTTTTGTCAAACTAAATTCAAGTGTTGCAACGCGTTGGAAGGGTTGTTTTAAAAAACCTATTTTCTTAACAGGAAATGACAAATCACTTCGAAACAAGTGTCTTGAACTTTGCAGGAAAATAGACGATACCAAAAGAGGTCTAAAATGAGACCATTTGTTTGAGAAAGTGCGACAGAAAAACGCTTTAAATAGAATGCCAAAAGTGTAAGGCAAACGCCTGACAGCAGAACAGATGTTCGTAAAGAAAAATGAAATAGAAAACACAACAAGGAAGGCAAATTCACTGTATGCTTCTGGCTGTCTACCTTCTAGACGACAAACATGCTCGCGTCGCATTTCAGAAGCGCCAAGACCCTTCCACTTTCGGTTAGGACAAGTGCGCTTATCGGCTAAGGACAACAAGTGCACAGCACTGCGGCGGCGGTTCGCATCCAATTTCGAAAATAAATCTTTCACTGAAGTGGTCGATGATCAGTGTTATGGACTTAAGGCTCTTGTAAGTGCTTGATTTACCAGCAGCAACAGCAGCCGCAACTTCTGGTTTAACAACACGGAGCGAAAAGGCGTTCGCTGCATATATCTCCTGGCGTTCGCGCTCGCACTCGCACTCGCACTGCGTGTGTCGTTGATTGCCCTGATTCAGAATCGAGTAACTTTCCAGAATGTTGCATAACAGAAATTCAATCAGTATTGCAGGTTGCCAACACGCACCGTTTCCCATAAATTTGCCTATCGACGACGGGCCGTATAAAGCACACCGCGCGGCTTGTCCTTTTTACCGACAACACGGACCATTACAGCGGGCGAGCGAACGAGCGAGCGAGCGGCAGAGCTCGCTTGCCATCGTCGCCACATACGCGCCCGGGATAATGGATGGAAAACAAAATCCCAAGCACCACCACCACCAGCATCCCACACCATCCTCACCGTCCATTCAACGCATAATTCGATACTGAAATAAACATAAATAAATAGCCAGCAGGAAACGCGCGCGCGGGGACAGCGACGCAAATGCCCGCAAGCAGTGACAAATTGAAACCGATATCGTTAATATGCATTAACAGAACCGTTTCGGCAGCTGCACCGGCATAAATGTTGGTTGATCCCCGGGAACCGAAGGGTTGAATCTTCGTGTGGCAGGTTTTATCAACCAGGATTGTGAAATTGTGGCAGATTTGTGTACTGCAGGTTTGTACTATCAACACACTGAAAATCCAGATGAAAATAATTGAAACAGTGGCCATCTGATTTCGGATTACACCCATGATCATGCGAGTTCAGCTTGTAAGTGAGTGGTGCGAACGGTGATCGAATTGCCTGCCTCGAGATCAGCTGGTCGGCATCTTTCCGTCTGTGTGTGAGCCCGTTAAACATTACATAAATCTGTGTGTCCTGCAGTTGATTCGGAATCTTACGCACCCCGGTAAGCCAACCGAGCCAGTTTGGGGTTTTGGATTTTTCCATTACATTGATCCTACCGTACCGTGCCGGCACGACCAGCCAGTAAAAGGGCGAAAACATTGTCAGGGCAAAATTCATTGCTGTTCACAGACAGCCAGCCAGCCAGCGCAACATTTGCATATCAACTTGATGTCAAGGAAGGCCCTATCCCGGGTTCAAAGATTTGGATGTGGAATTTTCCCAAAAGCCGGAGTTGACTCGGCTTTCGGCTTTCGGCATACGGAATGACTTTCTGGGTTAATCTGATTCCAGTGGAAGTTTACAACTCGGATGATTGTGGAACGGCACGCCGTTGCGTTAACCTGCGCCTTAGCCGGAACCCTTGCAAACGTTACGGTTCGAGACGGTTCTCGAGAGCGCATTGAATTCAGGATGAATATTCACCGAAACTCGATTGGAATTCCAAGGCACGCGACCCTGTAACATCAGGTCGTTGGAAGTAAAATCCAGTTTACTGTTTGTTTCGTTACTAAGGCGATAAATTAGGTTTGCTGATTTGCCGGATATCCTCGTGTTTGTTTGTTTCTTCGCTATCCGTATAATCATGCCAAGAATAACTCCTGGACTTTAAATAGCCTTTGGAAAGATCATTTGAGAGTTGTTTTTGATGCTTGATTATTCTTATACGTTAGCCAAATTATTTTACAGTGCCAGATAGATCATTGACACATTTTTAGGTGTCTTATACGCTTGTGAAATACTGTTTTATTATATCTTTACTAGAAGAATCAACTTTACTAGAAGAAAGGAATTTGTTCAACAGGCTTTGTCTTAGGACGGCAAGCCACCTAACGAACGAACGAGAAGACAGGAATTAAAAATATAATAGGTTACATTCCAGAATGTAACTTGCATTTGCATACACTTATTGCCGCAGAAATAAACTTCTTCAGTTTACCGCTCACTGGCCCAGACTGTAGTTTGTACTTGACTGTAGGAAGTACTCGGTCCTCTGCCAGTTGTTGCCGTCTAGCGTCAAATAGTTTTCGTCGCCCATTATGACGGCGACATCGTGCTTCGTCGGAAAAATGTTTCACCAGCACCTTCAGTCGTTTGCTGGGCGATTTTATGCTACTCAGACACAACCAACATCGACTGACGCTTCTGCATAAAAATGTCCAGTTTGGTCCAGTAATTCTTCGCCGTTTGGCCGGTTGTTCTGACCTACAATCCCAAGGCGCAGAACGATGAGGCCACCTTGAACTCGGTCTTCATCTTCACCTTCTGCTGCACATTGCGGTCGCGCAGGTTTCCGTTCAACACTGTCGCCTTTCTCGCGGGGGAGGATGTTGTAATTGCCAGATTGACTCTATACAGTGGATTCACCATGTACAACTTCTTCGCTACGGGGTAGAGCAGTACAGGCAGTACGAACGAAGCATCGAGCGTAATTGCTTGCCTTTTAGCCATGGCTGCTGCATGCAAATCAACTGGTAACGTGGCATTCAAATCGCTCAGTTCACCTTTTTAATGCATATGTTATTGCTAATGCTTTACTGAAATGCAGGCCCCTTTTGGCCAACCGTACGCTACGGCGCTGCTCCTAGCAAAGCAGGATAAAATTCTCTTCCCGACTCCCCCGACTTTGATAAGACAAGAAAACTATAAGCGAACGATGACATACTATAGTGATTTTTTGTTTGTTTGATTTTACTCACTTTAACAGCTTGGGTCATTCGTGACTTTTGCGGGGTTGGGAATTGAACCCGGATCCTTGGCGCGGCGTGAGAGGCGTGAATGCTAACTACAGTGGACCCCCGTTTGTTTGAATGATTTCTCATGCAAACTAACGGGGTTACTTTTTAATTTGAACAACTGGTAACCCGAAATATGCTGAAACCTGTGTGAACTGGCCGCCCTGCTCTTTGTTATTGTTTTGGTGGTTTGTTTCAGTTGGCAGTTGCAAGTGCGAATATTGCATTTTCCGATCGAATTTCTATCTTAATCGTTAGGAAAACGAAATGTGAAACCGATTAAACACGCTAGGTCAGTACAAACAAATCGTGTTTATGTGCATTGTCTACATAAGCAAATGATGTCATGTTGGGAATGACATTTGAACCATTTTTAATCTGCACGTCGTTCAAACCAGCGGGGTTCAAATTAAAAAGTGTTCAGACTAAAAATGGTCAAACGAACGGGGATACACCGGGATTGACCCCATTCTATAGTGAATTTCTTTACTTATTTATTTATTTCGTCAAACTTTGTAGACTACTTTCTTACTCTATGTTGATTGGTATCTTAATTTAAGAGTTTAAAATTAATCTAATATATTTGTGCGCAATCCATGTTTGACAAATTGTTGCTGGCCTTCAAATAGTATAACTCTAGTGCACACTTTTTTAAGCATGATTCGAGACATAGTAACGTCAATGGTTTCATAATATTTATTGTAAATGCTCAATATTCTATTAATAAGACCATTTCTACCATAGTCTGTTCTATATGAATTCAACATAAAGAGGTTACGCGATCTTAACGAACGCACCGGTGCATAGAAGTTAAAGTTTTCTAGTATATTTTCGGAATTTATACGTTGTGAAACTATATCGTTTACAAACACGAGCATAGAAACCTCTCTCATTTTTTAAATGTTTAGATGTTGATAAGCATACAACGAGATTCATACGGTGGGAGAGGGAATGAATTCCAACCCTGCTTCATAAGTGCATATAATAAAAATTGTTTTTGTATAGATTCGATATGATTGGACTGTACATCTTGGTAAGGGGGTCAAAACTACACTGCAGTTTTCTAAAATGGATCTTACATATGAGCAATTCTCGCTGAAACGAGGCCACTACTGACACGAGGTCTTCAAATATCGGAACTTTTGCACTTAATTGGTTGAAAATTGTTAAAATATAAGAATTACACTTTTAATACCTCGAAATAGTGGACCCCGTGTTCACTAAGGGACCTAACAGTTTCAAAAAGTTGAATTTTGAGCAAACCTATATCATGTGATATTACATAAATTTGTCATGGAACAACAATGGGGTAAAAACTTTTTCGGCAGCCATTTTGAATTTGGCCGCCATGTTGGATTTTATCAAAAAATCGTCGTTTTCTCGGAATTTACGCCATTTTTTTGAACAAACTGCGAAATTTACGCGGTTTTTTCACGCGAATTTCGGAATTCACGCGATTTTGATTTACACGGAACGTATCCTTCGCGTAAAAGTAATTTGAGTGTACTTTGAGAAGATTCAACACAAGGGCAACATCATTAACTAATAAAATGAAAAGCAAAGGGCCTAAATGAGAGCCCTGTGGAACCCCGGATGTTACCTTAATTGGATCAGAAAGATGTCTATTGAATCGGATAACCTGCATCCTATTTGTCGAGTAAGATTCAATCCATTTTAGGAATATTTTTTATTTTATTTTGAACGCTGGTTCTACAATTGATGAAGGGACGGTAGGGGAAAGTAATGAAAAGTTTTTGAAAATGGAGGCGAAAGAGTGGAAAGGTGAGGGGGCGTTATTGGTAGCTACGCTTAACAAGTAGTCGTTGTGACTCCTACCTTTTGTCCAATGCTGGAAGGTGCGTGGGTCGAACAAAGCTATAATCTGAGATTTTAACCGGATTCGAACCCACACCCGCCAGGGCATGTGCCACCTTTCCACTCTTTCCTCTCCATTTTCAAAAACTTTTCATTACTTTCCCCTACCGTCCCTTTATCAATTGTAGAACCAGCGTTTCAAAAAATATTAATACATGCTTGACTGCATTTCAAGGTCAAGACTAAAATCACGAGGTTTGGTCCATTTTGGGAGGTTTACTTCAAATCCCAAACGATTAAGCTTAAATAATAGCATGTGAATATCAAACCTATCAAAAGCTTTACTAAAATCAGTGTAGAGTGTTTCAACGATATTACCTCTCTCCATAGAAGCAAGCGAGAAGTTAACGAATTCTATTAAATTAGTGGTAGTAGATCTACCTTTGTAGAACCCATATTGGTTGCAAGTTTTATAGGATTTTTCACCTGATCAAATATTTTCTGATTTAAAATAGCTTCGAAAAGTTTAGGGATACATGAGATCATTGCAATTCCGTGGTAATACTTAATTTCTGATTGTTTCGTTTTAAATATCGGAATGAGGTACACTCGAGTCTTTTTTTACACGGTTTGTTTTTTTCGATTACTCAAAAACGGTAGGGGAATGTCGTCGTGGTTGGGCCGCCTTTTTGACATTCGCCCAAAACTTCCGTTTCAAAAAAAATTTGAAAAATCTAAATATATCGTTGGAAAGGTCTAAGAATAAGCTATATTTCTGGAAAATCTTGAACTGATTGCTTAAAAAATAATTAAGTTATAGACATTTACGTGAAGACAAAAAATGTTGTCATACTTGGGCCACGTTGTACAGGTTGGGCCACCGCTCTTAATCTAAGAAATACGTATTGAAATTTATGTAGAGACATCAAAAGAATGAATTTCGTGAGCAACGGCCCTTATAATTATAAATATCCTATTTTTAATAACATCTTTGCGAAATTTTTGGTGATCTTGTAAAATCAATATTACTACAGTCGCGTTTCCCGAAGTGTACTACTGCAATGAAAAATCAACAACAATCTAGGATTTTATTATACTAATTTTGCTTTATTTCATCACATTTCCCGCGACTGACGTTCTCTAGCGAAAATTACGCTTCTATGCTTAAAATTATGGTGGCCCAACTATGACTGCACAAGTGGCCCGACCTTTACAATAAGCGCTTTTGTGGCATTTACCCCCTTACCCTCTTATGTCCTAACTGGACGGGATTTTTCAATATCCTTCGAATAGAGCACAACGCACTTAATAAATTTTCAATATTTATCCCGATAATTGCATTTCATGAATCATTTCTTGAAGAAAAGTTAACTGCACCTGCAAAACTTTTTTTGTATTGATTCAATCAGTGAATTCAGTACGCGTGTTTTGAATACACGATTGAAACTCACAATATTGTGAAAAGTTAGCTGTCACAGTAAGAAGTTTTACATTGCTTGTATATACGTATCACGAGTTACTAAAACTGAAAAACTCGTGGTGGCCCGACCATAACAGTGGCCCGACGATAACGGCATTACCCTACAATTTAGGGACCATTTACAAAATACGTGACGAATGTCGGGCCTCTCCCAAACGTATTGAGAAATAAATGAATGGTCCCTAAATAGCCCTAAATTCGAAAAGACAAACCGTGTAAAAAAAGTACGTGAGTGTATGATTTTTTCCACATCGATGGGAACCGTCCTGGTTCAAGAGATAAATTCAAAATCCAAAACAATGGCTTAACGAATGTAGTAGCTAAGTTTTTCATTAATGAAGGTGGAATTCCATCGGGCCCTGGTCCTTCAGATGCACCAAGTTCTTTGAGCGTTGTCAAAATTTCTTCTTCAAAGCTGAAATATTTATCACCGAAATATCATTTGTTTGTTCAGGTAAATATGAAAATTGCTCCAGATTGTAATTAGTTTTATATTTTTTATACGTTTTATAAACTTTTTGGTTTCTGTTTTACTTATTTACCGGGCAAACCAAACTGGATGCTTCATGAATTGCGCACTCTTCTTCAATTTGGGAACTATCTCATCAACAATATAGAACCTAGAAAAATATCTATCGCTTTGTCAAAATCTGTTTCTTCTTTTAAGAGAGATTGTCAGTCTATGTCATCAGTTAACCTACGATTGATGAGCTCATCATAATTCGCTTTTTTGTAGTTGTAAATTTGGAAATTAAATATAAAGAAAACTTATCCAATTTAATTCTACTATGTATATTTTATTCTTGACAAATACGTATTTCGCCTACGACTTGCAGGCATCCTCAGTGTCTATTTTCGAACTATGAGATTTTATTTTTGACTTTAATGAAATTTAGCGTCCCACAATCTAGGCGATAATTTACATGTCATGGAATGCAGCGTCGTCATGTTGAACCACAGGTCGTCCATATCCAATGTCACGGTAAAAAGCTTATTTTTTTACAATTTTTCGATAAAAAAGTGGCTATTTTTCAAGTTGATTTACAGCCCACTTATCTAAAACTCTGTTTTGTTTTGTTATGTATATTTTGTTATTGAATAGATATGGATATACATTGATAACAGATTTTGTTATTGAGTAGATATTTAAAACAGTGGTTGTAAGATGAGTATAATAACTGATTTTGTTATCGTATCTTATTTTGGCCTTAAAATGACATTCGATATATTTCATGCATTTTTTATTGATTAAAGAAATTTAAGATTATAAATATTTTATAAAAGGATTTTTTAATATCTCATATACTACTGCATTTGTTATTCAATACCTTAATAATACTAAAATATGTTATTCTAAACTCTGAATACAGCCATGTTAATGCTTTGTTATTCAAATAACACAAGTAGTTATTCTTTTAGCCCGAAAGGAGTAAAATTTTGATATTATTTTTTGTTATTTTACCAACTATGTCTGCCAAAACAAGACCAAATTTTGATATGAGTTACTCGATTTCCATAACACATTTTGATATTGTTTTGCTATTCGCTCCTGCTCGGGTTTTCACGTGGAACCTTTCTGGAACTGTTGGAAAACTCTTTCGCTACATTCGTCACAGGAGAGTACACCCATGCACCTGCGACCATAGCTTCCACAACTCCATTCCAAACCTTATCTGATGGCATGGAATCTTTCGTCAAACCCTCTTACTATGATAACTATCACATTGTTTAATAGTAGATTTCCTCAAGCATTTCACGGATAATTGCTCCATCAATGGATTTAATGCCGCACACAACTGACATGAATCAAACTTTCGAAAATCCGTAAAACTTTTTACCATCCACTGTGCCGCAGGTGCTCCGCTCAGGCTACAGTCAAGTTCCGTTCCGTCCACAGTCCAGTGAGTGAGCGCAATGCTTCTCCCGATGGCAGTCCTAGTTTCGCTTATCGCCGTTCCTGCACCCATCACCGTCGTAGCCCGAAACGTAACATACATCGATCAGTCAGTGTGATGAGCACATTAACTAACTCATTTCAACCGCATACTATCGACGGTTGATTGGTACGATGGACAATTACACTGCATAATCATACTGCTCAACATAAAACCATGTCTGATGGTTTGGTTTCGTCTATGCCATCCCTGTCGGTTGCTGAAACTGACCGCCCGGGGAGCGCTCGGCAACGAGGAACGTCTTCCGACTTGAGGTGACGGATTCAAATCGCTTTCAACAGCGCTGGCAAGGTTCTATTTTCGCATTAAACCAGGAACAAAGAATAAATCACCATACAGAGTGGAACTTAACCCGCGGCAGCGATGCAGTTTGGAATGATAACAGATTGAACACACATAACTCGGAGGAAAATTGCACCCGTACACTGGGAGTGTTATGAAGATACACCTATTAAAATGCACCTTATGTATGTATGTACTACGAAGCGGCCGGATGGAATTCAACCGCGATTGGGCTGATATGCATCGTGAGCCAATTCGAGACGTCCGCCATCGTTTTGATTGCGCTGGCTGCCAACATCAGCATACGCTGGAATTTGTGTACAATTTTTCCAGGGCGCTCACTGTTACGGTCCGCCGTTCGTCGTACCGGGGAAAGAAGACCCAACCGAAGGATCGTGGTTGGTTTCATTTGTTTCGCTGGCGTTTGCGGCAGTAATGATGCCCGTTGCACTGGTGGTAACTATGATGAAATGTGATACTATTCAGTTCATTCCTGGTGGAACATTTTAGTTTTAACCTTTATTGTATTATATATTAAAATTAGTTGGAAATGACGCAAACTTCGTTTCATATGAAAGAGCAAACACTTCTCTAACCGTTTTTAACAGTGAAATTGTGCGAGCATTCATTAAAATGCGATCAAATTCATATTATCATGTAAAGGCAAGAGAATAAATTTTGTTACTGACAGGTGTATATGTTCTTAGTAACCAATGGCCACAAAATGGATCATCATTTGTTTGAATGAAAACATTTGATGAAAAACAAGCTTTTTGCCGAAACATTGGGTCTGGCCGATATTTGGCTTCAACAAGATGACGCTAGGCATATTCGGTAATAAATAAATGCTTCGTGGTCCTTTATGGCCGGACACCATCTCGTCCGCTATGACTCTATTTCGCTAAACAATGTCTGGTAAAAAAAGTGAGATCAAAATAACAATTTCTCCCGCTTTTCAAGGTGGATATAACCAGATAAACAACACGTAATCAGTTGGACATCGGCATCATCCTTATGATAAGCACAGAATGCCTGATACCGGTCGACGTTGCGTTAAAAATGATTTTTTGTTAATATTATTTCTATCTAAGAATTTTGTAAGAGTGATACGTGTTTGTGTCTTGTCCATCAATATTCGTATTCTGCACCGTAAGAGCACGGTGGCCTGGAAGAAAGAAAAGTGAATGCCAGATCTGTGTTGGAGATTGTTTCTGCACACCGGGAGAGAGTTATTTTCTCTGCTGACTTAGCACATAGAGAGAGAGAGAGACTCTCAATCTGTCTGTTTACATAATCTGCAGTTATGCCCTTTGGCGGTTGGTGCCGAATTGTTCGTTTGGGCAAAAAATTGAGCCACGGGACCTGATCCTGCCGTGAGAGTCGGCAAATCAGGAGCCCCTAAGTCAAGGTCTAACTCCATGCCGATGACTGAATGGCTGGAGGGGTGAAAACATGCCAGTCGCGAACGGAGTGCTCTGGGCATCTTGCCCCTACTGTGCCATGCGGGGCTCTGGTACGATCGATCTTTGTTGTCCCTTGTGTTTCGTGGGAACAACATAGGAGTCCTGCCCAATTTCCCTTATGGGTTCTACGCCAAGTGCATTCTGGCCAACATAATTGGCTTCGCTTACAATTTGCAGTCTGATCTGTTGGAGATTGTTTGTGCATATACTCCGCTAGTCAAATAGTTAGAGTTGCACAAATAAATCTTCAACACAAACGGGCAGCAAATTTGTATTTATGCGAAAAACTTTTAAATGACTCTGTCACCATCGCATTGGTTCAGGAGCCATATTTTCGCAAGGGATACTTTCATTCGACGGATATTGGAAACCAGAACTTTGCTGTTTTCAGCAAAACTGGTATGACAAATCCTCGTTTGATGCCCAGGGTATGCATATTGTTGCATAGGTCAAATAAGTGCATGTCTTATCTCTGAGTTGACTACTCGAGATATCTGTGCAGTCACAGCAGAACTTGTCGTGGATGATGTCCATAGGCGCTATGTCTACTGTTCTGCATACTTACCACATGAGGAACCTTGTCCCAGCGACGATTTCAGAAATGTGGGTAGATACTGCCAATCAAATGGGCTTCCGCTCATTGTAGGCAGTGATGCCAATGCCCATCACATCATCTCGGATCAGCTCGGATATCAATCTGAGAGGCTCTGATTTGATGGAATATTTGAGTAGTACCAACCTTGGAATACTCAACATTGGCCATTGTCTAACTTTCATACGAGCTGGTAGAGAGGAAGTGTTAGATATAACACTCTGCTCCAACAGGATCAGTCATGAGTTGGCACAATGGCATGTTTCAAATGAGACACCAATATCTGATCATAGCTTTATATATTTTGATCATTTGGGTGTCTCCTTGAACGCTGCAACATTTCGCAATCCGAGATTTTCCAAGTGAAAACTCTTTGAGGAGGAACTGGCAACGAAATTTCAAGTATTCGAACCGACGATTGAATCACCGATCGACTTGGGTCTGGCTGTAGATGTCACAACATCTTTAATTGCGAAAGCTTTTGAAGTAGTTTGCCCGCTAAAAACTATATTAAAACGACTAGAGGAACACCATGGTGGAATTCTCATCTCGCGGAACTAATCAAGCGATGCAGGAGAGCCTGGAATAGACGTCGTAGGGATGGCGTCGATGCCTTCAAGCAGGCCCGGAAAGCCTATGCAGAGGCTCTACGATCATCAGCACGCACCAGCTGACACAGGATCTGCAGCAACGTTTCCAGTCTCGACAAGGCAAGTCGACTTAATAAAATACTGCCAAAATCAAAAGATTATCAGGTTAATAACATTAGAAGTTAGAACGGCGAAAATTGTTCGAATGACAATGAAATCTTGGAATGTCTCTTTTATAGTCACTTTCCAGGCTGTGTGAAAGCTGAAGTTCGAAAAGACCCAGAAATCGTTTTAGGTGGCTTAGACTCATAGGCTTTTGCTCGGAGACTTGTCACAGCGATTGAGTGGGCCGTGAACAGCTTCTCTCCATACAAATCTCCTGGAACAGATGGAATATACCCTATTCTAGTGCAGAATGGATTCAAATACTTCAAACACATTCTGAAAAGGATGTTTGTGTGTAGTATTGCTATTGGGTACATCCCAACTCAATGGCGTGAAATATTAATGGTTTATTCCTAAACGTGAACGCACGACATATGAGTAAGCAAAAAGTTTTAGACCAATCAGTGTAACGTCTTTCTTGCTTAAATCACTTGAGCGGATTGTTGATCACCACATCCGCGAAACAAGCTTAGTAGAAGTGCCTCTTCATTCAGCACAACATGCTTATCAAAGTGGCAAGTCTACAAGCATTTTATTACATGATGTGGTGAATAAAATTGAGGTTGCTTTTTCACAAAAGGAATCTTACTTAGGAACTTTTTTGGATATTGAAGGCGCTTTTGACAACGTACCTTTCCGTTCCATTTTGGAGGCTGCTCGTTATCATAATGTGCCTTCAATAATCACAAAGTGGATAGAACAAATGCTTAGTAACCGATTGCTTATTTCGTCCTTACGGCAAGTAAGCATTTGGAAGCAAAATGTTTGTGGATGTCCACAAGGTGGCGCACGCATACCAGGAATAACAATATTATGTGAATAGAATGAACCCAAAATGTTTCTTCACAGGAATTTAGTATATGATATACCCTTTCAGAAAAACATAATCCCAAAATAATCTATCGGTGAAAAATTGAAAAAATCATGTTTAAAGTTTTTTGCCGTGACATAAGCAAGACTCGTGCGCTGTTCGGGCGACCAAATAGTTTAAATTTACCTCCAGTGTCTCTCAGCCTCTGAATTCGTCGAAATGGTGTAAGGAAGATTTGTAGATAATAAAATTATCTATAATTTTTCCAAACATGGTATTGTTCTATCTCCAATATACACGTCACCAGGGAAGCGAGACCTCCAGCGTATATAATATGGAAACCAGTTTCTTAACCTTCATTCCTTCCTGTGCTTCAAAAAAGCACAAATTAAACATTTTCTACGAGATGTTCTAAAGCATGCTCAATAAACTTGTCGGTTTGTAGTTTTTTCGCTATTTTGAATATTAAAAATCCGCTATACAAACAATATTTACCCTATTGAAACCAAAAAATTTTAAAATTTCTTCATTTAGGGTGATTCAAAAATCGTCACATGTATTGTTTGTAAAAACTCATAACTTTGAAAGTTTTGGTACAATGTAGCAAATTAATAAGTTTTCAAAAGCTTTCTAAAAAATATAAATAATAAGTGCACAAAATTGAGACAAAGTTACAAATATTACGTCAAGTCGTTGTATTGGCAGAGTTATTTATTTTAATCGATATTTTTTTCCTGAAAGTTCAAACTACAGGAAACCAACATTCAGCAAACATGAATCTCAAAAGATTTGAATCTCATATTGCAAGAGATTGAATTTTAAATAATATTAAATTAAATTAAATTAAATATTCCAAGAGATTGTCTATCTGACCGGCAATGATCGTACTATCAAATGATCCTACTCAAACAATTTCTCTCAGGTAAGAGTCGAACATGGAGGCTGGTTTATTAACCTAACATCGAAATGCTAACCAAAAGCATGTTTAAGCCCTGTCTCGTGACAAAAAAAAAACAAAATTTCATCCTCGGGTCTAATAACATACTCATATAATTTGCTGATTGAGGATTTTTGTGTAAGAAAGCGAGAGAGCGTTATATTTACGTTTTTGCCATTACAAACACGTAACCACTTTCTTACGGGGTTCGTCAGAAATTTCGCTGCCCATGAACAAACATTTTAATTTTTTGATTTTCTTCACAGTTTTAACATATCGTTTAATGGTTTCATAGCTATTCGAAATCCCATATGAAGTTATCAAGTGGGATCATTCGCCTTGTAATCATTCTGCATAAAATCACTCAGAATTTCAAGTTCCAGTTTTCTGAAGGATTACGTTACATCTACGGATTTGGTTTCATTTGTAATTGAAAAATGACTAAATATTCACCATCAAAAATCAATCTAAAATCCATGATTTGTTTTGAAGAACGTTCTGACCTTTTAGGGAAAAATAACAAATTCCATATGACCACTAAATATTTCAACATGAAAATAACAAAATAAATGAGTTGTTAATGAGACTGTTGCTGTTGGCAGCCATGAAAATCATCAAAATCGACCTGGAAACTAAAAACCTGTTTTTGTTTAAATAACATACATGACTTCGCGAATAACCGCGAGTGGTTAAAACGTCTCTAACAAAAAACATGTGACGGCTTTTCGAAACGCCCTAATACCAAAAGGTTCACCCTAATGACTAAATTCTCAAATTTGAAACAATTTTGAAACATTCTGCAAAAGATTGCAGCAGTTTTGATACGTGAAGTTACCGAAGAATTGTATTGAAAGTGCATGTGCATAGAAATCTATGAGATGTTAAATCCCAATATTTCCATACCTACGCAAAATATGTTTTTCATCGAAGATTTTTATATTAAAAAAATTACAAAAAAACTAAAAATCAAGAAGTCTTGTAAGCATTTGTGTAGAACTTCACGAAGAAATTCATCAAAAGTTAGATTTGTGCTTTTTTCAATGTAAGGAAAAGATGAAGGTTTAGAAATTAGTTTCCATGTTACATGCGCTAGAGGTCTCTCTTCCCTGGTGACGTGTATATTGGAGATAGAACAATATCATATTTGGACAAATTATAGGTAATTTTTTTATCGACAAATCTTTCTTATACCATTTTTACGAATTCAGAGGCTGAGAGACACTGGAGGTAAATTTAAACTATTCGGTCGTCCGAACAATGTACGAGTTTTGCTTATTTCATGGAAAAACCTTTAAACATGATTTTTTCAACTTTTCACCGATAGAATATTTTGGGCTTATGTTTTTCTGAAAAGGTTTATTATATACTAAAACCCAGTAAAGAAACATTTTAGGTTCATTCTAGTAAAATAATATTGTTATTCCTGGTACGCGTGTGGCGTTCTCTCGCCTCTTTTATGGAACCTTGTGGCGGATGGCCTACTGGGGAAACTCAACGGTCTAGGCTATCCGTCATATGGTTTTGCGGATGACTATCTCATCCTAGTAGTTGGAAAGTGCATAAGCACATTATTTGACTTAATGCAACAGGCACTACGCGTCGTGGAAACGTGGTGCCGAGAAACTGCACTTTCGGTAAATGCGAGCAAAATATCTATCGTCTTATTTTCAAAATGTAGAAATACCAATGGAGCTCGCGCTCTACGCTTTTACGATATTGTGAATGAAGTGAAGTACGTGGGGCTGATTCTCAACTCCAAGCTTGACTGGTCCACAAATATTGATTTCCGAATTAAAAAAGCGTGCATGGCCTTTGCGAAATGTAAACGAGCAATTGGTAACTCTTGGGGACTTAAATCCAAATACATACACTGGTTGTACACAACCAAGAGCAAGAGGCACTAATATGTGCTTATCGACTACACGCGATTGGCCTTTGGCAGTCTGTGGACGGTTTCACTGATCATACTCGATTGTGGTCGCAAATTGTTGCTGAGCACGAGTTTGCCCTTGCTCCTAGCGATGTAACGCTCATGCGTACTTTTCCGTATAGGACTTTCTCAAGTGGCTTTCCTCCTAGAGAGTAGATGTGAAACTATTTTTTAAAGAATTTCCAAGGAAAGTGCTCTATAGCTCTGCACTCGATAGAAATAGAAATGTTATTTCTTTAGCAAAGTTGTTTGCTTTTATATTTTCCATAACTTTGCCGAAGAAATCATGTGTCTATCTACTAACACAAAAAATAGACGTGTATCGAGCCTTTAGCGAACGCGAAACCCATGAAACGTATGCTTGCCATACTCTCATTTGGGTGGTTGGGGACAAGCGAAACCCATACAAGTTTATAGTACTCGATTTAAGCTTTAAGATGAAGCACTGATTTCGTAAATTCCATTTGCCCCATTTTACCCCATAAGCTGGTGAAGCTATGGAAATTTAAAGTTTGAATATATGATATCTTAGAAAGTAAAAGTCCCAAAGATTTGCGGTCTTCTGCAAAAACGTGTGTTTTCAAAGAATTGTGCTTATAGTTCAGCACTCGATAAAGATAGAAACTTTATTTCTTCAGCAAAGTTGCTTGTTTTTACAATATTTACAACTTTGCCGAAGAAACTATGTCTGTATTTCCTAACCCAAAAAAGTTATTTTTATATTTTCATTATAGTAAGCAATGACTATCTTTTGACAGTTTCAGGTTAAGGGGTTCAGGTTAACGGTATTCACACGAACTAAAGTGCTGAAGACCAAAAGTGAAAAAATGAAAGCAAAAGACACTAGGAAAAAAGTTCCGCTTTTCGCTCTTTTGTACCACTGTGGCAGTGACCAAAGCAAGAATGAGAGAGCTTCTTGTGGGCTTCCTTTCAGCGCCGAAAATGTTAAGCAATATATCTCCCAACGAGGCACTGTGATTTCGCTACTTGAAAGCATTGCTAGAATCAAGCTTATTATAAGTCGATTCCGTTTTGAAAAAGAGCCGTAAAATCTGAAACGAATAACACGTTATTGAAAGCGCCTTCAATATCACGGAAAACCCAAAGTGCCATTTCTTGATGTTTGAGCGATTTCTTAATTAACGACACAAGGTAGAGAAATGCAGTTTCTTTAGATTTACCATGTTGGTATGCATGCTGATTTCCATGCAACGGCTCATTGCGGATAAAGTATACACGATTTTCTCAATTAAATAGAGAAGCGATTATGTCAAACTTATTGGTCTTAAAAAATGTTGATAAGCTCAGACATTATAATGCTGTTCTTTTTGACGTAGGACTACGTCTTACGGCAAGTTTTGAGATAGGGTGTCATTCCAAAAAATCGAAAAATGCGAGCGTCACGAAAAATGAAAGGTTTGGAGCGCTAATAGCTCACCGTTTTTCCGATCGATTTTCAATATTCTTACACCAATCGATCGGAAAATCTTCTAAGAATTGACCCAAATGAAGAAAAGTATGAATTCTTGATGTTGAACTATTGAAAAATTGAAAATAATGAACCTATGTTTTACCAGAATTCTCGCTTCGTGATTGGTTGGAAGATTCTTTACGATGATCTAAACCTATACCAATTTGATATCTGTGCTTGGGAAGTAAACCAAAACAAGCGACAAAGTTTCCTCATTTCAACAAGATTTCTTAACACCGCGGTTCAACCTAGACCATTTTGATGT
Organism: Sabethes cyaneus; assembly: GCF_943734655.1. Lineage (NCBI taxonomy): Eukaryota > Metazoa > Arthropoda > Insecta > Diptera > Culicidae > Sabethes > Sabethes cyaneus. The sequence goes on from NC_071354.1 coordinate 226,721,302, forward strand.
CCTTGCTTGGGAAGCACGCCAGAGAGAGAGTGACAAAGCCCCCTCGTACCAACAGATTTCTTACGAACGCGATTAAACCTAGTCCAATTTGATGTCTGTGTTAGGGAAGTATGCCAGAAAAAATGACACAAATTCATTGTACCAACAGATTGCAAATTCTTTACTGCGAGATGATTAAATCTAGGCGAATTTGATATCTGTGTTGGAAAAATGTGCTACAGCTGTAGTGTTCGGTTACAATACGACTCTGTATGAATACGCATGCTTGCCGTTTCATTAGAAGTGTAGTGAAAAGATGTGCTGTTGATAAAATAGGATTGAATTGGTAAAATCCCTTCAACGTGGGGAACTATGGGTAATAAAAACAATCTTTAATTTCAGTAAGGTAGCAGGAAAGTAATAGTTTGTGTTCTTGATTTTGTTAAGTGGTTTTCAACTGCACAATCTTTTGAGAATTGAACGTATGCAATGTTACTACTTTGATAAATGTTACATACAACGCATGTAGCATGTTTATATGTTACATATAGCATGTATACATGAAGAATCGAATGATTACAAGCATGAATACATGCTACTACCACTGCAAAGAGACTTACGTAGTCCTGCGTCACCTATATATGCGGTCGTGTCTTGTACACAACCCCTCTGATTTTTTTATAAGGAAACGGGCAGAATACCACCCGGATCTGGAGATTTCAGTGGTTCAAAAGAGCTAAGTGCCCATTTGACCGAATCCTCCGTAAACAATCGGCATAAGCAGAGCGGAATCGTTTGGTATATTATGTATCGACCCTTTCCAAAGCAACGAGGCCTTATTTAATCGATTTTTTCTTAACACTTTACACTCTACTTTTCAATAAAAAAGGAAAGAAAACAATAAAAATCATGCAAATTTTTCTGAACAGCCAATTGTGCTGTATACAGCCAGGGATTGTCCACTAGAATTTTTATTTTTTTTCTCTAGTCATCACCAAGCGCGAGGCTCCGTTCCGCCGCACGGGTTTGCCGGCCTAAACGCCGGCTCTGGAGCTGAGAATAAACGTATTTGAGAGTCACCTAACATCCAACTTGCTGGTTCTACTACGATTGACATGATAACCTTGCGGCGACGTAATTCAAATATTATGGGACCTAGCAAGGACTTAGCAAGTCTAGTAAGAATTCAAGCGCAAACAGATCATCAAGCAAAGATTTACTAGTAAAACAAACTTCTCCATCTAGACTTCTATTCAAGTGAATAGACTTAACCTGAAAACTGAAACAGGTTGGTCCCCGTCCATAGTAGGTGGTCCTACACATTTCCGAAATAGCATCCGTGCGAACCGGCAATCTGACTGACTCTCCGCCAGCAGGCCAGCCAGCCCTGCGTACGCCGCCGCGCCGATTCAAATTAGACTCACTTCAAAACAGAACCTCTCTCGTAGTCATGAATAAATTTCACGGAACGGCTGGGTCCTTTGTCGTGAACTCGTTCACCCACGGTACCCGCAGTAGTCCGGAGCAGAGGAGGTACCTCCCGTGAACGACGGCGACGACGACGACGAAAGCTGGCCGAGTGGGAGGGCGTGCGTCTAATTTAAATGTCATTCTTGTAGGTACAAGCGGCTGTCGAGTGTGTAACGCCGATAAAAATTATCTTTCGACTGCCTATTATTGCCATGCAAGTGCTGTGATTATTATGATTGTTCTATATAGCAGGCAAAGCAGCAGCCGGCATAAGTTTCGCTGTACCTACAAGTTGGCCAACAAGTTGGCGAAAAAAAAGAAGGATTGGCCGCTGTATCACGTGCCCATGTTACGCTGAGAAACACCACCATGCATCGTGTGCAGGTGGAAAACCGAACGCACGATTCCCTCTGTCTGGTCGGTCTACCTGATTGCCTGTGCCTGGGATGTAGCGCCAACCAACAACCGGCAACTGCCAGGTCGAGATTTATCTCCGCTCGGGCGGCAAATATCACTGAGCGCCAAGTTGTAAACATGGCTTCGAAGGCGAGTTTTGCGACTTCACGCGCCAAAGACCTGCGTGTTGTTGCTGTTGTTGTTGCTTTCTTGGAGTGGAAGAACTCCGAGGAACTTTAAGGGACGTGTTCGATGACATTCCGTGATTGACCGTATATGGTGGAACGGTTACGGTACGGTTACATACCTGCCGATACATTCAGGTCGTCACCATCGGTTCCAGCTATTGAACGGAATCAATAGTTCCGAGCCGGCGCCGCCAATTGCGGTTCCTTTCGATACGGTTGTCATTTCGGGCGGGTATATTAGCCTGAAGCCACACTCCATGATAGAGAGGCTGGACACATTTGCGACTTTTTTCTTCAATTTGACTTTTGTGATGCTAAAGTAGAAGTGTTTTCATTTGCAACTAATTCGAATTAGATTTACACGTTCAACTTAACCTGTTAGGAATAATCTACATTTCTGCTATTTTTACAAGCCTAATGAACGCTGCTACCTCGGTGGGCATGTTTGGCCTCTAGCTGATTGCCGCGCTATTCGATGCGGTCGGCCGGTGATCGGTCCGTCCACTGTGTGTTACGCAACAGTTTACTGTCACTCGCAAATTTTCGGTGCTGCAAACCATCATCATAAAAACCTACTGCATCAATCTTTCCCTCATAAAAATGTCGCAATCGTCAGCCCGCAAACTACCAGGCAAAACTTACTTAATAGAGGAAATTCTCAATACTCGGCTCGACGACCGACGACGTAGCAGCAATTTGGTACCTCGGGCAAGCCGGTTTCGTTGTGCCACGCAAGAGCCTGCCCTAATACGGACGGCTTAAAATTGCCAAATCTTTTAGGTCATCTTGTGAAGCCCATCAGCAACACGCCAGCAGCGGGTAAACCGAAATTGAAAGTGAATCCTACCGCGCCGTGCTCGGACAGGTACAAACTACTAGCCGAAACTACTTTTCCCACAGCCCCGACCTCCTATTAAAATCAACTCTTATTTATTTTTTGCAGTCAATCTGAAGTCACACCGACCCCTTGGAACGACCCGCATCATATAAGGGAGAACTGGGGTACTCGGTGTGGCTTGTAGCAATTTTTTACAATTCTATTTTTTTTGGTGCTGAACGATTACAACATCCCTGCCTGCCGCAACCGACGGAGAGAGAGACCGATCGAACCGGGCGTGTGCGTGGTCGCAACGATCGCATCAGTGAGTGCGGAGTGCGAGTTCGTTCACGGACGTTCATTCACTCTAGGTGACCGGCAGTTTGCTGTTGACCCACTGCTGTTACTGCTGTTACTGCTGCTGCTGCTGCTGCTGCTATCCAGTAGTTCACGTACACACATGTGTGTACATTATTGCAATGGAACTAGGTATATTGAGGGCTCATACGCGGCTCGCGGCACTAGTGCACTAGCTTCTGCTATATTTTGATAGATAGGAATGAAACGGTTGATTACGCAATGTGGGATAGAGCAAAAAAAAGTCCCATAGAAAGCCTGACATTCACCGACTTTCTGAAATCTAATTTAACAATCTCGATCGTGAGCATTTATCGGGCCTGCATCTGGCCTGCGACTATTCTCCAAGCTAACAACATTGCATACTAGTTCTCTCGTTCAATGAAATTACCTACCTGAGTTGCAATTCAATGAACATCACCTTGGCGGGGTTAGTTCACCCCTTCGCGGTGCATTCCGTAGTTCATAGCTCACGTGAAGTGAGGGAACTAAAGCTTGAAGTTAGTTTCAGTGTTGCTCAAATATTTCTGTCAAATAAAATAGGAAATTTTTATGTTGTTTAGGACCTATGTTAGGGGAGAAACAATCTATCTCTGCTAAGAGAAATTAGTATGTCAAATTGGTTTCCATATGTTCATTGGTTTTCTAAAATCACTATTTAGTGAACTTTATTAGCCGCTTGATAAAGTGTTATATTTGTATGTGCTTGCCAGCAATCATGTAAGAGATTGAGATATGGCCGCTGCAGTATTGCCATGATCAGCAATATTTTTGTACCACAATTGAGCGTTTCAATTGATAGTTTCAACAAGACAGCGCAACATGTCGTACTGTGGAACAAGCGTTCGGTGATGGAAGAATGTCTCGTTCTGAACTCGTACGTTGTGTGTGTGTATGTGTGTGTATGTATGTGTGTGTGTGTGTGTGTGTGTGTGTGTGTGTGTGTGTGTGTGTGTGTGTGTGTGTGTGTGTGTGTGTGTGTGTGTGTGTGTGTGTGTGTGTGTGTGTGTGTGTGTGTGTGTGTGTGTGTGTGTGTGTGTGTGTGTGTGTGTGTGTGTGTGTGTGTGTGTGTGTGTGTGAGAGTTTCGTTTTGAAGTTATAAGCGAAAACGTGAAAATTACGTGACACGATTTTTTCTGGAACCGCTCAAACGCTGTAAAATCCTGTTTAAGAAAACTGTTTTCATTAAATTATTTTCATCAAAAACTGTAATATTCCCAAATTAATAACTGCATGTTTTCCTAGATGTACTATCTAAGGTAAAAATCTGCAGGATCTGCAGCTTCAGCTGAAATGTGGCCTACCCGGAATTAAGAACCATGGCGCACAATGAGGTGCGTTTATGGTATAAAGCAACAATAATTCTTTCAAAATACGTATCAAATATCAAACTCAAAGGTGCTCCAATTTGGTTAAAGTTTAATGCGCTTGCGGCTTCCCAAAACTCGCCATTTTTACCAAGTTATCCTTTTAAATAATTCATAACTTTTGAACCACTGAATTTCAACGAGCTTTTTAAGAAAAATTCAGCTCAAAGTTTTCAGTGATTGCTCAAATTTTAAAACTATTTTTTTTTTAATTTTTATGCTGTGTAGACCAAACATTTTTATATTTTTTCTGAAATACTGAAAACAATATACATAAGGTGTCAAAACTTCAGGAACATCTTAAAGAAAGAAATCTGGGAAAATACAATAGAGACGAATGGTGTTCTGTTTTGTCTGCAATGAAATCTTGGCAGAGATATATAGGGTACGGGAGGGTATTCCCATCACGCTACTAATTTCGGCATACATTACCTTTTTTGGCTACACTTTGCCATATTAAAATTTTGCCGCTATATAACAATACTGAAACGAATGTAGCACTCATAGGCTTTAATGTGTTATACCTATTTTCATAAAAATGTAAGTAGTTTGCTTAATTTTATTCAATAAACATCAAAACCACTGTTTTTCCACTAGCACGTAACCAGGCTGAAAAAACTAGCAGCAATCGCTTACGCGTATCCGCTCTTGATGATGGTTTGGAAAACACACAATTATGATCACGTTTACTTATTCTAGAAACTAAACAGCTGTGAATATGCTATCACAGAACAATTCTACTTCTTTTTATCACGGAAGAACACAAAAATTCTCCTCTGATATGTAAATATAAATCAATTTTCATTCACTAGCCGTTAGCAGCATTTTGTTTTTAATTCCAGCGTATGGTGCGTTACTTACACTACTATCAATATATGTGCTGACATATCTGGTATTTGAGTGACAACTGGCGCTAGTGTATATGACCGATTCAGTGATACACTAGCGCCAGCAGCAAGCTGTTGTCACTGCAAAACTAATTATCTTCAATGAGCCCGGAATGTAGGCAATAGTGCGAAGTTATTTTTCGGTCTCTCTTTTCTTGCCTCTTTTGATCTGTTTTTGAAAAGCATTTAATTGCTGTGCTAGCTATTTCGGCCTGTCGGATTTAAAAAACACAGACACCACTATAGAAAATGGGTTCAATTTAGCCGCAGCGACTTCATCATTTCTCGCGACTATAACTCAAATTCAGTAGCGTTTTATTAAGACCAAAATACACGCCGATATTCAGTAAATATTATTCTATCAACTGGTATAAAAATCTTGTCTCGAATAAATATAGTTTCAGCGTAGTTCCTGAATATTGTTCAGGCTACCGCTTAATGGGCTGGAAATACCCACCCGTACCCTAATTATCAATGTTAATGCCTGATACCTGATGTTAATGACTGATGCGAAGAATTATTAATTGGATGAACTGGAAATTTTTCGGGGCGATGACAGGTGGGCCTCGCACCAATGCTCTCCCGGTTGGTACCCGAGTGTTTTACTAACTAAACTACCGGCACCCGCTATACTAGGTGGTCTGATACCTAATTTTGTTTCATTCTCCCAATTTTATCACTCCCGTATATGCATCGCACGAACCGTGCAATCAGCTTCGAGGTACGATGCTGGTCCAGCAAGCCAGTCGTGGTATGCTCGAATCTCGGCTAGGTGGTGCAGCTAGATAGAGTCAGAAGGATTTTTGCACTAACCCCGTAACTGTCCTGTACTCTAACAGCCGGCCGCGAAGTCCGTCGATAAAGAAGGGTCAAGTCCCAGAAAGACTTTTAAACCCAAGGCTTTACTTTTATATGCATCTCACACTTTCCCATGCGACAATATTATCTACTCTTTTTTTCTTTTTTATTTACTTGTATATGATTATACGCGGTTATGACGTAAATTTTTTTTAGAAAAGTAAGATGCGTCACTTTTCCAAATTATTTATTTGGAAATGTTGGGGTGCCCGTGCTTTAGAAATTCAGTGTCTTCGAATTTATATCGTACAAATTTCTACTGTACGCGTAAACGAAAGTATAGTACAAGGAAAGCTCTAAAGCAGTGATGCCCAGGCATAGGCATGGTGCGGGCCAAATCAGATCGCCCATGCCCATCAGAATGCCGCGGGCCGCTATAATCTCTGGCCATTCTTGTGCATAACAAAATGTAAAATAGGCGATAACAAAAACCATTTTCTAGAAATCACCTTGAGACTTAAATCGGAAAGCATACAGATTTACAACATGCGCTAGGCATAACCATTAAACTGAGGGACTCTTATGTCATCAAAAAAAAACTCTCCCAAGTTCACCATCTTTCAAATTAGTCCGCGGGCCGCACGAATCATCTCAAAGGGCCACTGAGGCCCACGGGCAGCAATTTGGCCATCACTGCTAAAGCATCACAGTGCGTCGTATGTCTTCAACACAATATTATCTCTTTAAAAGAATTAACCTTTCATATTATATGCTTCAAGTATGTATGAGTGAGCTTCTGGTCCAAAGGCCATTACTTCATCCTCAAGAGTCCGGAGTATCACTTAACCTTTATTAGCAAAGATAGTCCCAACGACTGTAAATAAATCATTATCTATATGAGAAGCGTTTGGTATGGGAGGTCCACGCTTTCTTCCTTTCCCGTTAATTCAACGAGTTGGATGGCATTAGGTAATTCTCTCTGCAGTACATCCTGCGCAGTTGGCCAGGCCTTTAACAAGAGAAATTGATTCAAATAATCGTCATTTTCCAGGATGCTTTAAGGAATAGATTGCGTTAGAATGAGATTAGATAGATTAGAATTGAGCAAATTTATAAAAATAACCCTTTATGGATTGCCCTTTATGAGTGCAGTTGTCCAAAAGCGAAATACGTGATCGCGTTAAATGATGCCGAAACGCGAAATTTTTCGCATATGGTATCTTATAAAAATGAATCAGAAATTCATTCAGAAATTTCATCTGTTCGTATATGCCTTATAGAATCGGAAACTACTGAACCAAACGGCGTAAAAATTTGCATGTAGGGGTTTTTGGGGCCGGGAAAGCTTCTTACGATGGTTAGAGACTCCTCCCCCCACTAAGAGGAGGGGCTCCCATACAAACAAAACACAAATTTCTGTATAACTCGAGCAAAATTCGACAAGTAATCAGGCAACTGGAACCAAATTTGGCATTAGGGGGTTTTTGGATGCAAGATTTTTTTCTATGGTGAATTAGGACCCCTCCCCCATTCAGGAGGGGGGCGGCGGCTCCCATATAAATGAAATACAAATTTTGTCATAACTAAAGAAGTAATCAAGCAAATGGAACCAAATTTGGCATGTGAGGGGTTTAGGAGGCCGAAATTTTTTCTAAGGCGAATTATGACTCTTCCCCCCTTTAAGAAGCGGAGCTCGTATACAAATGAAATACAAATTTTCTCATATCTCGAGAAGTAAACAAGCAAATGGAACTAAATTTGGCATGTAAGGGCTCATGGAGGCAGCTTTTTTTTGTATAGCGAATTATGATCCCTCCCCCTTTTGAAGGGGGGGGGGGGCTCCCATACAAATGAAATATAAATTTCCTCATAACTCGAGAACTAATCAAGCAAATGAAACCAAATTTGACATGTGGGGGTTTTGGATGCAGAAATTTTTTCTATGGTCAATTAGGACTCCTCCCCACTTTAGAAGGGGGGCTCCTATACAAATGAAATACAAAGTTCCTCATAACTCGAGAAATTTTTTTTCCGGGACAAACAGACAATTTTTCGATTATAGGCACTTTAACAAGCTTATGTAATTCGTGACTTCTGCGGGGTTGGGATTTGAACCCGGCTCCCCAGCGTGAATGCTGCCGGGACTGACCCAACTCGAGAAATATTCAAGCAAATGGAACCAAATTTGGCATTTAGGAGATTTTGGAGGCATGAAATTATTTTATGATGGTTTTAGACCTTGCACCACAGTGCTAGGTGGATAAGGACCTTCATACAAATAAAAAAGAAATTGTTGTCAATAAAACAAACAATTGCTAGATTTCCTTTGAAAAAGGCCGAAACCAGCAGCCGAAACGTCGAATATACAACAAATATCGTTTTAAAATCATTTAGTGGACTGCAAAAGCCGTATACCCAAACCAAATAAAAAAGAAATTTTTGTGTAACTCAAAAACTAATCGAGCTCGAGAAATTTCGGACTCTTCCATAAAACATAACAGTCAATCACAAGACCACCAAAAACTATCTGCAGCCCCACCCCCCCCCCCCCCCCGCAGAAATCATCTCTGTCTAGGTCTATTGGTTTTCCTAGGTCTACTAACCTCTATTACTTTCCTTCAGTTAGGTCTAAACGAGCGACAACGAGTAAGGAGAGGATCACCCCGAGGATCAAAATAGTACGTTCCACGAAAAGGTTTTCCGTGAAATGGTACATGTGGCGAAATGTTATACAATCACGGCGAATATTTAAGTGTTATCTGCTTTATTTTATCTGGCTAAGCAACGGGGAGGTTGTTTTTTACTTTACTGTGAGGAAAAATTTCAAATTTGTATATTAAATTACCCATGCTTTAATAGTTACGTAACTGCCAAAATGAATCATCTCAGGGTGAGCTCCTCAGAAACTTGCAAAACTCGAGATTGTAACAAAGGTCAGCCGAAATTCACGATTTATGTACAACACAGTTTAATTTGAGGCAACACGAAGTTTGTCGGGTCAGCTAGTACAGTATATATATAAAAGTGAACGATGAATCCCAAGTAACAATAAAGGTTTTATGCCACTCTAATGAAGGTTTTCAAGACCAAAATTGGTCATAAATACCATTATAAGAGTGTTATAAAACTCGAAATGTTACTTGGGATGTTTGTATGTTCCGTCATAACTCCAGAATACCTTGACCGTTCTCCATCAACTTGACACACATTCACACACATATTCCTTGACATAACGGTGCTTTCCCAGACCGTTATTATAAAAAAAATGCTCCATGAAATCGGACCTCACCAATCGATTCGTGGGGTTGTACTGCATCTCTGGTGAAATTTTCAAAATCCTCCTACGGTGGCAATTTGAGTTGCGCCCTTTTAAGTGCCGTAAGTACTAAAAACAATGTAAAAACAACGAAACACTCATTGCAAAGCACATGTTAAACCATAAGTTCACGAAAAAATCTGTAGAAAAAGCTCTGCACATTTCAGATACAACATTACATGATCTTTACAGCTGCTGGTAAGTCTAGTTTGAAAGTTTATAGGGCGGGGGTGGAAGGGATATGTGAAAAAAGGTTTCATTTTTCGTCCGTTATAGGAATGTTCATAATAACCAAAGCTACAGAAGGGGAAGCTGACTGAAAGAAAGCCAGCAAAAGGGGAGATGAGGAGCCTGACTAATGTTCCGCCATATCTTCGGAATGCCTGGACCGTTCTCCATCAAACTTGACACATGTTTTTCGATATAAAAGAATCAGCACAGGGGGTGAGGAAACTGGCTGGCTGGTAGACAAGAGTAGATTTCTGAAAGGGGGGAATGGGGTGACCATTAACAAGGGGGAGGTTCAAAAACGTAAAAAAGGCTTTTTGTCGATTTATAGGGATTGCCGAAAAAACGTAAATTTACAAATGGCTGGGGGACAACATGAGGGGGGAGCTGACAAAGGGTAGATAATTTTGAATAATGAAGAAAAAGGGTTTTGTTTCTTGCGCTATGAGAATCTTCGTTACAATAATAGATGTACAAGTGACTACGAGACAAAGGGCCCCCGGTTAAGTGCGGGCAATCAGCTAGTTTCATATAAAACGTGGTACCTATCGCTTTTTTTCCTGTATGGACTCATCTCTGCGACCAGTAATGAGGATCTATTGTGATATCGCCCGGGTGTTTGCTGAATGACCCGCACTGCATTTCTTTGCTATAAAGGCTATTGAGTAAACGATATGCTTATTGAATTTTATGCGTGCTTGTGTGTAATTGGGTTTTACCTTCCTTCAATACTTTCTCTACTTTACCCATCTCGTTCCTCATGATAGCGCTGTGCCCAATAATAGCCATCCCTGGTACAGCTAACCAGTGCATTTAAGTATAAAGGTCTCATTTTTGCACTGTGAATAAGCTTTATCGGGATAATATAGAATTCAGCATGAAGGAAGGGTGATAAGGGAATAAATCCATGCTAAAGCCACTTTGACATCGAATGGCCTGATTTTACTAAGATTCGAACCCACGGTTATTCGCTTGTCAAAGCAGACTCGGTAATCTTGCAGCTACAGTGCCCCCTTACCTATCGCTTTCACTTTTATGTTCATGTTGTAAGGTATTGGACAATTTGGTCATCCATTTTATAAGAATGTGAGTCACTGGATTGCATATTTGCTGTTGACCATCAGGGTTATGCGCTTTTAATCACAACATGAGGCGAGAAATCTAATCTAATCTAATCAAATTTAAAATTCTTGATCTGTACAGATACTTCTTACCATAAGCAAAGGATACATGTAAACAAGTAACTGACGTAGGAGCACTGAGATCTGCATTCTCGTGCATGCATAAACCTGTCCAGTAAATCATAAGTTAAAACAAATATGGATCAGTAAAGAATTTTTTTAAAGTGAAAGATGTACAATTGTTGCCAAAATCGAAATCACCCTATAATATTTGGTAATATTTCATCCAAATTAGACAAGCTGTATATAACCAATCTTCACCACACACTACCCCCTGTCGTGAAGTGAAAAAATATTTGACATAGCGTGAAGTGTTCGCGTGTGCAAATTGCTTTCATCAGTTTGGTTCGGCTCGGTTCGCCGGCAATAGAAATACTATACCTCCGTGACAAATTTACAGTTTCCTAGAATTTAAAGCACGTTAAACACCAGAAGCATAGGTATGGAAAGAGCAGCCCGTCGCGTCGCATAGGCACGAGCGAGGTGTTAATCACCGTGAGGTTTAACGAAAATTTGCACGCTAAGTCATCTTGTGAGCTATTATGCACCCTCCCTCCAACTGGACCGACAGTCGGACAGTCATCGATGTCATCAACGGAACGGAACGGAGCTTGAGTGGTTTGCCTTCTTTGTTCAAAAAAAAAATTGGCACAGCCAGTTATTGGAACCGCGCCGTTTGAAGATGATCTGTGGCCGGCCACCGTTGCGGAGAATATGTTTTTTCTACTTTTCGAATTTAATTGTCCCATAAAAGTAATAATAATTTTGCTCGGCAATTTTTCCGCTGCCGCCGATCGCCTCGGAGAGGGTGATAGGGGGCAAAATCGACGACTGTCGTTCGTTCATGAGCTGATTGAATTGATGTTTTGATTTCAGAAATATGGGACTTACATTCTCGGTGGTACCCCGTATTACCCAAGCAGATCGGCCGCGGCCAGTTGAGAGTCCGAGAAAAACACTTCGCTGCAGCATGGGACATTAATCGTTGAAAAACGACCGATCGTGTCACGTTGCCGCTGGTCGGCTGGAAGAAGTGTTGTAGAGCTTAATGGCAAGCAGTAAAATGTATGAACCGTACAAAGAGGAAGAGCGAGGAACATCAGCCAATGCAATGCAACGGGAGGAAGGGGGGAGAGAGAGAGACGGGTGGGTTGTCGCGATTTGAAAGTTAAGCTCGTACGCGATCCGTTCGTACATACGGTAACCAACACGGCGCGGCGGAGTGCGCACCGTTGCCACTTCATTTCGCACATAAAAGTCATCTGTCTTCTGGGCTGATGCGACCGGCTGCTGTTACTTGCTGCCGGTGCGGTTGGGGTTTTGCATTTGCAGCGAATGTAGGTCAAGGTCATTCGGAGGGTTATGCGAAAATTTGCAGCACGTTTTCGGATTCTGAATTGCGATGAATGTGTGGTTATATTTGAATATCTTAATCGACGACGCTCGGTAAGGAGAATTGAAATGTCAACGAATGAATGCTCGTTCGGTTCGATTGGAGCTGTCAGTTCGAATGTGCAATTTATTTCTCCGATGAGATGCTGCATCCGGCTGCCGTTTGTTGCAAGCGATTACTATTGCTATTGATTTGATGAATCTCCTCGTCGTTACGATTTGATTACGGCATCGTTAGCGGTTAATTTTGAAGTTATGCTCCTACCTAGCTTTTATTATTATTGTGCCAATGTTGGTCCAATATCGGACTAATTCTGATCCGATTTTGATTCAATTTCAGTCTAATTATGGCCTCATTTTGGTCCAATTGTAGTCCAATTTTGGACTAAATATTAATGGAGGCCTAATCTTGGTTTAACTTTGCTCTCATTTTGGGTCAATCATGTTTCTTTGTAAATTTTTGTCCAATTTTGCTTCAATTTTGGTCCAATTGTGGTTTTATTTTTGTAAAGTTTTTAGTTTTTTGGTAAATCGGTACAATTTTATTGCAATTCTGGTCCACTTCTTTCTAATTTTGATTATGGTCCAAATTTGATCTAGTTTTGATCCTACTTTCATCTGAGTTTGGTCCAATTTTAATTCAAAAAGCAAAGCCTTGGACTTAAACGTCCTTTCTAAAACTTGACCCTTCTTTATCGACAGACTTCACAGCCAGCTACTAGAGTACAGGACAGTTACGGGGCTAGTGCAACAATCTTACTGACTATATCTAGCAGCACCGCCTAGCCGAGATTCGAACATACGACGACTGGCTTGTTAGACTAGCGTCGTACCTCGACACAAACTAAGCGGTTTTCAACCGCAATTTCAATCTAATTTCCAACCAATTTTGGTTTCAATTTGAACCAACTTTGGTCCAATTTCCATTAAACTGCGGTCTAATTTTGGTCAGAGTTTGCTCAGTGTACTTTATATTTTTAGTCACCGTAACGTTGTTAATAACATGTGTCGTTGATTTTTCACCGAGAAGAATCAACGACACATGTTATTTTGCTCAGGGTGTCCAAATTCTCCCGAATTATCCTACTAGGGAGGAATGCTCTAGCAGAGTATATTTATGAATATTCGGAAAAGATCATCAGGAGTATTCACGTAGCGCTTGCTATGTTGCGTAAACAGTGTATTTCGTGTATGTACTGCTGCTATTCGCATTGCAGTTCCAGTTTCTATGGAAAAGGAACTGTACCCCTATTATCTTACGACGGCGACGAGGAAACCAGTGTAGCGGATGTTAGCGATGACCTGTCTCCTCGCGGTCACAGTGACAGTGATAGAGCAAAACATTTCTGTATGTCTCTCTGTCTGTCCCAATATCTATCTGTCCCAATACCTTTCTGTCCCAGTATCTATCTATCCCAATATCTATCTGTCTTAACATATGTCTATCTCTATATCCTTTCTGTCCCAATATCTTTCTAACCCAATAACTTCCTGGTACAATATCTGTCTGTCCCAATATCTGTCTGTCCCAAGCAGGGATGGAAAAAATCGCTTCTAGCGATCAAGACCGTAGGAGCGATGAGATTCAGATTCATTGACATCACTACTTGCAAGTGATAAATACTTTTTTGCGATCGATACAGATTATGATAAACCTCATGTCAGATCATGTTCATTGCACGATTGCGTTGAGAAATATAACAGAAACAGTTACAGATGATCGGTTGTGTGCATCGTATGAATCACAATACAAACAACATGAGTGACCTTTTCTCTCGCAGCTAGGTAAGATGAAACACTGTGATCGTATACTGAGACTGTTTAATAAACAAAATCTTGTGATCAATACTAAAGATTCACTGTTTGTCATGATCTGTATGGAGCTGCGCGTGTGGCGATAACTCACAGATTTGATCAAAATCACTGATTTTCTATCCCTGGTCCCAATATCTTTCTATTCCAATAACTTTCTGTTTCAATATCTGTCTGTCCCAATATCAGTCTGTCCGAATATCTGTCTGTCCCAATATCTATCTGTCACAATATCTGTTTGTCTCAATATCTGTTTGTCCCAATCTGTCTGTTCTGGCCCCATATCTATCTGCTCTGTCGCAATATCTCTCTGTTCTATTCCAATATCTCTCTGTTGTATCCCAATAACTGTCTGTTCTGTCCCGATAGGTTTCAGTTATGACCCAACATGTGTCTGTTCTGTCCCAATATCTGTCTGTTCTGACCCAATGTGTGTCTATTTTGTCTTAATATTTGTCTGTTCTGACCCAATGCCTGTCTGTTCTGTCCCAACATCTGTTTGTTTTTTTCCAATATCTGTCTGTCCTGTCCCAATATCTGTCTGTTCTGCCCCAATATCTGTCCGTTATGTTTCAATGTCTGGCTGTTCTGTCCTAATATCTGTCTGTTCTGTCCCAATATCTGTCTGTCCTATCCCAATATTTGTCTGTGCTGTCCCAATATATGTCTGTTCTGTTTCAATATCTGTCTGTTCTGTTCCAATATCTGTCTGTCCTGTCCCAATATCTGTCCGTTCTATCCCATATCTGTCTGTTTTGTTTGTCCCAATACACTCAAGTCGCCTTTTAATCGAAGGATACGTCCCGCGTAAATCAAAACCGCGTAAATTCCGAAATTCGCGTAAAAAACCGCGTAAATTCCGAAATTCGCGTAAAACAACCGCGTAAATTCCGAAATTCGCGTAAAAATAGTCACGTAAAAACAGAGACCGCGCAAAAATCGACTTCAGTGTATCTGTTCTGTCCCAATATCTGTCTGTTCTGTTCCAACATCTGTCTGTTCTGTTTCAATATCTGTCTGTTCTGTCGCAATATCTTTCCGTTCTGCCCCAATATCTGTCTGTTCTGTCCCAATATCTGTCCGTTCTGTTTCAATATCTGTCTGTTCTCTCCCAATATCTGTCTGTTTTGTCTCAATATGTCTATTCGGTCCCGATATCTGTCTGTTCTGTCCAATATCTGTCCGTTCTGTCCCAATATCTGTCTGTTCTGTCCAATATCTGTCCGTTCTGTCCCAATATCTGTCTGTTCTGTCCAATGTCTGTCTGTTCTGTCCCAGAGCAAAGAGATCTGTTCTGTCCCAATAATTTTCTGTACCTATTTGTAACTCATTTAATATCTATTTGAATTTTACGAATTTTCAGCGAAAATTGCTCATAGCTTTTCTCCTATATAATCTACAGACCTGATAATTTCGATTTGACATTGGCATTTCGATGCTAATAAACAACAGGACTATCTATTTATATATAAAAAAGTGAGCGTGAGTATGTTTGTACGTTTGTATGTTCCGTCATAACTCCAGAGAGAAAGAGGCGCACCAGCCGCAGGCTGAAAACCTCTCTAATATAGATTAAAAAAAAAGAAACTACAGAGAGCCTTGACCGTTCTCCACCAAATTTGGCACACATGTTTCTTGACATAAGGGAATCTGCAATGGGGGATTGACGAAAAAAGGCGGACGGTTCCTAATAGTGGGGGGGAGCCATAACTCTGAAACGCCTTGACCGTTCTTTATGAAACTTGGCACACATGTTCCTTGGCATAAGGAAACCAGCACCGGGGAGTTGACATACGGGGTGGGGCCAACAAAGGGGGGAGGGCATCCCTAATATGTGGAGAAGCCATAACTCCGAAACGCCTTGACCGTTTTTTATCAAACTTGGCACACATGTTCCTTGATATGAGGGAATCAGCACCGAGGGGTTGACAAAAGGGTGTTTAAAAGAGGTTGCGTTTCTCTTGCATTTACCGATTGCAGTTGTGCAAGTGACAGTTAGAAAAGAGGGGGGTTTCACCGAGGAGGGATATATACAAGAAACCTTTGTTTCATTTCCGTTATAGGAATTTTCACAGAGCAAATCGATGCATAATTAACTACGTGACAGATGAGACAGCTGACTAGGAAGGAACCCCGACAAGGGGGGAGGGGGTGGGGGGCGGCACGGAGCGTGTCTCCAGAACGTCTGGACGGTTCTTCATCAAACGTTGTTTGTCAAACATGTTTTTTGGCATAATAATAGATCAGCGCAGGGGGGTTGACAAAAGAGGGAAACAGTCTCTTACAAGGGGAAGAAGGTTTAACTAGGATAAGGGGTGCGTTTCTTTTGCATAGTGGATAAATTTCTGACAGGGGGAATAGAGTGGCCATTAACAAGGGGGAGGTTCAAAAACGTAAAAGAGACTTTTTGTCGATTTATAGAGATTACCTAGAAGCAGGGATGGTTCGATCACTTTGACTCAATTTTGATTCATTTGACAGCACCGTCTTAATGGGGCCAAATATGACAAAGTTATATATGGACCTTTTGTAAAACAGATTATTATCTATAATTTTGCTGAAAAAAGTTTTGCTGTATCTTTTGTAGTTCCAGCGCTACAATGCTAGTATCTTATTACTTACTAAATGAACGTTCATTTAATCATTGATGAGTTACTAGCGTTCTAGCACCGTAACTATAAAAGATACAGCATAACTTGGTTCAGAAAAATTGTAGATTAGAACTAATTCTACAAATGCCCCATATATAACATTGTCATATTTGGCTCGTCTGTGACGGTACTGTCAAATGAATCAAAATTGAGTCAAAATGATCGAACCATCTCTGCCTAGAAGTCAGATTTACAAGTGGCAACAGGAGGGGAGCTGACAAGGGAGTAGACACATTCAAATGAAGAAAAAATGTTTTGTTTCTTGCATTATGAGAAGTTTTGTTACAACAGATGTACAAGTGGCTACGAGACAAAGGCTTTCCGAGCTAGATCAGGCACTCAGCTAGTTATTGATATTTTGGATTTAAACTGTTTTATTTAATTCTTAAAATCAAGTAAAAGGTGATTTTGAGCAGCACAGTCTTTCTCTCCCGCGATTCGTTGCTGTGAAAGAGTGAGAGGGAATGAATCGCTAAATAAATCGCACAGTTAAACTAAATCAGATATCATTCTCTTTTTCTAGTTCCTGCTCGATCGATTCCCGCGAAGAAAAAACGCAAATGTTGCCACTTAATTCAATTCAACTATTGCATTTTCTGGTGGGATACAGAAATGCTAGATGTGGAAGAAGAAAGCCAAACGCTCACAGTTGAATTTGGTTCACATGTAATATCGAGAAAAATTCTTCACACATGAGTCGCTGTTTAAAATCATGGTTGAAGTTCCGTACGCATGAGATCTCAATGAGTTCTTGCTGCTATGATTTTATCAACACTGTCACTGAGATATGAGTTTTTGAAATAAGTAAATGTCTATACAAATCGAGTTTTTCGGTCATAACTCTAGGATAACAAAAATGCTACCGAATTTTTTTTGTGACGGAAATATTATGAATTTGCTAACCAGAAAAATAGAGTTAAAAATTCTTCATGAGTCAGAATATGGTTCTTCTGGATTTTCTTCAAGGTTTTCCACCATCGTGGAAAGTTTTGTGAATATTATGTTCCAAATGATAATTTTTATCGTTTGTTTGGAAGGTTTTCTTCCATTTCAATATTAACATGCTTGTTCTATATTGTTCTAAATTGGGAGGTGCACACTTGAGCACCTGTTCCTTAGATGAGGGGCGACTCAAACAGCGTCTGTCTCGGAGCGAGCGGCGGAATATGAATATCATACTATAGCTAAGATGGCAGACCCATCAGCGAGATCTAGGTATAGCGTCCTCGGTAAGGTAGCATACCGAAGCGCTTTTATACCTCGACCGACGAAAATGAAAATACGAGACGGAATAATCACGAATATACGGAAATACGAAACGGATAGATCACGGCAAAGAACAAGGAAACGACTAATGGATAACAATGAATGGGAATTCGCCAAACTGCCATGCAGGAAGCTCGATGGCCAAAAGATGACAGATGAGAAGAACTGGCGGAAAGGAGCTATTCGCCAGTAACGACAAATGGAGTTGCTACAAAATGGTGAGAAAAGAAATTTAGCTATATCTGTAATGTGCACAATGATAGTGCTGGCAACCTGCTTACTAACGGTAACTCGGCTGAACATCCAAAAGCGGGAAGCGAGCTGCTGCATGAAACAATCTACTGGATCATTGTTAGAATCTGGGAGGAAAAACAAATGCCAGAAGAGTTGTTGTATGACTTCATTTACCCTATTTTTAAAATAGGACATCGATTCGAGTCTAAAAACCACCGGGGCATAACAATACTCAATTCTACCTATGAGATACTTTTCTGTATCCTATTCTGTAGAATGAGACCGTTAGCGGAGTCCTTCGTCGATGTTTATCCTGCGATAGTTACTAGACAAGTTCCGGGAGTACAACTTACAAACTTATCATCCGCTTGTGGACTTTAAGGCGGCGTATGATTCAGCCAAACGAAATGAACTGTGACAGATAATGCTAGGACTTAGTTTTCCGACTAGATACTAGTCAAATCACGCGCCACAAGTCAGAAGAAATAAACCAAAATCACGAAAAATGTAAAAGGCGAGGTAAACTGAGTATCAAATTAAGTAATAAATTCAGTGAAAGCAGAAACGTCTGGATGAGATTAGTTTTAAATTGAAACAAAACAGTGTTAGAACAGAATTAAAAGCTGAAATAAAATAATCAATGTAAAAAAAGCAAAAGAATGAAGACAAAACTATATGGTAAACCATATAGCAATAAAATGAGAGAATATTCAAATGCATTAAATATGAATCTAAAGTAGAGATATATTATATGAAACGCCTCATAATACGGGTCTACTGCGTGTAACAAAAGTTACACCTTCCCATTCAGTCTGGGCACACCATTCATTACAATTTAGGGTAAACGAACCCCCGCTCAGAACATCTGATTGTTAGGTTTCTGTTCCAGGGCCTCCAAATCCGCCCCGCGTAACCATCACCGAGTAAAATGAACTCGCACACGCACAGTACACGCACCCGCTAGCACCTTCACCTGGCAGCAAGGTTCAAGCGATCGAAAAAATTAAGAACAGGTAGAAATATTAATATTTTATCGGCACATCCGGCCGGCATGTGAGAATAATGTTTCTCTTCTCTAGCTGTTTTTTTTCTTCTTCTTTTCTTCACAATCTGTAACCTCAAACATTCACTGCTGCTAACATCTCCGCCGGTTCAACGAGCCCCCCGAACGGTTAGCAGCATCTGATTTATGCACATATAAGGTCTCGAAGGTAGAGGCCCATTGCTGCAAAATCGTCTCGACATTGCTAATCATCATCGTTTGTGCCGCAACTGCATCGCAGGCCGGAGTTGATGGCTGCAGAGCTGCGCTTTAATGCCAGCCAGCTTGTAGCTGCTGGTTGCACCGCGCAACTTAGCCAATGAACTTTCAAGGGCAAACTCTAATCATGCATCCGCTCCGAATGGGGCTGCCGGTGGTTGTTTGAGTTTCATTTCTATTTACGCCGAAGGTACTGCTGGCAAGTGCAACTACCTGTTCCGATCCGATGCTACCGTTAGATGGGGAAAATTCACTCCGACGTTCGCATCAAACAGACAATTTGATTTTCAACTCGATACCACTCGTTGCGACGGAAAAGCTGATTGACTAGCTAAGGCTGGTGACAATCATTTTCTCGGAAAAAAAGCTTCCACTTGGCAAGCGAAACGCCATCATTGGATCACGTCATTGCACTAACCGTAAACTTGTCCTCCCACTTTGCTGCTCTCGTTATCAACCGAAAACCCTTCACCTAGCTCGGGCTGTAAAAAGGGAAATGCCATCAGACCAGAACGACGAGACTTACTCGCAAAACTCCATAACGAGAACTGAAATGGAAAGTGAATGGCGGGAAAATGCAGAGGAGCAATAAAAAACGGGAAAATGCTGTCGGTACCGACATCATGCGCTGCCATCGTTTACTGATGAGCTGCAGCAGCAGCAGCACCGACCGGCAGTCAGTGCCCAAAACTGTGCCATTTGTCTGCGACTAGGAAAAATTGAAAATTGTCATGCAATCGTTGTCTGGCTGGAAAAAGGAAAACGACAATGGCGAGATCGTCATTGCATTACAAATGGCAAATAAAAATGTGGAAACCGAAGAATCATTCTCACCGGGGGCGAAGTGGCGGTGGGGGGTCTCCTCAGCACAATCCCGAATGGAAATGGAATGGAAAGTATTCTTCACTTTTCCTGTGCCTGTGGTGCCTGGTTCTTACTGTGTGCACACTGTGTTTTAAGTCATCCCAAATATCCGACAGCAATAACCGCGCTAACATTTCGATTCTACATAGACGTGTCAGCTTGATGGCAAGTTCAACTGCATCATTCGGCTGATTGCCCACTTTTGAAATATCGTCTAAAAACAGTTCGCTGAAGCGATAAATTAGAATAACTTTACGACCGATAAAATGCGTCCATTAGTTTTGACAGGATGTACGGGAACGATGAATAACCGAACTGTCGCCGTTGATTTGCCTCAGTTTCTTCATTTGGTATTTAGGAACATGTTCGTAAAATTTACTCAAAAGTGACACTGCGTGGCGTGCTCTCAATTGCAATCGGAATTTACGATCTCGCGGAAGAAAGAAACAAAGTCTAGGTCCTAGGCAGATAGTATAGTAACAAGTGTGCGCCCGCCCCGGGGTGCATAAATTCAGCAGACTTTTGTGACCGTTAAAGCGGAAACTTCTACAACTATTTTGACTGATATATTTATTTGATTTCCTCGGCTGCTGGCTGTACCCCTGCGCGTTGTTCGTGGCAGTGGCAATGACAGTGACAGTGTGGCCCAGCGTTGATGCTGACAAGCAGGCAGGCAGGCAGGACAGGATCGTTCGGCGGTGGGTTGGTTCGGTGTGGCTCATAAAGTTTACGGCTTTCGTCTGCTCCTTGTCACTGGTGTTCCACTTTTCCCGTGATATTAGATTTTATTGTTAGGTTTCTCCTGCAATCGTTGGGCTTGCACCGGACCGCATCGCATCGTAGACGGTGCGGTCCTTTAAATGATAGAGTGAGTAAGCGATGACAATGATGCCGATGCATGATGAAATAAAGACAGAGATCCGCTTGTTGATGCATGAGCGTGACGATGCGGATGGCTCCAGAGCACAGCACCGTGGTATTTTCGCCTGTACCAAGCTTCTTCGTGTTTCGCAAAACGATGGCACGTGATAATTGGACAAGAATTTGACTGCAATTTCTATAACTCGCCTGCGATGTGCATAATTTGAGCTGGAACAATTGATGTTGGCCAAGATAAAGTTAATTTATTCTGAAGTAAATAGGAAAGGTTGGATTTTGATGCTACTTATAACAGACACAAGTACATCAAATTCCCAATATAAATTACTATATGTAGATGCAGTCAATTTAATTCTTCTACTATGGAAATATTTCTTATGTTTGAAAGGTTGTTTTGCAAGGGAAGATTTTTCCTCGAAGAGTGGAAACCGTGTATTTGGCCTTTGATAAACTTAATGAAAGCAAATTTGCATTGCCATAAGTAGGTACCAGCAAATCGACATTTATGAATAATACAATAGATAATACATCATGATTTGGGTAAAATGATACTGTATCATCAGCAAATAAATAAAAAATTCCTTTAGCAAGTTTCCAATATCGTTCATATAGAAAAGAAATAATAGTAGTCCAATTTTACTGCTTTGTGGAACTCCAATGCTTCTAGGCCTAGGAAATTGTTGCATTGCTCAAATTTGCAACGAAACAATATTGCAAACGATGCAAATGAATGAAAAACCCCGTATTGCATAGCTTTCTAGTTTTTGCAAGAGAATGTCGTGAGTTAGGGTATAGATGTTCGACGATACTTTTAATGTCCAATTTTGTTAAATAAAAAGTCAACAAGCTCACCTATCGCCGAAGAGGGAATGCCGCGTTGAAAAATTTATATAAAACATTGAACCTTTTTTTTCTCTTCTCCAGGCCCGTTTTCCACTTCAGTCGGTTCCACTGTGTATTCCGTTTTTGGTACTTTTCTGTACCGTTTTCTTGGTATTAGTTTCCAATTTTCTTCTTTTCCTTCCGTTTTTCCTCTTGTTTTTCTTTTTTTCTGCCCTGTATTTTCTGTTTCATTGTTCCATTTTACTTTATTTATAGCCCCGTTTTATCTTGTTTTCAGTATTGTCTCTCCTTTTGTATTTCACTAATTTTTTTGTAATTTTCTTTCCCGTTTTCCATCTTTTCTCTTCTCTTTTTCCTTTTTTCGTATCCAGTTCTCATCTTTTTGACTTTATTTTAATATTCTCTCCTTTTTCGTCTGTACAATCAATTATTCTTTTTTCAATCTGTTCCTCGTTTTCAATCTGTTATTCTTTTTTAACACGTTTATTCAGTTAACTTTTATCCCTCTGCTCGCTGAGTTTTCTTTTTCTTCGGTTTTTCGTCGTTTGCTCTTACGTTTCAACTTCTTCTTTGATTCGTTTTCCCTGTTTTTCGTTTTTTCTGTTTCTGTTCCGTTTTCCCATTTCATTTCCTTTTCCCATTTCATTTCCTTTTCCCATTCCCTATCACATTTTACTCTTTTTATATCCCGTTTGACTTCTTTTCCCGTTTGCCTGATTTCCTCTCTCGATTTCATCTTTGCTCTTCTTCATTTCCCTTTTGGTTACTTTTTCTTACTGTTCCGTTTTGCCTTTCTTGTCATGTCTTCCCTTTCTTCTTCTCCGTTTTTCTACCATCACATTTTGTTGCTTTATCTGTTTCGTCTTTCTTCTATTTGTCTCGCTTTGCTTACTTTAATCTTTCATTTTTCCTTTTCTGCCTGCGTTTTCCTCTTTCCTTCTCGCCCTTTTGAGACTTGATTTTCTTTTGTTTTTCCTCTTTTCGGTTCTATTTTTGGTCTTTGTTCTTCCGTTTTTCTTCATTTTCAGACCCGTTTTACCTCTTTTCCTGTCTTGTTTACTGTTTTCTGACCCGTTAACTCTTTACTATTTTACGCCTGTTTCGTTCTTTCTCTTAGGATACCTGCTTTCTGCTACGATCTTTTTTTCCTTCTCGTTTCATCCCATTTGCTCTTCCTCCGTTCCCATCCCGGCTTTTCTACTTTCTTGTTCTGTTTTTTATACTTTTATGTCCATTTTGCGCTCATTTTCTTTCTCGTTATCCTCGTTTTCAATATCGCTTTTCATTAATTTATCTCATTTTTCTTTTTTTGTTCCTCTCCTCTGTTTTTGGTCCGTTCAGTCCCCCTGTTTTGCCTCGCTTTCCATTTTTTCTCCTGTTTACTTCTTTTTCACTTTCTCTCTTTATACGTCCCGTTTTCTGTTCTTGGGTATGAATTTGGGAAGGCAACTAGGAAAAAGCGCCCGACATAACACTAGCCATCCCAAGCCCCTATTTAGCACCTCCACGTGGCCATACCTGGAAATACTTTTTAAACTGATTATTTTAGAGGGAGAGTTCGTCGACTGTAAATTGTTATTCTTTGACGGTTTTGCGGCTTTTCAGTCAGTCAGTCAGTTCGGTGATTTATTACACCTTTTTCTAAGGATTCTGGAATTGTACAATGATTTTAGGTGGTTTTTCTAGCTGTAAAGTTGAAATTGATCTTGAAATTAGACGCAGCGTAATGGAAATGAAATTACACTTGAAATTGAACCTATAACAGTAATTGCAATTGGACTGGAAGTTGGATATCAATTGCAACTAGTTTTGAAACTGGACTAGAAATTAGTTTTAAAAGAGGCGAACCAGCCGCAGCTGAAAACTTCTCAAATATGGAATAAAAGCTTGAATTAGGCTTGAAACTTAAAATTAAATCACTAACTGGACTTGAAACTAGAACTGTTTTTATTGTTTTAGTTTAAAATTTGTGGCAAATTAAATTATAAACTGCGACTTCATTTATTTATCTTCACCACATTTTCACATGGTCCGATTTTTATGCAAGTTTGGGCCAATTTTCGTCCACTTGTAGTCCAACTTAGGTCCAATTGTGGTTCAATATTGGAACTGGCGCTGAAACGGCGCCACTACTGACACGAGGTCTTCAAATGTTGAAAATTTAGCGCTTAATTGGTTGAAAATGGTTAAAAAATAAGAATTACGCTTTTGATACCTCGAAATAGTGGACCCCTCGTTCGTTAAGGGGCCTAACAGTTTCAAAAAAGGGTTGAATTTTGAGCAAACCTTGCACTTTAACCGCCATTGCATACCTTACTTTTATGACCTTATTTTATGAATGTTTCGTATAGGTTGGGGGGCTCATGGTGAAAACGGCCATTTTTTGATAAAATCCAAGATGGCCGCCAAAATTTTTTTTACTCCATTTGAAAATCCTGTTCTTCTTCTTTACAGAACCGGGGCATTTGTTAGTTGTTTCATGGGAAATTTATGAAATATCACATGATATAGATCCCCAGGTTCGCTCAAAATTCAACTCTTTTTGAAACTGTTAGGCCCCTTGGCGAACGAGGGGTCCACTATTACGAGGTATCAAAAGTGTAATTCTCATTTTTTAACCATTTTCAACCAATTAAGCGCAAAATTTTCAACATTTGAAGACCTCGTGTCAGTAGTAGCCCCGTTTCAGCGAGAATTACTCTTTGGTCTATTTTTTCCATTTTTGGTCTAATTTTGATCCAATTTTGATGCCATCTAAATTTTAGGATGGTTTAATTTTAGCCAACTTGATTCTAATTTTTGTCCAATGTGGTCTGATTTTGATGCAAATTTGGTGCAAATTTAGTCCAATTTCAACCAAACTGTGGTCCGACTGTTGTCACAAGTCCAATTTTGGTCCAATTTAAGTCTAATTTGCGCCAACCATGATCCAATTTTGATCACACTTTGGTTCAACTTTGATCCAAATTTAGTCTACTTGTGGTTCAGTTTGGGTTCACTTTTCGTATAAATTTGGTTCACAGTTCAGAATTTTGATCCCATTTTGGTGCTATTTTGATCCAAGTTTTAATATCCGTCTGATTATGCTCAACTTTGGTCCATTTTGAACAAATTTTGATCCAATTCAAGTTCAAGTTTAGGTTACATTTTAGTCTAATTTTGCTCCAACTTCGGTCTAATTTTGATCCATTGTGAATTCAATTTTGGTTCAATTTTGATCTAGTTTTTGGTTATATTGTGGTGCAATTTTGGATACAATTTTGATTTAACTTTAGTCCAACTTTGGCCCAAGTTCGATAAAATTTTGGTGGCATTTTCTTTCAAAGTTGATTCAACTTTAATACTTTAATTTGGTCCAAGTTTGATCAAATATAATTTCAATTTTGGTCCACTTGTAGTATAGTTTTGGTTCAACTTTGGTTCAATTTTAGAATATTTGTGAGTTCACTTTTCGTCCAAATTTGGTTCAATGTCAGTCGAATCTCGGCCTATTTCGGTAATATTTTGATCCATTTTTGGTTGGATTTATGTCCAATATCAATCCGTCTTAGTATGGTTCAACTTTGGTCCAATTTTTATAAAATTTTGATTCAATTTTGCTTTGTTTTTAATTCATTTCTGTTCTAATTTAGGGTAAATTTTACCCTAATTTTGCTCCAACTTCGGTCTTATTCTGATCTATTTTGAATTCAATTTTGGTTCAATTTTGATCCAGTTTTAGTTTGATTGTGGTGCAATTTTGGGTATAATTTTCAATTTTGACCTAACTTTAGTCCAACCCAAGTTCGATCTAATCGTGGTGTAATTCCGTTTAATGTTCGCTCAACATTAATGCAATTTGATCCAAGCTTGGTATAATTTTGGTCAAGTATAAGGTCAATTTTGGACCACTTGTAGCCCACTTTTTGGTACAACTTTGGTCCAATTGTGGTCGAAATATTGATCCAATGTTTTCCATTTTTTGATCATTGTGATTCAATTTTAATCCAATTTTGTTTTAATTTTTGTCCAATTTGGTTCGATTTTGATGCAAATTTGGTGCAATTTTGGTGCAAATTTTGGACCAATTTCATTCAACTTTTCAAATTTCAATCAAACTGGTTCAACTGTGGTCACAGGTGGGCCTTATTTTGGTACAATTTGAGTCCAATTTGATCCAAAAACGATCAAATTTTTATCAGACTTTGGTCCAAGTTTGGTAAAATTTCAGTGATATTGTGAATTTGTGATTTAGGTTGGGTCCACTTTTTTTCAAATTTGGTTCACTGTTAGTCGGAGTTTGACCTTATTTCGGTGAAATTTTGATCCATTTTTTGTTTGGTTGGTTTGGTGGATATCCGTCTAATTAAGGTTCAACTTTAGTTTAGTAATTTGATTAAATTTTGATACAATTTTGCTCCGTTTTTAATTCATTTGTTTTAATTTAGCTTAAATTTTTGTAAAATTTAGCACTAACTTCTGTCTAATTTTGATCTATTTGGCATTCATTTTTGGTTCGATTTAGATCCAGTTTTTGGATATATTGTGATTCAATTTGGTTATATTGGGTACAATTTTCAATTTGGATCTAACTTTAGTCCAACTTTTGCCCAGGGTTTGATCCAGTTTTAGTACCATCTTCGCTCAATGTTGGTTCAACTTTAACACAATTTCGTCCAAGTTTGGTCTAATTTTGATCAAGTATAAGTTTGGTTAAGTATAAGTTCAATTGTCATCCCTTTTTAGTCCAATTTGGGTTCAATTTTTGTCCAATTTTGGTCCAATATTGATCCATTTTTTTCATTTACGGTCTAATTTTGGTCCAATTTTGATCCTATTTCAATTTTATCGTAGTTTAATTTTGGTCCAATTTTGTTTTTACAATTTGGTCCGATTTTGTTGCAAATTTGGTCCAGCTTTGGTGCACATTTAGTACATGTTTGAATCCTGTTTCAATCAAACTATGGTCCAATTGTGATCACAAGTGGGTCTAATTTTGGTCCAATTTGAGTTTAATTTGATCCAACTGTGAACTGTTATGAATTTTTCACACTTGGGTCCAAGTTTCGTTCAATTTTGTTCCAATTTTAGTGGTTAAGTTTAGGTCTAGTGGTCCAAATTCGCTTCAGTGTCGGTCAGATTTCGGTCCCATTTCGGTGATATTTTGATCCATTTTTGGTTTGGTTTTAGTGCAATATCGGACTGATAATGGTTCAACTATAGTCAATTTTTGATAAAATTTAGATCCAATTTTACTCCGTTTATAATTAATTTCTGTTACAATTTGGTTAAATTGTAGTCTAATCCTGCTTTGACTTCAGTCTAATTTTGATCTATTTTGGGTTCAATTTTGATTTAATTAGGGTTAAATTTTGGTTCCAATTTGATTTTGGTCCAACTTTAGTCCAACTTTGGCCCAACTTCGATCGTATTTTGGTGCTATTAGTCTACCTAAGCTGAGTTCGACCGTACTTTGTTGCAATTTTCATTCAATATTGTTTCAACTTTTGAACAGTTTTGGTCTAGTTTTGGTCAAATTTTAATCTAATTTTGGTCAAATTTAGGTACAATTTTGGTCCAACTGAAGTCCAATTTTTAACGAATTTTGTTCTCATTTTGATATAATTTTAAATTAGTTTAAGTCCAACTTTAGTGCAATTTTGGTTTAATTTTGGCCCTATTTCGCAAGAATTACGGTCTGATTTCGCCCACTTTATTCTAATTTGGCCCAGTTTTGGTCCAGGTTGACCCAATGTTGGTCCAGCTTTGGTCCAATTTTCCAATAACACTTTCGAGGAAAATCCCAAGTAACAATGAGGGTTTTGTAACACTCTTATGATGGTTTTCATGGCCAAAATTGGCCAGAAATACCACCATAAGAGTGCAATACAACTTCAATTATTGCTTGGGATGTCACACGAGGAAAAAGGGAGGGGCGTCATTAGCGTTATGACAGCACAATCTCACAAACGAGCATTATAAAAATAACCTTAGGTATTTGATGTTAGCATGTTTTGTGCCTTCTCTGTCTATAACTGTCTATAATTTTATGCTTAACACAAATACTACATTGCGTTATTGTGAACTAATTGTTTGGCCCAATCAACCGATTAAATCCATCAAAATAATGTCCTGCTCCTGATTAATTCACCATTCCTATTTGAATCAGAGGGTTATCTGATCGCTGATTTAATAAAGGCTGTGGTCAGTGATCCTCGCCTGACCGTCAAGGACCTTATAAACTTTGGGATTGGCCGAATCAAGAATTGCGCTGTCTCGCCACCAAAGATACTAAACAGTAAACTATTTCCTCAAATATCGCCTGACAACTGGTAGCAAAGTGTATACCCAATATCGGGTTTATTTCGTCGGATCTGAGTCTGCCTGACGGCTTTTTGTGACGCGGGTTATGGACTGCCTTAATTGCAAGCAGTGGTCGACCCACATCGACCTACTACTGTTGCAATTAGGCAAAGTGCGATAAGTGCGGAAAGAATCATGCAGATAACAACTGCGAAAATAAAGCTGAAGAGGGTCTCTATTATACGGAAACTCCGCATGAGCTTTCAATATGCTTCGCATACAATTACGCGGCAATAGAATCAAGTGAAGCAAAAGGAAGGACAGATGCTTAAAAAGGCCGCTCCTTCCAGTGCACTGCAGTGTCCCAATAGATTCGAACACCTATGAGGTTTTGTTAGCTGACAAATCAGCAACTCGAAGAAGAAAATTTTCTTACATTTTCATAAAAAAATGTTTTGTTTCGCTGTGCTTGGTTCATGAGATATGGATTCTTGAGGTATTGCATGGGTTTATTCTCAAGCCTTTGCATAAAACTTTAAAACACTAGGGCAATATTACAACATAGATCACACATATGGTAAAATATTTGACATACTCTATGGCGGTTTCTAACTATACAAACGACATTAGTAAGGTACCCCAAGGAAATACTTTGTGCTCGCTTTTTTTATAATATACCTGTTATACACGACACAAGTTTCGTGATTCTATACCATTCTTGAAAGTAATTACCAACAGTATGGATAACATCGATAATTCGAATCCATGTTACATCCGATTATTCAAAAAGTTTGGTCCTTTTATAGAAAGGAAAGTAAATTTTGAAGAAGAATTTGAATTTGAATTTTGGGTAAGATGTATCCGGGAATGTAAGTTGTGTGTGGATTTGTGTCTGCAGATCCAAAAGTATTAATAGATAGTGTGGATTTTAGCATAATTTCAATTCTAGCATATAGGTAAATTAATCCTTACAGATTTAAATATATTTTTTATTGCGGCCTAAAGAGTTTTATTACCATGACCTGCATAAACGAAACCACTTAATAGTGATCAAGCGAAATCGGTTTTTAATCAGAACATTCCTTTCCGCTTCCTTCCAATTGGTTCGATTTCGGTCATCAACACGAAATTACCTGCAACGAGAGAAATAAAAATAACGAAGTCAATAAACTAGCCAACTACAAATCAGTACGAAACGCATAAATTTAAATCGCATCGCTAACTAGATAAATTGTAATCGTAATGCCATTTTTACGCCTCATTGCCCGTAATGTCGGAGCAACGCAACCGCGCGTGTAAGCTCGCAGTTTTCAATTCACCGTGGCACCGGATCAATCACGCATGTCTGCCCAGGTTGGCTTGGAGCCAAAGGAATAAAAAACAACCATCAGCCAGATTTCCCCTATTTCATACCTACTAGTATGTAGGTACCTCCACAGTTTATTCATTGCCCGCGTTTAACCGACATTGTATCATTTAATTAAAAAGTCATTTATTCGGGCTCGAGTCATAATCGCACCGGACAGGCCCACTGATCGATGATTAGCAGCGAATGAGCTTTTTTCTCCATAGGTTGCCAGTGGAGTGCGAGTCCACGCTCTGTCAGCTTTAAGCCTGGAGTTGCCGTTGTTTATGAAGTAAAAATGTTAAATAAATAAGAGCATACACGCACAATTGCCTCTCCGCCCCGGTGGGTGCGCGCGGGTGGACGACGGACTGACGGACCGACGACCGTTTGCAGCAGCAAGCCAGAATTTGCATGTTTTGTGGTTGGTTGCTATTCCGATGGAGACGAATGGTAACGCAAAGTTTGTGTTCATTCGATATCAGGCAGGGGACAGCAGCGCTTGTTTGACATTAGTTTGCAGGCAAGGGCCGTTCGTCTGAGATCCGAGTCGTAACTTCATGATGTCAGGTCAGCCCTTCGACCGGAGATATCCTTCAACGGCAATCGGGGTGAGTCTGAGTGAGTACCAAGCCGGGTTTTGTCACAGCCAGCCGGGTCAAGTGGCTAACACGCTGTGAGTTGCGGTTGATTGAGGTAATCTTTTCAGCTTGGTCAATTAGAATTTTTGCGTTTGAAGCCGCACGACCAGCTCTAGGAATGCGTGCGTGGTGTGTTGGTTGGATTGGAGCGTTTTGGTTCGGTTCCGAATCGAGGCTTCAGGCAGGAGCAGTGCAGTCTCGTGTCCGTGTGCTGCTCAGCTCAGCTCAGCTCAGCTCATGATGTTAGGCTCCCGTCAAAGCGGATAATTTATGCTTTAGAATGGCTTTTGACATTGAACAGACTCGACTCGGAATATGCGGTGTCGCTGGCTGGATGGATGGAGCGACCCGGCGCGGCTACATAATTATTCTTGGTTGCGTTTCAGTGGCCGAGAAAGATCTGCAGTGATACGGGATTTAGATCGCGATTTAGCCTGCACGGGCAAATCGGAAACGGACGTGAGTGATTAGCCAGCCGTAAAACTGACGGTTTCAAGGGGTTAACGAGATATGAATGGAGAGTGGCTAAATGGAGTAAGTATCGGAGCGATTTGTCAATTCTTAGTAAGCTATTATTATAGAAGCGAAACAACAAAGTGCTCGATTGCACCATTTCGAGGGGCTTGGTTTGAAATATCCGGAATACGTTGTGATTAGGGCGTAACTGCTTTTGAAAACAAACATTTTAATCGTCTATTTCTAACAAATAAAAGTTACTCACAATAATTATGGAGTAACTAATGATCGACACTCGTTTTTAGTATTTAGCATGTTTTTAGGTTCGATTGCATACGGTTACGATCTAATCACTCAAAGTCACTTTGGGCAAAACGAGCAAAAAAACGGACGTAATTAAGATACGGCCTGCAGGCTGATAAAATATAGGTGATCTTATGTAAAATTTTCCGTGGTGCTAACCCCTTTCCTGTGTGACATCGGGAAATGCCCCATTTTGCTCACTATCGCCTATTTTTAACATTTTTTTGCACTTATTAGACTATACCAAGCAAGGTTTTGAGAAAACAAAGCTTTAAAACCTAATAAATCTGTGTACAGAAGTCCACAGAATCGAATTGGGTTTATCCCCACCACTACGTAGGTTCATCGGCATAAATAAGTTTGCATCTACAATCAAGCGAGAATGTAACATCGTTGATAAGAAAATGACGAACAAAAGTGATCCTAAATTTCTCTCTTGCGGAACGCCAGACATATTAACATACGTTGAAGAGATGCATAGGCCGTATTTGACAGGAAGCATTTTTCCAGTTATCAAATCATCGGCGTAAATAAGTTTGCATCCATAATCAAGGGAGAATGCAACATCGTTGAAGAAAATGCCGAACAAAAGTGGTCCCAAATTGCTTCCTTGCGGAACGCCAGATATTTAAACAAACGGTGAAGAGATGCAAGGGCTGTGTTTGACATGAAGCATTCCAGTCCAGTTAGATTGGATGAAAATTACGGCACCAATCTGCACGAGGCTCCCATTCGCAACAATTTACGGAGTAACACTTTGTGGTCAATGTTGTCGAAAGCCGCTTTCAGATCCGTATAGATGACTTCGACTTGTGCTTTGCCTTCCATAGCCGTCGAGAACAAGTGGTAACGAAGTCTAACGAGTTCACTGATACGGATCCACCGGGAACGAAACCGTGGTGGTCAGGAAAAAAATTGCAGTTCATCCAATCATATCATTTTTCGCACCAGACGCTTTCTCACTTTAAATAAAAAAAAAGAATTCGCGATGTGATCTATACCTATAAAGAAGGATTTCTGTCTGTCTGTCTGTCTGTCTGTCTGTCCGTATGTTCCTTATAGAATCAAAAACTACTGAACCAATCGGCGTGAAAATTTGCATGTAGAGGTTTTTGGGGCCAGGAAAGGTTTTAGTGATGGTTAGAGACCCCTCCCCCCACTAAGAGGGGGAGGGGTGGCTCCCATACAAATGAAACACAAATTTCTGCATAACTCGAGAACTAATCAAGCAAATAGAACAAAATTTGGCATGTGGGTGTTTTTGGTGACAAGAATTTATTCTATGGTAAACTGGGACCCCTCCCCACTTTAGAAGGGGAATTATGACTCCTCTCCCCTTTGAGAGGATGATCTTTAACGTGGATCTCAAGACTGATTTAAACCTCAAAATCCGTTTCAAATGAATTTCTAAATGAGCATCACGGTAGTCGATCTCGAATGGGATCACAAAAAGGACCTTCGAACGAACCTTCAAACTGTGCGCGGAATGGACTTCAAAATGTTGAGATGGACCCCGGAATGGACCTCATAATGAACATTAAAATTAAACACAAGAAGGATCTTGAAATGGAATTAGCTGTTGCGTAAATGGTCTCAAAACGGTGGTGGAGCTGGTGGTCGATGGTGGATAACCCGTAAAATGGTACACCTTAAAATAGACCCCAAAATAGGCTTCAAAGCCCAAGTAACTATGTGAGTTTCAACAACTTTCGTTTCGAGGCTTTCGACAACATTGACCACAAAGTGTTACTCCGTAAATTGTTGCGAATGGGAGCCTCGTGCAGATTGGTGCCGTTTTATGATGGTTTTCATGACCAATTTTGGTCTTGAATGCCATCATAAGAGTGTAGTAAAACCCAAATTGTTACTTGGGAGTGGATCTCAAAATGAAACTCAAAATGGATCGAAAAAGAGTCCTTAAATGGTCTTCAATGTGAGCGTCAAAATTGCCCCCAAATCGGACTTCGAAATGGACCACAAAAGAACGTTAAATTGAACCCAAAATTGGGCATCACAATGGTCGATCACAATAGTCTTTAAAATATGCTCAAAACCTCCATTCATAATGAACTTCAAAATGGAACACAAACTGAAGCTTGGAACAAAACTAAAAGTTATCCGTATCCCTCAAATGGGCCCCAAACATGCTTTTAAAAAAGACCTCATAATACTCTACGGACTCTTAACTATTGATGAGCATCAAAATTGTGGGGGCCGAGACTTGAAATG
The DNA here is from genome assembly GCF_943734655.1 of Sabethes cyaneus. Classification (NCBI taxonomy): domain Eukaryota; kingdom Metazoa; phylum Arthropoda; class Insecta; order Diptera; family Culicidae; genus Sabethes; species Sabethes cyaneus. The sequence goes on from NC_071354.1 coordinate 226,754,744, forward strand.
AAACTGAAAATGGACCTCAATATGAGCCTTAAAATGAGACCAAAAATGGACATCTAAATGGGTTTCACTTTCAATATGAGCTTCAAAATTGATCTCGAAATAGGCATCAAAACTTGAAAAAGGACCCCAAAATTTACAGCAGTCTGAAAACAGGCCTCAAAACAGGAATAAAAATGTACCAAAAAGGCGACTAAAAATTGGCTTAAATAGGATTCAAAATGGACTTTGCAATGGATCTCAATATGGACCTCATAATACAATTCAAAATGATGAATCTCGAAATAGACACTAAAACATTGAAGCCTGCGGACCTTGAGTGAAGCGGACCTTAAAATGAACTTTAAGATAGACTTCGAAATGGGTTTCAATATGGACCTCAAAATGGGAGCGATCATGACCTCGGAATCGACTTCAAAACAGAACTCAAAATGGACCTTATAGTAAACATTGAAATTAAACACGAAATAGACCTTAAAATGGATCTTAAAATAAACTCAAAATTGGTGCTCAAAATTCTCCCCAAAATGTGTTGAACTAAAAAATGGATCTCAAAACGATCGTAAAGCTGGCGGTCGGCGGTGGATTTGGACCTTAAAATAGGCTTCAAAGTAGACCTCAAAATGGCCCTTAAAAAGGAACTCGAAATGGACCTTAAATGGTCCATCGAATAGTCTTCATGACCATCACAATTGGTCTTAAAGCGCACATCAAAAAGGACCACAAAAGAATTGGGTCCAAAAATTGGCATCAAAATTTTGTGGAAAAATTCCAAAAGTGTTTAAAATATGCTTTTAAATGAATCTTAAAACGGACCACAAAGTGAAATTTGGAACGAAACCAAAAGTTCCGTGTCCCTCAAATAGGCTTCAAACAGGCTTTAAAATAAACCTCATTATAATATGAATGGACAGTGGCCCGTAAAATGAGCCTCAAAAGAAGTTTCTAAATGAGTTTCAATATGAGCTTCGAAATGGATCACGAAATCGGCTTCAAATTAAGTTTGAAAATAGGCCCCAAAATTAATTTGAAGCACGGTCTCAAAATAAGACTAAAAATGATCCTCAAAATTGAACTAAAAATGGGACTCAAAATGTACTTTGAAGTGAATCTCACAACAGACCTCGTAATAAGACTCAAAACGGTGGACCTCGAAACAAACTTCAAAATTGGTTTCAAAACGGGCCTTTAAATGAACGTTGAGTTGGACCATAAAAAAGACCAGCAAATGATCCTTACAATAAACTTCAAACTGTGTTTCAATGTGCTGGATCTCAAAATGAACCTCAAACGAAGTTTAAAACCGGACCTGAAAATGGACTTCAATATGAGTCTCAAAATGAACTCAAAGTGAACCTCAAAACGTGGATTGAGAATAACCTCGGAATGAACCTTGAATTAAACCTTCACATCGACCTCAAAATAGACCTCGAAAAGGAGCTTCAATAATCCTTAAAAAAGGTATCAAAATGGGCCTCAAAACAACGAAAAGATGTATGTGTCTTTTAGGGGCCATCCAGATACCACATGGACATAAAAGTACCAATTTTCAACCTCCCCGTTCCCCTCCGTGGACAACCGTGGACATTGACTCAACCCCCACCCCCTACCCTGTTTGTCCACATGGACACTTTTTTTTTCTTATGTGATATATGTAATATGTAATATGTATAATAAAATCAATACTTCTCTTTCTGATTTCTATTTTTTTGTATGAAAAAAAAACTTGTCCACGTGGACATTTCCCACACCCCCTCCTCCCCTTCCGTGGACAAGCGTGGACATTTTCATACCCCCCCCCCCCCTCAAAGCTGTCCACGTGGTATATGGATGGCCCCTTACAAATATTGAGGCCAATTAAGCTTAAAAGAACCTGAAAAAGGGCCTCAAAATTGATCTCAAACTGGTGCTGGGCCTCGAATGAACCTTAAAATTGGCCTCCACAATTTGAGTCCTATTAGAATCTCAAAATGAATTTCAAAGTAAAATTCCAAATGAACCTGAATTCGGGAATCTGGTTGTTAAAATTGTCTTCAAAATGGATTTCAAAATTGAACTTAAAATGGACCTCAAAATAGGCTTAAAAACCTATAAATAAAGTTAAAAATGAGCATCTCAATGGTCGTAGGAGCTCAAAATAGGTTTTAAAATATGCTTCAATATGGACGAGTAAAACTCTGAGAAATGAAGTTTTCTTCGCATTGCTGCAGAAGCTTGTTTTTACGCGAGGGATACGTTCCAAGCGTTTTATTAAACTGCGTTTTAGAATGTTTGGATCTTGTTTGGTTTTGTTATTATGACATTTGTTTTTGTAACGATTGGATTCAATAATTATCGTTTGTATTTGTTAGAGCAGTGATAGGAAAATTATCAAGTGGCGAAATTTTGATGTTCCCCCGACGTTTCGATATTACGTTGACGTTTTTTTCAAGGCGTAATATCGTTAATCGCCTTTTCGTTGTTCAAACCACTTACAGCTACACCTAATGGGCGATACGAGTAATTGCATTCAGTTCAGTTGTAAAAAACTTTCTCCTAGAGCTGACAATAATACCGATTATATAATTCGTTTCCAAATAGTTTGGTAAGTACTTTGACATAGATCTAACGTTAGATGTGCCATAAGTTGAACCCGGAACTATTCTAGTTCCAACCGTAGCCTAACTAGGAATGTTTTTCTCGGTGACAGTTCTAGCTTTGCTAACCACTCTACCTTTCATTGCACCCAAGAACGAGATATTCATCGAGCAGTGTGATGAATCAATTAAGACGCACTTCAACAGCTCGTTACCCATATTTGAGTTGTACAATGGATACGATGGACAAATACACTACATTGTTGTTCAGCTGGATGTAAAACCATGTCTAACGGTTTGGTTTCGCGAATCCTTTCCGTATCGATTGTTGAGCTTAAACGCATGGGAAAACTGTTCAACGGTGGAAGTTTTCCGCCTTCAGGTGTTATATTCGAACGAACATCAACGCTGGCAGGGTTCGGTTTTCCTGTCCGATGCGGAGCAGCGGGATTCCGAATGTGCTGGGCACACTTTTACCAGAGGAAGTGATATATTTTGGAACGACAGTATGTTAGATACGCACAATTCGACAGGGAACTGCCCGGTAAAGAAGTGCTACCACGATACGCCGATCAAGCTTCATCTTATGTACCACGAAAAAGCCGGATGGAACGCCACTGATCTGTTGCGGATGCATCGTGATTTAACGAAATCCTACAGTTTTTACTGTGACGGCTGTGACATGCTAGATTTTTTCTATAACATGTCGTGGACACTATCCAGCTTTACTGTTCCTTCAGAGCCTTCAAACCGTTTGCTGATGGCGCCGCTGGCGTTTGCTGTACTGGTGCTGCTTGTTGTTCTGGTTGCAACGTTGCTGAAACCCAGTGCCAGCCAAGTTTCGCCCGAAGTATGAAGCAAACGGGAGTACGGAGTACGAAAGTTAGTTATTGGAAATAGAACAGTTGCATACTAAAGTATGATCCTAATTTACCTGACCAACAATGCAGAAGTGTTCCTTGAAAACATTGAGGACAATTATAATGGAGAAATATTCAACCGATGGAACCGTGGTTAGAATTTCAACACGTCATTGGAAGCCCGTAGAAAATCAGGGAATTTCATTTTGAAAATTTAGTCTACACCACATTTAGCCTACATTAACTAAACTTTATTGAGGAGCCACGAAACAAAAAAGAATTATAAATAACTAGTAATACAAGTTCAAAAATATTAATGAGCACTATTTTTTGGGGATAAGGTGATCGATTTACTCAATAAATTTGAAATTTGATATACAAATATCAGATGTTTTATTCGAAACTGTGTACCAAAAATGTGTACCATTACTGTCGGCATTAATAAGAATCTTCTGCTGAACGAAAATAACTCAGCTAAAACACTATTTCAACAAACACGGTTATAACAAACAAATTAACCATCACATTTAACATAACTCCACCGTTATCAACGGCTTTGCACAATGGATCACATTTTTCCTTCCACAACCGGGGCATTTCGTTGTACTGTTTCATCGAACAACTTTTCTTGTTCCCAAAGGTGGGACCATGAAACGTAATGATGGTTGCATCCTTCATAGAATGTTTTTCAAACATGACGAGACTGTCGTTCCGTATTTTCAATACCTGCTTTTTACTATCAAAAAGCAACGAATCTTTACAACCACCCATAGGGATGCTTTCATAGAATGTTGCAGCCCAACAGCGACCATCCCAGTAGTTTTCTATGCGAAAACGGAACAGCATGGAGTTGTCGTAGTTACTGGCTCCATAAATCGTCATTATTGGTTGATTTTTAACACCAAGGTTATAATTCATCAAAAGACATGGATAATGGTCGAATAGATTAAAAATTTGGTAATTAAACTCTGTGCTGAAATGTTTCCCAGTCTTAGACACTCGAGCAAAGTACCTTGCATCCACGTAAGTACTCGTCTGCAGCGGCGAATTTTCCAACTGGATTTCTGAAATACAGGCTTCGTTCAAAGTCAGCCCGAGGGCGAAGAATGACAGCAACGCCAAATTCATATCAGCAGCGTTCCGCAGTAGTTGAAGCTTCAATCACTCAAACACAAAAAGAACTCGCCGCACAAAATAATGACAATTTACGCTGTTTTCGAGTTAGTAACCTTTCAAAAACTTGATGGAAAGGTAGAACCGCTACTGGGAATGGCGAAACAGTTCCCAAACTTTACAGGCTAATTGACGGAATTTACGAAATAGTAATCCTAATAAGCACGCGTTGATGACACGACTAAAACACGAAAACATTTATCATTAAACATTAGAATTTCGTCAGCAAACCACCACCAGTGACAGGCGGGAAACCTTTTACAACAAAATTGCCTTTCAGTGTGGCTGCTATGGGTGTTATTTCTCCTGATGGGTCTAGTTGTAACGGAAGGAGACATTAAATGTGAAGTAACGTGGCCCAAACAAATTTCACATGGTATTCTTTACGGAATAGAGAAATCTGTAAAAAATTATTTCTTCGAAAATACACACTTAATAAATCAGATTTGGAAAATGCAAGTTTTGAAGAATATTGGACAGAAGACTGGACTGGACTGACCGGACGGTGTTGACGCTTATTAAGGAACGGTCCCAATTGACTGCCTTGGCAAACCCCGGAGGTAACTGCGAAGGGCGACGAAGCGCATCCACCGATTTTGACAGACATAGTGAGTAATACCTCGATGTCTAGCAAAAGTTCGTTGGTATCTCTTTTTGTGTGCACAAGGAAAACAAAAGAATTTTTCCGTCACTCGGGAAAAACTCTCGTCGTCAAAGAAATATTGAAGACCTTAGCTAAGGGCAACAGTTATTGGATTATGGAGTTATTGGTGTATGATCATTTGTAGAAAAATGCGTAATTTTCCAAGAGTGGTGTCTTTGGAGAAGTTTATCAATACACCCAAAAAAAATTTTCCTGAGAAAAGTTGTAGAACACAAAAATAAGTAACTGTGCTGTCAGCAACTTAATTCAGCCCAATATTGCGGAGATTTCACCTTCTTAGACTCCGGCGCAAAAATTATCAGCGTGATTTTTTCTGCGTGCCCCACGCACGTTTGCAGTTTAGCAATTTGAATCATCAGTTTTGTATCATTGCTTCACCTCTGTATCCCTCCTAGTTTGACAAGCATATCTTAAATATAGTGCTAAGTACGAGATATTTATTAATCAAATATGCATTTGCGTAGGACTCGGTGAATTACTGCAAGACATAGTAACTTTGCGTACAATTCTTTCATAGCTGAAAGTTATGTTCTACAAAAATATTCAGTATCTTAAAATAGATATGCATAATTAATGCCTGTCAAGAAAACTGCTGATACATTACATATCCCTAATAACAATTCTAAAACCACTTGGTTTTACTTGAATTTTATGAAGGTTTTATTGCGGTATTAATCATTACCTTTGGGTTTATTGTGGTATTGCGCAATACCAAAAAGATACGAGTCCAAACACACTTATAGCTAGCTAGAAAACCATAATAAAACTGTTAATATAGCATATTTACTGTGGTTATTTATATTACCACGTTAAAACTTGTTGGCTGCATCACATCTCCTATAACCGTATTATAAGTGTGGCGTAGCAACACAAAATAGCGCACCAATCAAAATTGATCTTACTTGTCAAACCGTAGTAAATCTGTTAGTTTTATAGAGCTATTAAAACGGTAACACCCTGACCAAACAGTTTTTTGCTGCTATTATGAAAAATACCAAAGTTCAACACCAAAATCATTTTTTTATGCGAAGCCATATTGCCATATTCTAGTATTTTGTTTTAGCTCGCAAACAACAATTCCCCAAAGCAAAGTATTTTGCAGAAAGAAAATTATTATCAATCGGTTTTCCTGTCAGAGGAAGTAACTAAAATGATTTTGCAAGAAATTGAGATTGACTAACTTTTAACTAACTTTTGATTAACTAACTTTTGATTGACTAAAGATTGACTATTTTCAATTTGTTAAAACAACCAGTTTTCAAAAATTGCTAAATTACAGTGGCCTGCTGATTTTATCGACCTATCATATCAAAATGCACGATGAAATTAAATGCGCATTTGGTGCAAACCAACGAAATTGCTTAAAATTTAATAAATATTCTATGGGATATTTTATTCTGGTCGCTATAAACCGAATCGTTCAGAATGATCTGTCAGTAAAACTAAAAATTTTCTGCTCACAGATACATTTTCAAGTTAACAAAGCTAGCGAACTTTTTAGCGTTTGCACGAAGAGCGAAAAGTGAAAAGCAAAAAGCGAAAAGATTTTTTAAATTATGGCGATGGCTGTCAAGCAGCGAAAGCTTAAACGGTTTTATTGCTGCTTCCAGCAGAGCGTGATACGACTACTTGAACTTATAACCTGATTCTTACAGCGGTTATGAAAACATTCTGGGGAGTGGGCCACTTGGTCAGAAAGCAGTTTTATAGCGGTCATCAGAAAGTTCTGGTGGGGCTCATAGTTTTATTAGCGGTTTTATGTAATTGGTAATGAAAACCACTATGCGAACGTAATAAAACTTGGAATTGTTACTTGGGATGTGTACGCGTATTTGTGGGAAAAGATGTGTGCAAGGGTGGCAATTCATTGCATACGTGTTTGTGTACATCCATATTCTAATATACACACTCACTACCAGTATGTGGTAGTTAGACTTCAAGTCGGCAGATAGCAATGCCGTTACTGTCTCTCGACTTTTGGCAGAGTTGCCAGTCTTCTTGATGGAATGTTTTTGGTTCTATGCGTAGCTGGAGGTCACGTACGGCAGCTGTTCGTCACGGGACATCAACATCGTCATCGGCGATATGAACGCCCAGGTCGACAGGTAAGCGATGTATAGATAGGGAATTGGGCCCCATAGTCTGCACGAACGATAACGGCCAACGATTCATCAACTTTGCAGATTACCGAGGCACCTTTTTTCAACACGAAGATATCCACAAAGCATCCTAGAAATCATCTGATTAACGAACATTGAACCAAATCGACCATATTTACTTCGATGGCCGGAGCTAAACTATGCGCTCCTACTGGATGAAGCCCTACCTTCCACTGTGAAGCTAGGTGCTTCGATTCATGAAGATAAAGGAAGGAGGATACGCTCGGCCGTCAATGAGGATGCAACCCGGTGTGATAGGTGAAGAAACCTGTAGTGCACGAAATGATTGGTTTAAAAAGGAATACCAACAAGCGAATAAGGAGAGGAAAAACTATTTAAGTATTGCCACGAGGGAGGATTAGGCCAAGTATCGGTGAGCATGGAACGAGTTGATCACGATCCTGACGAGGAAAAAGTGCTAGAAGGAGGACAGAGATCGTGTAGAGCTAGAACAACTATTCCAGACTAATAACACGCGCAGGTTCTATAAGAAGGTGAGCCAGTCTCGTAAAGGATAGACACCTGACGTAAAGGATAGAAGCCTGATATGTGAGGGACGAGAAGAAAAACTTGGTTACAAACGAGCGCGAGGTGGTCGACAGGTGCCTCCACCTTTGATGGGCATTTTAATGGTGTTATAACAGAAGGAGACGGAACGGAAGTTAACTTGGGAGTACGTAGAAACGATAACAGCCGTAACAGTTCCCGATCTCAAAGAGATCAGGGGGGGAAATCAGTTAACTGAAAAATAATAAAGCCGTTGGAACGAACCGACTCCCGGCTGAACTCTACAAAACTGGTGAAGAATCTCTAGCAATTTCTCGACATTTCTCTGGATAATAGCAAGAATTTGGGAGGATGAGAAACCGGAGGAATGGATGTAAGGTATGGTTAATCCCATCTAAAAAAAGGGCGATTGGCTCGATTGCTGTAATTACCGAGGCATTACGCTGGCCAAAACTGCTTACAAGGTGCTCTTCCAGACTTTTTACGTCGTCTATCCCCAATAGCAGAAGATGTCGTAAAGCAGTGTCAGGCGGGATTTATGGGTGCTCGTGCCATAACGGATCAAATTTTTACTCTCTGATAAATCCTCCAGAAGTTTCGGGAGTACAACGGGCCCACGGATCATATTTTCGAGGATTTCAGGGCAGCATACGATACAGTCGAGCGCGAACAGCTATGATCGATGCACAAGTACGGGTTTCCGGACAAACTGACGCGGCTGATCCGTGCAACGTTGGAACGAGTGATGTGCTACGTGCGCGTTTCGCGGGCATCCTCGAGTCTCTTCGAATCGCGCAGAGGGTTGCGTCAAGGGGATGGACTGTTCTGTATGTTATTTAACATCGCCATTGAACATGTGATCCGGCGAGCGGGTATCGAAACGAGGGGAACGATGTTCAGCAAGAGTAGCCAACTCCTAACCTTCGTAGACGACATTGACGTCATTACTAGAAACCTTGGGACGGCGGAGATAGTCCACGCCAGACTAACAACAGAGGCTAGGAGGATTGGGTTACAAATCAATGCGTCGAAGACCAAATATATGGTAGGGAGAGGCTCTAGAGAAAGCAACGTTTGTCTCCCATGGACAGTGACTATTGACGGCGAAGAACTGGAAGTGGTTGATTAGTTCGTATATTTGGGATTTCTGGTCACCACCGACGATAATACGAGTAAGGACACGGTAAGACGCTTCGATTAAGGAGCATAGGCCGCCGCACAAAGTTGACTATGTACGAAACACTAATCAGTCCGGTAGTTCTCTACAGTCTTGAGACAGTAACTTTGCTTACGGAAGACATACAAGCACTTGCGAAAGCTTGAACGAAAGGTGTTGCGGATTATTTTTGGCGGAGTACAAACGGATAACGGAGAGTGACGTTGGCGTATGAACCACGAGTTGCAGATACTGCTTGGAGGAATTCTCATTGTACAGTTGGCGAAAGTTAGGAGACTATGGTGGGCCGGCCGCGTCGTCTGGGCGACTGTGCACTGAAATCTCTTCGAGAACTCCATCAATATCAGCAATAGCGGGGATCAATGTGCTAGATAGCTGGACCAGGTTGAAGCTGACTTGCGTGTGTCGCGACGGGCAACGAATTGGCGACGAGTAAACCAGGACCGAATACAGTGGAAAGAAATTCTTAATACGATAACAACCACCCTGGCTGTCTGCTGGAAGATGTAAGAGTCAATGCAAAGTGCAACGGTCGGTGGTAATTCGCGCAGTGCATTTGGAACCTGTATGCAGCTTGTCTACAGAGTCGTGCAAAACGGCAAATCGCCAGTCCTTAGCACGGATAAGGACACCGACTGAAATTTACAGCGATCAGGGGACTAATTTTTGTGCGAGCAGAGATTTGAAAAAGGAGTGTCGAAAAACCAATCACAAATGCGATAACACAATGGCATTTTAATCCTCCAACATCTCCGCATATGGGAGGCCCGTGGGAACGCACGGTTCGGTTGGCAAAGCAAGCATTGGTTTCACGCACTCCACTCAGCGAAAAACAAATAGCGAAACGTTCATTTCCCTTTTAGCCGAGGCAGAGTCGATCGTTAACTTGAGATATATATGCCTGTTACTTCTGCCTTAACTTTGAGTTGCTTTTTTGTGTTGCGCTGTTCTGCCAATACATGAAAACCTATGGAGAGGACAAATTGGAACCTCTGCATCGTGGTCATGAATAAATTCTGATCCAGACGGGTCAAAGAGTATCTACCAGTTATCATAAAGCAAATAAAGTAGTTCAAAGACAGTAAACCGAAAGAGGTGAGAGATTTAGTAGTGATTGTGGATGAGCATCAACGAAACGGCTGGATACGGGGAAAAGTTCTTCGAGTCCATCTGGGACGCGGTGTAGACGTGAAAACCTTCGCTACAGTGCTTCATCGCAGTATGGCTGTAGTAAACTCCAAGCAATACGGGCCAAGGATGTTCAGAACAGCAACTGTTTAGCTTCCGCTGAAATTGGCAATACTACAACTTCTCTCGTCTGCATTAGTTTACCAGTGGAAATCGCACTGATAATTGATGACATACGCAGCCACCTATACTTGTTCAACACAATTATTTAAGTAATCAATAAAACCATTTCTCTGACCTACAATAGTCAGAAACTAGCATAGCATAAAGAACAGTAACAGAAAAGCTAAACGGCGATTAAATTGTTGTTGGACAGGGAAAGTTTAAAACTAAAATAAGGACTAAAAATGTAAGTTTATTAAAATTCAATGTGCCATTGCAAACAAACATATTGAAAAATATTTATCTGCCGCTTATTGAATCCAGTTTCCCCCTGCAGCACCGCTGTTATCGACGGTTTTGCACAATGGATCACATTTTTCCTTCCACAACCGGGGCATTTCGTTGTACTGTTTCATCGAACAACTTTCCTTGTTCCCAAAGGTGGGACCATGAAACGTAATGATGGTTGCATTCTTCATAGAATGTTTTTCAAATATGACGAGACTGTCGTTCCGTATTTTCAATACCTGGTTTTTACTATCATCATAACGCCAGGAATCTGTACAGCCGCCTGTGGGTATGCTTTCATAGAATGTTGCAGCCCAACATCGACCGTCCCAGTAGTTTTCTATGCGAAAACGGAACAGCACGGAGTTGTCACTGTCGGTTCCATAAATCGTCATTATTGGTTGATTTTTGACATCAAGGCTGTAACTCATCAAAACACATGGTTGAAATTTAAATAGAGTTAAGGTCTGGTGATTCGAGTGTGTGCTGAAATGATTCCCGATCTGAGCCACGCGAGCAAAGTACCTTACACCCACGTAAGTATTCGTCTGCAGTGGCGAATTTTCCAGCTGGATTTCTGAAATACAGGCTTCGTTGAAAGTCAGCCCGAGGGCACAGAATGACAGCAAGGCCAAATTCATATTAGCAGCGTTCCGTAGTAGTTGAAGCTTCAATCACTCAAACACAAAAAGGTGTCGCCGCACAGAATAATGACAATTTATGCTGTTTGCGAGTTGGAAACCTATCTAAAAACTTGATTAAAGGCTAGAACCGCTATTGGGAAACAGCGAAACAGTTCCCAAACTTTGTAGACAAATTGATGGAAGTTACGAAAAAAGTTTCCAATATAATCACGTCTTGATGACACGACTAAAACACGAAAACATTTATCACTAAACATTAGAATTTCGTCAGCAAACCACCACCAGTGATAGGCGGGAAACCTTTTACAACAAAATTTCCTTTTCGTTGTGGCTGCTACCTACTAATGTTAATTCTTTCGGTGGGCCTAGCTGTAACGGAAGAAAACATTAAATGTAAAATGAAAGCAAATGACACACTTCTGGTTTGGTGAAGACCACTGTTGAACAGAGGATCTATTTCGATCGTGACTTTTTCTTATTGACTACGGCCTCACGTGTTGTGAATGTGAGAATAGTATTGGGAAAATTTATTTCTGCGAACCAACCTTGACCAAACGGTGTTCATAGAAAAGTAGGTTGTGGTTTTTGCCACTATTGGTATGCTTAGTTGTGCTTCCACTGTGCTATCAATTTTGTAATTCACTTTGGTTACAAATGCAAATTGATACCGTCATCCGGGGATACTTGCAACACCGGGGTTACTTGCAACACTTTGGCGCATCGCGGTTTTGACAGCTCTAACGTATTTGTTTGTTAACATAACCATTTGTACCCAATGCCATTTTAAAGAAGGGATGTTTACCTATTGTTTAGTTAAGTTTAATCCATTACATCATTATTTTGTTTGTCTTTATACGATTGGAAAGTAATTTCACTTTCAGAGTAGGAAAAATGGATGTGCAAAGTTGCGTCAGTCCGTTGACATGGAATTATTTTTCATTGTTTGGTTCCTGTACACAATAAGTGCATCATATAAGCTAACAAATAGCAGCTTTGAGGCTTGTTTATATTTTGAACTTGGAGAAGAAACGATGAATTCGTGTTGTTACTTCCAATATGGCGCGGTTTGCAGCACTTGTAAAAATGAAAATTATCGTAATAGACAGTATGTACAAAGTAAGTTTGCATCTGTACGATGTTATTTTGTCTACCACCATCTCCAGAAAAATTAAAATTGTACAAAATTCCACGTGCCTTATAACGGCAATTTGGAGTTCGCCGACATGCTGCATTTTCACCGAATATCTTTAAAAAAGTGATAGACGAAATTGGGAAACAATAAACGCCTCTTGTTTTACTACAAATACATTCAACATATCTCAAAATAGTCATTCGCGGTTTGAAATCCGATATAAAATCATAAGAAATGGAAAATCAGAAAAGTGTTGCAAGTAACCCCGTTTACTGGGTAACTTGCAACACCCCTATTTTCGGTTCATTCTGCAGATTCATTTAGTTTATATTTTTTCTCATAATCATAAATCAAAAGTATTCACCACTATACAAATTTTGGCTACTTACACTTGGACCTAAACGCTATACTTCGAAAGTTATACTAAGTCAAAGTTCAAAAGTGTTGCAAGTATCCCCTGATGACGGTAATCATTTAAAAGCAATTATTGTTGCGAATCTAGCGTGCCTTTAGCTGTACGAAATTATTTCTTGGAAAATGCAAACTTAATCAGATTTAGGAAATTCCCTTGAATAATGTTAATATGGTCTATTCTAGTGACATAGGATGACTGGACAGTGTCGACGCTTATTAAGGAATGGTCCCAAATGACTGCCTTGGGGAACGCCATAAGTAACTGCAGTGCAGAGGGGTGAAACGTATTCACCGATTTTGACATACAGAGTGATGCCAGCGAGATAGGAGTGCAACCAAGTGAAGTCCGCAGATTGTTACGAAGGCCCGATTTGTAGTATTCGGGTATGGCAATTTCTTGGTTTACATTGCCGATAGCTGCAAAAAGGTCGGTATATGTGGTGTCAACTTGATAACCTTCTTGGATTGCATGAATGATGTACGATGTAAAGGCGATTAAATTGGTAGTCGTCGAACACGCCCAGTTAGCTTCGAGGTACGATGGTGGTCTAACAAGCCATTCGTCGTATGTTCGAATCTCGGCTAGGCGGTGCTTGCTAGATAGAGTCAATAAGATCGTTGCACTGGCCCCGTAATTTTCCTGTACTCTAACAGCTGGCTGCGAAGTCTGTCGATAAAGAAGGGTAATGTCTAAAGATGGTATAAACCCAAGGCTTTGCGAACACTTTGGTATAAATCCATCCCGTGCAGGAGGGATAAAGTGTGAGCAGTCTTGGGTTATCTTTCCAGCACGATTAGTTCAATTAGATTAGAGACAGCACTTAGGGTAGCAATACCACAGTAGTCATTTCGTCGTCAAAGATATGTTGAAAACCATAGCTACGGGTAAAGGTCCCCATACACGTACGCATATGTTGGGTTGGAAATGAACAAAATGTTGGATGGTCATCCCGGTCGAGCGGCGAGCCGAACATTTTCTTTTGTCAGTTTGGTTCGTGGCACTCACACACCGGCGAGCGTGTTGAACGAGCAGTGTATGGGGGCCTTAACAGTCATTGGATTATGGAGATATTGAATGTTGGCGAAGAACCATTCGCCATTGCATAAAAATGCATCTTTGGAGAAGTTTATTGATAAAATATAGCACGAATACGATTACAGTAATATATTGCAAAACAAAGAGATTTTTTTAATTACCAAAAAAATTACGATTTTAGAGAACCAAAAACCTTCCAAAATAGAGTCAAAATCGAAAAAGTTTTTTTTGTCGATTTTCGGTAATTACATTATTTGTACTTCCATTTCTGTTTTGTGCTAGCAGCGTTAACACTCTTTTTTCGAGTTATTTAAACTGTAAACCCCACAGATAATTGATTTATTTATATCTCATTTATTTGTAATAATTGATTTATTCAAAACAATTTTACTAAAGTTCAACAAATTTTTTTTGCTCCCCGATTTTTAGAGCCAATTTTGAAGGGCGGGGGGACACAAACTTTATAAATAATTTGCAATGGCCTAACGTACATATAAAAAGCAAGAACAGATTTGGTTTTCATGTTTATACTTTAAGTAAAAATGCTTGAAACGCATATTTTTTTTCGTCGATTAAAAAATTCTCTTCGTTCCCCCCTTTAGCGGCCGCTAAATATTTTCTATGGCTAATATTTTCTATGGTGAATTAGGACCCCTCCCCACTTTAAGGGGGGGGGGGGGCTTCTACACAAATGAAACACAAATTTCCTCAAAATTCGAGAACTAATCAAACAAATGGAACCAAATTTAGCATGTGGGTGTTTTTGTAGACAAGAATATTTTCGATGGTGAATTAGGACCCCTCCCCACTTTAGGAGAGTAACACCGAAAGGACAAAATATCTGTAATGGGTTTATCATTGATCTATACCTACAAAAAAGGATTTCTGTCTGTCTGTCTGTCTGTCTGTCTGTCTGTCTGTCTGTCTGTCTGTCTGTCTGTCTGTCTGTCTGTCTGTCTGTCTGTCTGTCTGTCTGTCTGTCTGTCTGTCTGTCTGTCTGTCTGTCTGTCTGTCTGTCTGTCTGTCTGTCTGTCTGTCTGTCTGTCTGTCTGTCTGTCTGTCTGTCTGTCTGTCTGTCTGTCTGTCTGTCTGTCTGTCTGTCTGTCTGTCTGTCTGTCTGTCTGTCTGTCTGTCTGTCTGTCTGTCTGTCTGTCTGTCTGTCCGTATGTTCCTTACAGAATCAAAAACTACTGAACCAATCAGCGTGAAAATTTGCATGTAGAGGTTTTTGGGGCCAGGAAAGGTTTTAGTGATGGTTAGAGACCCCTCCCCCACTAAGAGGGGGGGGGGGGCTCCCATACAAATGAAACACAAATTTCTGCATAACTCGAGAACTAATCAAGCAAATAGAACAAAATTTGGCATGTGGGTGTTTTCGGTGACAAGAATTTATTCTATGGTAAATTGAGACTCCTCCCCTCTTCATAAGGGAAATTATAACTCCTCTCCCCTTTAAGAGGGGGGGCTTCCATACAAATTTTCTCATAACTCGAGAACTAATCAAGCAAATAGAACCAAATTTGGCATGTGGAGGTTTTGGGAGGCAAAAATATTTTCTATAGTGAATTAGGACCCCTTCCCACTTTAAGGGGGGGGGGCTTCTACACAAATGAAATACAAATTTCCTCATAATTCGAGAACTAATCAAGCAAATGGAACCATATTTGGCATGTGGGTGTTTTTGAAGGCAACCATTTTTTCCATGATGAATTAGGACTTCTTACCTTTTTAGGAGGGGGGTGGGGCTCCCATACAAACGAAATACAAATTTCCTCATAACTCTAAACCTAATCAAACAAATGGAACCAAATTTAGCATGTGGGTGTTTTTGTAGACAAGAATATTTTCGATGGTGAATTAGGACCCCTCCCCACTTTAGGAGGGGGAGCTCCTATACAAATGAAAAACAAATTTCCTCATAACTCGCGAACTAAACAAGCAAATGGAACCAAATTTGACATGTAAGTGGTTTTGGAGGCAAGTTTTTTTCTATGGTGAATTGAGACCCCTCTCCTCTTTATCTTTAGAAAGCGAGTTATGACCTATCTCCGCTTTAAGAGGGTGGGCTTCCATACAAATGAAATGCAAATTTCCTCTTATCTCGAGAACTAATCAAGCCAATGGAACCAAGTTTAGCATGTAGGAGATTTTTGAGTCTTGAATTTATTTTATGATAGTTAGAGACCTCTCACCCCTGTGGTAGGGGGATATGTTGCCGCGAGTGTTGCCGGCGACCCGACGTCGGAAGCGCCGCCCACTGTGGGGAGGCAACTCCCCGCAGAAATCACTACTGTCTATGTTTATTTATTTTCCTAGGTCTACCTGTGTTTCCTGGAATGAGCGACAGCGAGTAAGGAGAGGATCGCGAAATGGTACTTTCCACAAAAAAGTTTTCCGTGAAATGGTACATTCCGCTTAAGGTTTTTCGCAAAATGATATTCGGCGAAATGTTGTACAATCATGGCGAATATCACTATCCGCTTTCTGGCTATGCAATGAGATGACAGGGAAGTTGTCTTCTACTACCCTACCCATTCCAGGTAACTAATAAGCCTTAACGTAAGCAGCAAATCAGCGTATCTGGCATTTTATACTGCACGTTATTGTATGTTAGCTTTTTGGCTGCATAGGTGTTGTAAATTGGCATCCAAAATTGTATTCAAATTTTTCGTGTCGGCAATTAGCTATAAATTAGCATTGTCAGCACTATAAGAAGGTTATCAGTAAAGTAGCTGTATATTTTGCCAAAAAAGCATTTAAGTAGCATTTAAGGCGACTTAAATGCTTATTGGCCTATATTTGAATAGCATTGGTGATGCTTATTGGTTACCTGGGATGCTTTCATAGTTACGTAACTGCCAAAATGAATCATCTAACTGCTTTGAAACTTGCAAAACTCGAGATTGTGACAAAAATCATCCAAGATTCATGATTTATCGGGTCGGTTTGTCGGGTCAGCTAGTTATCAATAATTATTACCATTGAATATTGTATTGGTTATTATTGGTTACGCAAAAAGTGGCTAAAGCTCGACGGATACGATGGGCAGGGCATGTTGCAAGAATGCCGGACAACCACACCGTAAGGATGATGTTTGCCTAAAATCCGGTAGGAACAAAACGACCAGGAGCGCAGCGAGCAAGATGGTTAGACCAGGTGAAGCCAGATCTGGCGGAGAGTACTCAGTGTCCAAGGAATTCGAGAGCAGTAGCCCACAACCGAGTTAATTGGAGAAACCTTGTTCAAAAGGCTTTGTGCTAGGACGGCAAGCCACTTAAGTAAGCAAGTGGTTACGCAATTAAGACGTAAATGATTACAAAAGTAATAACAGATTACTACGCCCTTATACGACTTATTGGAAACCCCTTGCGCACACGTGAATTTTTGATACCGTTTGAAACCACAAGCTTAAGTTAAATAACAAGTGTGAGAAATTAGGCGTACAATCGAATTTTATATGCGAAAAAATTGATCTTTGAGACTTCCACCACTAAAATTAGAAAAAATCTTCTTGTGATTTACTTCATGAGTGTCACTTCATGTCATAGTGCCTTATCAGAATGCATGAAAATCTATATCTATCTATATCTAGAGAACCTGTTAGTAATTAAACCTTTACTTCAAACGATTAGTCCACAAAAGTTTATGACTTTTACTATAATTAATGTAATGTTGCCCATAATCAGGGGAATCCTGTTCCCAGTGTTTTGGTGCAATACAGCATTTGAAATGAAATCATATTATAAAAGAAAAACAAAATCTTGTTCTTGAGTTGAAAGCCTTTCAAAAGCTGGATATTTGGATACAATAAAAGTTACTTCCCCTGTTCGAAGTGACGAAACAGGTCTCAAACTTTGCAGACAAATTGACCGAATTGCGAAATCCGAATCGATGAGTTTGCAACATGATCAGAATTGACGACTATATAACAACCACAACACCCACAGTGATAGTCGAAAATCTTTTCATAGCAAAATTGCTTTTCAATGTGGCAAAATCTGATACTGATTCTGCTGGTACACCAAGCTGTGCCGAAAAGAGATAGTGAATGTATAGAAAGGTGGCCCAATGAACCAATGACCGGTCCTCTTTACGGAAAAGAGAATCTCCGTAATGAAACGCTGTGTAATGAATCAATGCAGTTTTCCAACAAACAACTAATAGCCGTAAACTCTTGTCAGTTTAGTTATCCTGAAAATAACTTCTCGTGCAAAACAGTGGATTTTGATGTATTCTACGGTCGTCATCGCAGCCTCCCTTGTTGGAGTCCTGCATTGTTTAGAGAAAAGAAGTGTCAAACTAATTTGCTAAACACCGCCGTTGAATATCATTACTCACTATTTTGGACCGAGGAACTGTTGACTATCGCCTATTGGTTCAACGGTAGTGCAAGTTGTGAAGCTAGCCCTTGGAATTCCTTGACGCCATCTAAACAGATGGTTTATTTAACGCGTGAATATTTCGCGTTAACTTCGGAAACCAGACACGTCTTCACGGCCTGCGAATGTAACCATAGTATTTCAAAAAATTATTTCAACGAGTCAACAATAAGGAAGCAGTGTCCGCCCGGAAGTTTCAGCATAGACCAGATACCATTGGTCGGTTGGTTTTTGCTACTAGCGACCGGTTCAATTATGCTAGCTCTGTGTTACCAGTTTTGGAATGCATGTTGGTTAGAAATGACAAGAAACCTATTTATTTCACGTCGTGTTCAGCCATTTTCTGCAGATTGATGAATTGAGTATATGGCAGAGCCATGATGTAAAAACCAGTTATTGTTACGAAACTAGACAGCTTTTAGTTAAGATATTTCTTTGAAAGTACACATCTAATAAATCATATCAGCGAAAATGTTTTTTTTTTCTAGTTCTTAAGGAATTCTCATGTGGTACGAACAAAACCATCACTGAAGAACGGTATCGAATTCAATTGATGCGATTGAGCCGCGCACTGTGCGAAAAACGGTCGCACTACGAACAGAGACTCGAAAAAGTGATTCTACAACATGACAACGCTCGGTCTCATGCTACCAAACCCGTTTAATGGGAAGTCCTGCATCGGCCATCACATTCTCCAGTTGTTGCATCGTCCGACTATAAATTGTTCCGTTTGATGGCACGCGATTTGGCTGATCAACAGTTCCGCGTACATAGCGACATAAAAAAATGGTTTGAAAGACGAAGACTTTTATCGTAACGGCATTCAAGCTCACCCAGAAGAGAGAAGAAAAATTGTAGTTGAGAGGACGAAGTTAAATATAGTTCACAACATATTTAGTACCTTTGAACCAGCTTTTATTGTAAAAAATAAAAATATCGACAGTCTCGATTTTGTATGTTTTATACGTAATAATGGTTATATTTCTCATAGAAAGTTTTTCAAAGATGACTTGACTCTCGTTCGAATTTTTGATACGTGCTGTTCAATATCGTTAAACAATACATTCATACAACCACTACACTGGGACTACATACAAAGCAAGTTGCTGCCAAACATTTACCTTCCGCATAGTTTTCTATGCGAAGAAGGAACAGTTCGATGCCATTTTCGGTTCCAAAAATCGTCACTGCTGGTCGATTCTTGACATCAAGGCCCCATCAAAAGACGGATTCCTGTCGAATACAGTAACGAGTCGATGCTGCCAGTGTGTGCTGAAATCCGTCCCATTCTTAGCCACTCGAGCAACGTACCTTACGGCCGCGTAAGTATTCATCATCACCGGCGAATTTTCCAGTTGGATTTCCACGATACAGGCTGCGTTCGAGATTAATCCGAGGGCGAATAATGACAGCAAGGCCAAATTCATATCAGCGTTCTGTGGCATTTCAATGATTTAAATAGAAAAAGGATTCGCCGCACAACATAATGTCAATTTATGCTGTTTTCGTGTTGGTAACCTTTCAAAAACTTGATTGAAAGCTAGAACCGCTATTGGCGAATGGCCAAACAAATCCCAAACTTTGCAGACAAATTGAATTAGTTTACGAAATGAGTCTCCACAATAATCACGCGTTGATGGCACTACTAAAACACGAAAACATTTATCACTAAACATTAGGATTTCATCAGCGAGCTACCACCATTGATAGACGAGGACCTGTTTTATAGTTAAATCACCTTTCAATGTGGCTGGTACTGATTTTGATTCTTCTGGTGGACCAAGCTGTATCGGAAGGAGACATTAAATGTGAAGAACCGTGGCCCAAGGAAATGTCACACGGTGTTCTTTACGCACATGAGAAGCTGCGTAACAAAACTCGATGCAACAGCGATGTAATGCAGTTCTCTGTTTTAAAACGAATAGTTGTCGATTCCTGCCAATTCAGTTATCCTGAAAATAGCTCCACATGCGATGAAGATGGTTCCGACGTATTCTTCGGTTTACATCCAAGGCGAGCTTTTTGGGGTCCTGCACTGTTTAGGAAAAGGAAATGTCACACTGGTTTGATGAATGCCGTTGGATATAATTACACACAACGATGTGCTGAGGGACAGTTGATTATCGCCTCCTGGCCCACTGGTAATGCAACTTGTGAAACAATTCCACGATATTCGATGTCATCTGTGCAGATATTTTCTTTAAATTATGACTTTTTCGCATTGTCTACGCTGGCTACACACAACCTTACACGTTGTGAATGTAACAATAGTGTTTCGACGTATTATTTCAATGAACCAACTTTGACGAAGCAGGGTTCACGGAAAAATTTCAATATAGAACATGTACCATTCATGGGTTGGTTTTTGCTACTATTGGCATGTTTACTTATACTACCACTGTGTTACCAGGTTCGTAAATTATGTAGGTTACCAGCAAGAAAGTTATATTTTTCTCGTCGTGTTCAACCGATTTCTGCAGATGAATAAATTATATAAAAACTAATTTTAGTTGTGAATCTAGCCAGCTTTTTTATGTACAAAATTGTTTCTTTGAAAATACACACTTAATAGATCAGATGGGCGAAAATACATTTTTAGTTCTTGAAGAATTCTGATATGGTTCGAACGAAGCCATCACTGGGGATTGGTCCTACCCACTAGCACTGTCTAGACATAATCAAAAGGCAGGATTTTTTGACCTGGATAATCGAGTAATCGTACGATGCCGAATCTGTTATAACGCAAATTCCTTCTTCGTCTCTTTCATTTTCATCTTTTAGTTGCCCCATTTGTACATTGCATTTCTTTTCTGTCACCTTTATTCAGGTTTGGCCACCTTTTTACCGGTTTTCTTGTTTATCCCCCTTTTTTATCTTTTTCACTCTCATTTTACCTTTTGCTTTGATCCGTTTTTTTTTTTTCTATTTTTCTTTTAGTCTTTTTCTGTCCCATTTTTCGGATTCCATGTCCATTTCCCATTCCCAATTTGTCTCATCTTTCACCTTTTATATGCCGTTCTATCCCATTTTCCTGTTTTCTTGGTTTTCTCGATCAGTATTTTCTCCTCTCTTCATTTCCCTTCCTGTTTCTTTTGTTTTCTGTTCCGTTTTTGCTTTCTAGTCTCGTTTTCCCTTTTTTCTTTTTCGTTTTCCCACCTTTTTTGTCACGTTTTGTTTCTTCATTTGTGCAGTCTTTCCTCTATTATTTTTCGTTAGATTATAGTCACTTTAACAGCTTGGATCATTCGTGACTTCTGCGGGATTGGGATTTGAACCCGGGTCTTCGGCGTTCCCTCTATTCATCTCGATAGCTTTCCCTATTGTTTCTTTACTTTTTTCTGTCGTTTTTCCTTTTTACTGCACGCTGTATCTACTTTCTCTCTCGCTCTTTTGAACCTCGATTTTTCTTTTGTTTTTATCATTTCTGGTTTGTTTCGTATTTTTCTTCTTCTGTTTTTCCATGTTTTCAAGCCTGTTTTTACGCTTTTCCTCTCTCATTTGTTGTTTTGTAACCCGTTAACTCTTTTGATTATTTTTTAGTTTGTTCCGTTTTCCTTTATTATGCTTATTATGCTTGCTTTTCTGCCACATTCTATTGTTCTTTTCCGATTTATCCCTTTTTCTCAATTTTTCTGTCCAATTTTTCCTCATTTTCTCGTTTTGTTTATTTTGACGTAGGACTGCGTCTTTCAGGAATGTAGCTGATATAAGGTGTCACTCCAAAAAATTTTTCTCGAAAAGTGATCAGCTTTTGAACGCTAATAGCTTAGTGATTTTACCAGAATTCTCGCTTCGTGATTGGTTGTTGGAAATGACGTCATTAAAGTGGAAATGCGTTTTCACGATTCGGTTTATAGCTCAGTCAATTTTCAATAGATTTCCAAGACATTTACATCAATTGATCGGAAAATCGATTTGGAAAATATTGAAAACTACCGATTTTCAATGCGCGTCATAAATATCGGAAATATCGGAGTTTCGTTAAGTGTGTGTTGACTGCTACTACTTTCGAAGCCAATTATTTCGTGATTTTCTCTAAGTTGAATCGCTTAAATCGTTTTGCTAACGCGTTCTTAGTAATTCGCATTTGTTTCTTAAATCGCACATTGTGGAGTTTTGGTGAACCGTCTGTTCGTTACCGCTACCGAAGAAGTTTTATTTTGCGGCTTTATTGTTTCGCCGAGTGCCAAGTGATATCTACTGCCTTTGTTTTGTTTGCGACGTAAACATTCGTTAAGTTTCGCAGCCGCTGGTCGATCAAAACAAAACAAAATGGATAAGAAATTGTGCGGGGAATGCAACCTGGATATTAATGATCTCGAGCCCATCTGCTGCGGACTGTGTGATAATTGTTATCATATAAATCAACAATGCTGTGGTATAAACAGCCGCCTGTGTAAGGAATTCTTTGCACAAGGCAAAATAATATTCATTTGCCCTACGTGCAGAGTCATGCTTAACGGTCGCTCTATTTGTGCTTATGTCGAAGATTTACAGAAAAATCAAACAATCCAATCGCAAAATCTCAACGATCTGCCTGAACAAGTTCAAAAGCTCGCAGATGTCGTTGATGGATTGAGTAAGAAAATCGACAGTTTGCCTTGTATACCGATGAATGATAGTGCCCCTCCCGGTACTCCTGCGATCATACCCGCTACGCCTGTTTGGCCAAAAAGTGCAAAACGTCGCCGTACCGAACGCGTGCCTATCAACATTGAATCAGACCGTGGTGCAAACAATATTGATCTGAGCGATCTGTCGGTGCCATCAATTGTTTCTGTAGCGCCGCAGCAACGCTTTTGGCTATATTTGTCCGGACTGAACCCACAGCTTACCGACAGTGATATACAAAAAATTATTTCACGTTGCCTGCATACGACTGATCCTGTTGTTGCTGTACGACTCGTGCGTAAAGGAATGGATACATCTAATTACTCTTACGTATCATACAAAATCGGCTTGGATCCAAATCTTAAAAATGCAGCTTTAGATCCAGCTTCTTGGCCAACCGGCATATTATTCCGGGAATTCGTCGATGTACCAAAAAACTAGATGCTGCTTCTCATGATTCTACCATTGGATGTCACTACCCGTTTTCTTCGTGTGATTCTTCTGTTGCTGCTACTCTGGACCCGGGACACCCTTTAACAGGCACTATGGAAGCCCCAACCCCCTCCGAATCAGTCGCGCTACCTGCTGTTACTCGCTACTGTTATCGTCCCGGACCTGATGTCGGAGTGCGGGATGGGGTCTTCCAGCCTGTAATCGCAGGCATGTATGATTACAATTTTGAACTTTCGATACCTGACAATCCTTCCTGTTCCAGTATACCGGCGCCGTGCTCTGCCGAGGAGCAATCGAAGCTTGTTACAAACGACATTTCGCTCATGTACCAGAATGTACGCGGGCTGCGAACAAAAATCGACGAAATCTATTTGAGTACCGTTGACTGCCTGAACGATGTCATAATGTTTACCGAAACAGGCCTGGATGATCGTATTAATTCAATTCAACTGTTTGGTAATTCGTTTAATGTTTTTCGATGCGATAGGAGCCATTTGAATAGTGACAAACGGTCGTTTGGAGGTGTTTTGATTGCCGTGGCAAAACAGTACTCATCTGCTCTATTCGAACCCGTACATGGCAAACATCTGGAGCAGGTCTGTGTTAAGGCGACCATTCATGGTTCTAAATTTTTACTTTGTGCCCTGTACCTACCGCCCGATAAACGAAACGAAGTGGCAATCGTCGATGCCCACATTGCCTCTGTACGTGAACTTTGCGGCAGCAGCTCTGACAATAGCACTGTGATCGTTTGCGGTGATTATAATCAGCCACATATCGCTTGGACTGCACACAGCAGCGTGATACAGCACAACAATTCCGTACAGCTTTCTGTGGCAAGCGCAGCACTGATCGATGGCATGGACTTTTTAAACCTTTGCCAGGTTAACATAGAGCGCAATCATCTTGGCCGGGTTCTCGATTTGGTGTTTACTACTGAAACCGATTTGTTGGTCGAAAGGTCCGTCGTGCCATTAACACAGCCGGATTTACATCACCCTCCCTTACTCATCTCGCTCCCCGCCACTCACCATCAAGTGATCGCTCCAGAGTGTGCTGCTTCTGTGAGAGGTGAGTTAAATTACCGGAAAATCGACTACGACGCTCTTATTGCACATCTTTGTAATATTGAATGGACCAGGTTATTCGGTACAGACTCTGTTGACACCATGGCTGCGCGCTTCTGTGATGTTATTCGCTTGTGGTTATATGAGAATTTGCCCTTTGTAAAACCCGCTTCAACTCCTGCGTGGAGCACAAATTTGCTTCGTCGTCTAAAGCGCGTGCGCAATAAATTCCAACGTAAGCATCGTCGGTGGCGTACTAATCAAACTAAACAAGATTTTAAACGGGCTAGTGAAGATTATAGGCGGCTAAATGCAAGCCTTTACAAGTCGTACGTCCTACGCATTCAAACAGATCTACGCAGAAACCCGAAAAAGTTTTGGACGTTTGTAAATTCTAAACGTAAATGTTCCTCGGTTCCATCTGATGTTTACCTTGACGATACCGAATCATCTTCTGAATCCGATTCGTGTGAACTATTTGCTTCGTTCTTCTCGTCTGTTTTCGCCTGCGACCCTGGACCAACAAGGGCTACTGATTGTGGTGCGTCGCTGGTCCCAGCCGATTTCGTCGACATCGATGTCTTTGCGATTACCCCGGATATGATTACTGCTGCCGCAAAAAAATTAAAAACATCGTACTGTGCTGGGCCTGATGGAATTCCTGCCGTTGTATTTTGCCGTTGCGCTGAAGCTTTAGCTATGCCGCTTTGTTGTATATTCAACAAATCATTTGCACAGGGGAAATTTCCTAAGATTTGGAAGCATTCATTTATGTTTCCGGTCTTTAAGAATGGGGACCGCCGAAGTGTCAGAAATTACCGTGGCATTACCAATTTGCCCGCTGCCTCCAAATTGTTCGAAATAATTGTGGGTGGCGCCTTAATTCAACGTACTCGACACTACATTTCTTCGGACCAACACGGTTTCATGGCTGGCCGCTCCGTGACAACAAATCTCCTAGACTTCACCTCTAACTGCATTGCCGTAATGGAACGTAAGCTACAAGTGGATGTGATATATACCGATTTAAAAGCCGCCTTCGACCGCATAAATCACCGCATACTGCTTGACAAAATCTTGCGACTGGGTGCCTCGCAACAATTTGTCACATGGCTACGCTCGTATTTGTGTGATAGGGTTCTGCAAGTGAAACTTGGGTCTAAGTTATCGTTGCCGTTCACAAATATATCTGGTGTACCTCAAGGCAGTAACTTGGGTCCATTTTTGTTTATTTTATTCTTCAACGACGCTGCCTCTGCTCTTGGAACTGATTGCAGACTGGTATATGCTGACGATCTAAAAATTTACTTGACGATTCGTTCTATCGAGGATTGTCTTCGTCTTCAGTTACTATTAGACACATTTGTGGACTGGTGTAAATCGAACCACATGACCATCAGCATTACTAAATGCGAGATTATGACATTCCACCGTATCAAATCGCCGATCGTATATGACTACAGAATTAACGGACAGGTATTGAGAAGGGTCGATTGCGTTAACGATCTTGGTGTCACACTAGACTCGAAAATGACATTTGATCGTCATCGTGCACAGATAATCTCAAAAGCAACGCGCCAGCTTGGATTTATAGCCAAAATTGGCCGAAATTTCAGTGACCCACATTGTCTCAAAGCACTTTATTGCGCATTAGTCCGACCGATCCTCGAAAACGCGTGTATAGTGTGGACTCCACACCAGCTGTATTGGACCCTTCGAATTGAACGAGTTCAGAGAAAGTTTATACGACTGGCTCTACGTAATCTGCCTTGGCGTGACCCAAACAATTTGCCTCCGTATCCTGACCGCTGCCGTTTGCTTGGATTAGATACATTAGAATGTCGACGTAAGATTCAACAGGCTTTGTTCGTGGCCAAACTGTTAAATGGAAAAATTGACTCACCGAAATTACTGTCGCTCATGAATTTCCGTGCAGCTGAAAGGACTTTGAGGCCGTCATCATTGCTGACTAACCTGTTTCACCGTACCGAATTTGGCCGCAACGAACCAGTTACATCGTGTGTCAGAGTGTTTAGCTGTGTTGAGGAGCATTTCCAATTTGGCGAATCACTGAGTAAATTTAAGCGGTTGGTGAGAACAAATTTATTATAGATATTAGAGTAAATTCATTTAGACGTATAAGTCAGATGAATTGTAAAACAAACAAATAAACAAATAAACAAATAAACAAATTGAAAAATTGAATTATTTTCATTTTTTTGCCTTCCCTCTTCAGTGCTTCCCTAGCACGGATGACAGAAATATATACGATATGAGCTATGGGTTAGGCTTCCTTATGATTTACGCCCTACATAATCTGATCGAAAATTGTTGAGCTTCAGCTGTTGCTGCTTCCCCGGATAAGGCATAGAAAGACATCCAAAT
The DNA here is from genome assembly GCF_943734655.1 of Sabethes cyaneus. Classification (NCBI taxonomy): domain Eukaryota; kingdom Metazoa; phylum Arthropoda; class Insecta; order Diptera; family Culicidae; genus Sabethes; species Sabethes cyaneus. The sequence goes on from NC_071354.1 coordinate 226,781,556, forward strand.
CCACCAAGCGAGACGCCAACAAACAAAGAATCCATCGACTCATCCGCCAGTGAACGATATGGCTTTTGCTGCTATGCCTTTTACTGCGCATCGTCAGTCGGTCAGCGGCTTTCGTTGGCGACACATCGGCAAGCAGCTAGCTTGCGACACATCGGGCAGGCAGCTTTCGAGTCACATCCTTGGCATAATCTTAAAGGTTGTATTTGAAACATTGTTTGCCTTACGGTGCACATCGTCGTCAGTCGGTCAGAGGCTTTCGTTGGCGACACATCGGACAGGCAGCTTTTTGAAAACTCGCGCGTACCGTCTACCGATTACCAGAGGAAAAGCACTATTCAACGAAGAAATAGATCATGAAAATTTATTTACTGTTTGGTTTAGTGTGACTTCCATTCGTTTTAATAAAATAGATTCAATCAATTCATGGACATAACACATAACTCCAAAATCGGTTGAGGATTGAACGTATACAATGTTACTACTTTGATAAGCGTTACGTATACATGAAGAATCGTATTATTACATACATGGATACACCCTACTATCGCTATAAAGAGACTTACGCAGTCCTACGTCACCTATGCGGTCGTGTCTTGTTCACAACCCTTCTGATTTTTTTCTTTGTTTTTTCCCATTTTTCTTCTTTTTTCATCGGTTCTCACTCTTTTTCTGCTCAGTTTCCTCTTTTTTGCCTCACTTCTTCTTCTTCTTCTTCTTCAGCAGCATAAAGCCGGGGTGGCTCGTGCTGTTTCAAGCACTCGTCGCCATTCAATTCGGTCTTGAGCCACTCGTCACCAATTTCCTAGTCGTCTCAGAAATCGCAAATCACGTTCGACCTGGTCGAGCCATCGTGCACGTTGGGCCCCCCTGTTTCTGGTGCCGGAGGGGTTGTTGAAGAGGACTATTTTCATCGCACTGTCGTCCGGCATCCTTACGACGTGTCCGGCCCACCGTAGCCTGCTAACTTTCGCTAGATGTACGATGGGAATCTCCCCAAGCAGTGCCTGTAGCTAGTGATTCATACGCCTCCGCCACTCTCCGCTTTCAGTTTGTACTCAGCTAAATATCGTCCGCAGCACTTTCCGCTCGAACACGGCAAGCTTCGTGCGGCGGCGTACGCTTCCTGATCGTAGCGTTTTACGAAGGGCAAAGTAGGCCCGGTTTCCCGCTTGGATGCGCCGCTGAATCTCCTTACTAGTGTTGTTATCCGCGGTCACCAGCGATCCCAAATACACGAACTTCTCTAACACTTCTAGTTCGTCGCCGTCAACGGTTATCGTCCGTGGGAGGCGTGCGTTTGTTTCCTTTGAGCCTCTTCCTTTCATGTATTTGGTCTTCGACGCATTTATTTTTAGCCGAATTCTCCTAGACTCCGCTTTCAGTCTGGCGTAGATTGCCTCCGCCGTCGCAAAGTTTCTGGCTATGATATCGAAGTCATCTGCAAAGCCTAAAAGTTGGCTACTCTTGGTAAAAATCGTGCCTCTCGTTTCGATGCCCGCTCGTCGGATCACCCCCTCAAGAGCGATGTTGAACAGCATGCAGGATAAATCGTCACCTTGTCTCAACCCTCGCCGCGTCTCGAAGGGACTCGAGAGTGTCCCAGAGATGCGTACGAAACACATCACTCGATCCAATGTAGCTCTGGTCAGTCGCGTTAGTTTGTCCGGAAAACCGTGTTCGCGCATTATCTGCCATAGCTTGTCTCGATCGACTGTATCGTATGCTGCTTTGAAATCAATAAAAATGTGATGCGTGGGCACGTTGTAGTCCCGACATTTCTGCAAGATCTGTCGGATAGTAAAAATTTGGTCCGTATCCTTTTTTGTCTCACATTTCCTTTCTTATCCCGTTTTCTACTTTTCCACAAAGAGAAATCTTTTTACGCCCCGTTTTTCCTTCCAACTGTCAAGGGTATTCTTTATATTTTTCATGGCAGTTTTTGTTCTTTTTTCACTCTTTTGCATTTTTCCTCGTTTTTATGCCGCTTGGCACGTTTTTGTCACCTTTTCCCATGTGTTCTTTTCCGTTTTTTGGACAACCGAAAACTCGCCAAACCGAAACTACTAAGTCCCAAAAATCTACAGTAAATTGATGCTATCATCCAATCCTGTCTCTGTTAGCATAATTGGGTCGTGGTTGCGGTTGAAAGCTACCAGAAAAATGTCGAAAAATACCGAACAAGTTTAGTTCTCAGTACCTCTAACATTCTGATAATAAAAGCAGACAGCATCATCAACATCGGCGATGACCTGCTGAGAATCCTCACCGGGGAATAATAATTTATTGTTGTGTTATAACTTCTGGCGGACCATGCGTTAGCGTTAGTTTCACTGCGGGAGGTTTCCGAAAGTTTTTGATAGAATAATCCAAGAACAATTATAGACATCAAATGACCCATCACTTTTAACATAACTCCACCGTTATCAACGGCGTTGCGTAACGGAACACATTTCTCCTTCCAAGGTAGCGTCATTGCGTTGTACTGTTTTGAAGAACAACTTTGCTGGCCCCCAAAGGTGTAACTAGGATGCGCAATAATGGTTGCATTCCTCATGGAGCGTTTTTCAACGATGACGAGACTCTCGTTCCGTATTATCAATACGTGCTGTTCAATATCATAAAACAGCACATTTCTAGAACCGCTGGGGTACCTTATATAGAGTGTTTTAGCCCAACATTCACCTTCTGCATAGTTTTCTATAAGAAGAAGAAACAGTTCAGTGCCATTTCCGGCTCCATAAAAAATCATCACGGCTGGTCGATTTTTGACATCAAGGCTGTAACGAACACGGATTCCTGTCGAATACAGCAATGAGTCGACGCTGCCAGTATGTGCTGAAATCCGTTCCATTCTTAGCCACTCGGGCAACGTTTCTTACGGCCACGTAAGTATTCGTCATCACCGGCAAATTTTCCAGTTGGATTTCCATGATACAGGCTTCGTTCAAGGTCAACCCGAGGGTGAAGAATGACAGCAAGGCCGAATTCATATCAGCGTTCCGTAGCAGTTCAAGGTTCAATGATTGAAATACAAAATGGATTCGCCCTAGTTTATGCTGCTTTCGAGTTGAAAATCCTACAACCGCTATTGGGAATGGCGAAACAGTTCCCAAACTTTGCAGACAAATTGACTAAGTTTACGAAATGGGGTTTCAATATATCACGCGTTGATGACATGACTAAAACGTAAAAACATTTATCACTCGACATTAGGATTTCGTCAATAACCAGTAACAGTGTCAATAGCAGTGATAGTCGAGAACCTGTTGTATAGTAAAATCACCTTTCAATGTGGCTGTTACTGATTTTAATTCTCCTGGTGGACCAAGCTGTAACTGAAGGAAACACTAAATGGGAAGAAACGTGGCCCAAAGAAATGTCACACGGTGTTCTTTACGGACAAGAGAAGCTGCATAACAAAACTCTATGCCACGATATAATGCAGTTCTCTTCTTTAAAACGAATAGTTGTCGATACCTGCCAATTCAGTTATCCTGACAATAGCTCGACATGCGATGAACTGGGTTCCGACGTATTCTACGGTTTACATCCAAGGCGGGCTTGTTGGGGTCCTGCACTGTTTAGGAAAAGGAAATGGCAAACTGGTTTGATGAATGCCACTGGATATCATTACACACAACGGAGTGCCGAGAGACAGTTGATTATCGCCTTCTGGTCCACTGGTAATGCAAGTTGTGAAACAATTTCACAATATTCGGTGCCATCTGAACAGATATTTTCGTTGAATCGCGACTTTTTCTCATTGTCTACGGAAGCTACACACAACCTCACACACTGTGAATGTAACAATAGTGTTTCGACCATTTCTTTCTACGAACCGGCATATGCAAGGCAGGATTCATGGAAAAATTCCAGTGAAGAACAAGTACCATTGGTGGATGGTTTTTTTTTAAATTAATCACTGTATTACCAATTTTCAAAGCGTGAAATGCGTTTTAATTGTTTGAGAAATTTTAAAATCAATTATTCTCAAATATATCATCAAATATATCATATATATCAAACTTACGAGTAGCAAAAGATTGGGACCAAAATACAAATTTATTCACACAACAGAAATAAAATTTAGATAAAGCTGAAAAGTGCTGTTAAATTTATTAAATTTGTCAGAAAAACGAAGCGAAAATTAAAATACACAACAGATTTGTACTCATAATATTTAAACAAAATTAAGTAAGAATTGAAAACAAATCAGAGGGCAAAATTGAGGAATAATTCAGCAAAACTAAGGCAATATTATTGATCATTGAATAAATAATAATAGTTGTAGAATTGAGTAAACTATATGGACCAATTAAATGGAGAAAACAATTATGGGAAACTAAATATAAAATAAAATGTCAATGAAAACAGAACTGGCGATGAAACCAAGGCAAAATTATTACACAAAAGGCAGCGGAAATCAGTGTTGCACCATGTTTAGACTTATCTGGAGATGCACAGATTACTGGTTTTTGTCATAAATTAGGTAGACTTAGGTACACATATTTTTCAGTGTAACAAACTTTTTTTCTTCTCTTTTAATGCTGTTATTCGCAATCATTAAAGAAGCACCCCTTGACGTGAATGGAGAGAAAACAAAACGTATCCATGAAGTTTACTGTAATGAATGTAAGTTGAGTAATTTGATTTAGGGTAAAGAACCGGTTTTAAGCAGTCTAAGCGGGTCACTGATTGCTTTACCTTATTACAAGCGATGGGTTGACTAAGTGAGGGATATCAGCATACCAATCTTCTTGCTACCTTTATTTCTTCAAGCTGTTACCATCGAAAGACACTATTGTTGAGCTAAACTTTTAATTTTCTGCTTTAAAAGTTGGAGCGATGGAACTAATTTTGATCAGACCGAGCATATATTCACCTTCAAGGTGCTTTTTTCAGCAGTCCTGAAATATGAATTTTTATCCACGACCTACTAATCGGCATCTGCATTAATAGATTTGATATTTTTGGTTGGTAGATGCGTAAAATGCCATCTGTCCAAATTGTTTATCGGGGCATACACTAACCCACCGTTCGGCAAACGGTATTCGTCGTCTCTTTTATTCTCTATTGTTCTTATGGGAAACTACGAGTTTGACGTCTCACTCGCTGTTCATAAGGATGGTGGGAGAACAAAAGAGGCAAACATAGCAGTGCACACGGGCCGACAACAGAACAGTGTTGTCAAAGCAAATAACATTGAAACACATCGTTGCTTCATTAAAGCACTGAGAAAATCTTGGAAAATTATTGAAAAACTCTCTATTCTGTCGTTTTTACTAAAGAAAAATTAATTATGAACTTACATTTCTCTTGAAAGTATTGAGCCACGTTTTTACCATTGGAGGTTTCAGTTCATTTCAAACCTACAATTCTTATTTCCGGAACCGAAACAGTGTCTTGGAAACACGATAGTTCATGAGTTACGCTGCAGCTGCTGCTATAGCTATATAGTATACTGCTGAACAGGTTCCGTCAAGTCAGAATTTATTTTCAGTTTTGTTATCTATACCTATAAAGAAGGATTTCTGTCTGTCTGTCTGTCTGTCTGTCTGTCTGTCTGTCTGTCTGTCTGTCTGTCCGTATGTTCCTTATAGAATCGAAAACTACTGAACCAATCGGCATGAGAATATGCATGTAGAGGTTTTTTGGGGCCAGGAAAGGTTTTAGTGATGGTTAGAAAACCCTCCCCCCACTAAGAGGGGGGGCTCCCATACAAATGAAACACAAATTTCTGCATAACTCGACAACTAATCAAGCAAATAGAACAAAATTTGGCATGTGGGTGATTCGGTGACAAGAATTTATTCTATGGTAAATTGAGACCCCTCCCCTCTTTATAAGGGGAATTATAACTCCTCTCCTCTTTAAAAGGGGGGGCTTCCATACAAATTTCCTCATAACTCGAGAACTAATCAAGCATATGGAACCAAATTTGGCATGTGTGTGTTTTTGGAGACAAAATTTTTTCTATGATGAATGGGGACCCCTCCCCACTTTAGGAGGGGGGGGGGGCTCCTATACAAACGAAATACAAATTTCCTCATAACTCGAGAACTAATCAAGCAAATGGAACCAAATTTGGCACGTGGGTGTTTTTGGAGACAAAAATTTTTTCTATGATGAATTGGGACCCCTACCCACTTTAGGAAGGGGGGCTCCTATACAAATGAAATTCAAATTTCCTCATAACTCGAGAACTAATCAAGCAAATAGAACCAAATTTGGCATGTGGAGGTTTCTGGAGGCAAAAATATTTTCTACGGTGAATTAGGACCCCTCCCAACTTCAAGAGGGGGTGCTTCTACACAAATGAAATACAAATTTCCTCATAATTCGAGAACTAATCAGCAAATGGAACCATATTTGGCATGTGGGTGTTTTTGGAGGCAACCATTTTTTCTTTGATGAATTAGGACCCCTTACCTTTTTAAGAGGGGGGCTCTCATACAAACGAAATACAAATTTCCTCATAACTCTAGAACTAATCAAGCAAATGGAACCAAATTTATCATGTGGGTGTTTTTGTAGGCAAGAATATTTTCTATGGTATATTTTCTATGGATTTTCCCACTTTAAGGGGGGGGGGCTCCTATACAAATGAAAAACAAATTTCCTTATAACTCGAGAACTAATCAAGCAAATGGAACCAAATTTGACATGTAAGTGGTTTTGGACGCAAGATTTTTTCCTATGATGAATTGAGACCCCTCTCTTCTTTAGAAAGCGAGTTATGGCCCATCTCCCCTTTAAGAGGGTGGGCTTCCATACAAATGAAATGCAAATTTCCTCTTATCTCGAGAACTAATCAATCAAATGGAACCAAATTTGGCATGTGGGAGTTTTAGATGGCAGAAATTTTTTCTATGGTGAATTACGACCCCTTCCCCTTTTAAGAGAGGAGCTCCCATACAAATGAAATTCAAATTTCCTTATAACTTGAGAACTAATCAAGCAAATGGAACCAAATTTGGCATGTGGGAGATTTTGGAGTCTTGAATTTATTTTACGATAGTTAGAGACCTCTCACTCCTGTGGTAGGGGGTATGGACTCTCATACAAATGAAACAGAAATTTTTGCGAAACTCAAAAACTAATCGAACTCGAGAAATTCGAGACTCTTCCATAAAACATTAGTCAATACAAGACCACAAAAACTATCTATAGTAACACTAGATCATTCAGGACGAGACGGTCGCGAGTGTTGCCGGTGACCCGCCGTCGGAAGCGCCGCCCACTGGGGGGCTTGCAAAACTCGAGATTGTGACAAAGATCATCCGAGATTCATGATTTATGTACAACACAGGTTAATTTGTGGCAATGCGAAGTTTGTCGGGTCAGCTAGTAAAATAATAAAACTTTCGGCTAGTAGCAAAGCCTTAGATAATAGAAAGATGTTCCTATCAAAAGATTTTGAAAATATGAATAAAAAAGTGCATTTTCGGTTCATTTATTTTATACTGTTTAAAATAGGTGACACTGATTAACTCGTTCCTTACCCTTTGTGTATTTTTTCAATACTAACAAACCAGATTTTGGAACAAATTTTTGAAAGAAAAAGTACAAATTAAAAAGATCTTTACCCCCTGCAAAATTCTGCATCCCTGTGAAATTCTGCATAAAATTCGTACAGAATGCCGTGCTTATGGGTCCAGGATTCAGGAATCAAACAGGCGAATCCTCAGGATTCGCATAACTCGGAAAAGGAATTCCCATTACTATGAAATAGGAATCCTCGGGATACTGAAAGCAGTAATCCTGTGTGTGTTATAGACGAAGAAAATCGAGAGTTTTAGAGAGTAAAATTGATTAAAAACAGTACCAGCATAACTGAAACCGTCCCTTTTAGGACTACAGGAAACATTCAAAACGGCACTTTTCAGAACCACCACCATATTTAAAGAAGGTTTAAATGAAATATGCTCTTAAACATACCAGAAAAATAAAATTTCTAAGGGTATGAAATGGGGATAGCAACTAGAAAAAAGCGCCCAACATAGCTTCAGCCATCCCAAGCCCCTGCCTAGCGCCTGCACGTTTCCATGCCTGGAAATACATACTTCAATTTGTATAATTGAGTAGCCAAGCTAGGAGCTGCTAGGAGAGTCATGTGGTTTTCAGTTCCTAACTTTACAACTATATTTTTAGGCGACCTTTGAACCACACGACTTTGTTTTCAAGAGCTATATTATTTAAACTAATATTTCTGATAGACTAATCTAGTTTCAGAGAGCGAAATAACGCGCTATATCCTTGGCCAATTGCAGCCTAGCTTCTGGTCTAAATGCCATTAGTTCATCCCCGAGAGTCCGGAGTGTCACTTAACCTTTATTAGCAAAGATACTCCCAACGACTTTAAATAAATCATTATCTATGCATATGGGAAGCGTTTGGTACGAGAGGTCCACGTGTTCTTCGTTCCTCTTGATTTCAAGGAGTTTAGTGGAGTTAGATATTATTTCTGGTTAAATTTGATTTCTTGGAATTCTCTCTGCGGTAGATGCTGCGCAATTGCCCTGGCCGTTGACAAGAAAAATGATTGATTCAAGTAATCGTTATTTTCCAGGTTATTTTCCTCTCAAACTCTTGGGAAAACAAGAAAAATACGTCTGCTAGGGCTGATAGAGTAAATAGGAATCAATAATCTGAAGAACTATTAACTGTAGTGAATAGTGAAATTTAATCGTGAAAACAGTTTTCTTTCATTTAATTTTCGTACGCCGCTGAGACGCTCCTAAAGGCTTGAGTTCTATATCGGCAGCTTTAACGAATAAATATTCCATCAATTCAAGTAATATTTTTTGAATAACTGTCATTTTCGATTTTTTAGTTTTAAAACATTAAAGATAAATTAATTTCAAGTAATTTTCAAATCTCTACTTCCCTTATAACTTTTAACAGCGGATTTTTATTTTTCCAATTATTCCGCATGAATTGCGAACAAGATTGCGAATGTAATCCTTTTGAGAGCATTCACTACTTTAGTGACGAGCTGGAGACGGGCCTTGCATACTTATGATGCTATTCGTTGTTCTAAAGATTCTGGAATTCTCGTATCTACGGATGTACAGATCTACGGATTTTCATAAACTTTATGAAAAAGATTGAATTTTTCAGTCCAGTTTCAAAAATAACGAGTGCGCTACGTGCAGTGAATAATATCCAAAAAAACACTGCTATAATCTTTAAGAGCCGATATAGTTTGATAAAGTTTCGAATAGAGCTCTTCTGAGAGAATTGTATATTCACATTATTAGTAATACTGATATTTACTAATAGTATTTACATTAGGTAATTTACTTTACTCTTTACAGCGATAATTGAAAACTATTGAACATTTAAGCCTTCAGAAAACAAAAGACGATGAAAAGATGATTAAAATACGAAGAAAAGACAACGAAGAGACGATTAAAAATGCGGCGTAAAACCGACGCAAATGCAATAAAAAATGACAAAGCAGTAACGAAAATATGGCGAAAATATTACGTAACCTTAACGAAAAGGCGAAGAAATCCGACAAAAATACGACAGAAATATGGTAATATGAAAGTATGAATGAATGAATGTAATATGAATATACGACGAAAAAATGGCCAAAGCAGAGCAACAAAAGAATAACAAAAAATACGACAAAAAGATGTTTGACAAGCGTAAAAAAGAAGACAAAACATGCAAAAAAAGTAACGAAAATATGACGAATACACGACGGCTAAGAACGACGAAAAGGTAGTAAAAAGACAACAACATTGTTGTCAAGACAACAAAAAGGACGATGAAAAAATGGCCAAAAACTGACGAAAAGGCAACAACAAGATGACGAAAAGATGACAACAAAACGATCAAAATACAATGAAAAGACGCCAAAACAGACGGCAAAGTGCCGAGGAAAAAGAAGACAAACATTCCAGAGAGAGGTCAAAAACGTTTGTTCGTCGTTGATGAAAAAGCTATGAAAAGATGACAACAATCTTAAAAGACACGGTAATACCTAAATGTTACGATTTTGTCAGCTCCTGATTTTATCTACCCACGATTTTATCAGCTTTTTATCCCGATTTTGTCAGCCTATAAATTTTGTTTGACTTTTGTGCTTTTAGACATGATTTATAAAACTTTTCAGCCTGCATGAAACTATTCCGAATTTCTGGGGAGACTTTTTGAATAAAATGATGCCATCTTGCGAGTAATTCGGAGTCAAAATTAGGGCATTTTTATAGTAAAAGTTCTATAGTGCCGAAACAAGCAAAGATAGAGGTGTACTATATTGAGCAATGTTGTGTATTTGTACTACTTCTACAACTTTGTAGAACAGGAAAAAGTCATACAACTACAAAAACAGCTAAAATAGAAAAACTGATTTTTACGATTTTTTATTTATGAGAAATAGGATTTTTCTATCTTTTCTGAAGAGATAAAAGGTTACTGTCTTCAGCGAAATTTCTTGTAATAATATGCTGTAAAACTTTGCAGAACATATCAATGTGTTATATTGAAACTGAAGGAGAAAAATAAATTTTTTATTGCACTTTTAGGGGGATTAATCAAAATTTGAATTTCGCTGGACGATAGAAATTTTAATTTTAAGAAACTCTTCCAAAGGTACCATAAACCTAAGACGAAGTTTTCCCGCTTAAAGCTAATGCGCACTAAAAAACGTTCTGGACCAGTGTGCTGTGCCCGGTTCATTGAACCTTCGGTTGATCAATTGAGAGTTAAAATTTTTAGTAGAAGTGTTCGATTCGTCTTAAGTCTTGAACAGGGAATCAAAATATCATTGTTCATACGCAGAAATGACCGACAAAAACGAAGAGCGATAAACCAGCAACCAGAATGTTTTACGATAACAAAATATTGGGACAAATGAATGTCCATTCACAGCAGCAAGCAAGACAACTTTCGATGAGAATATATTTTGATACACACTCGCTCTCACACGCGCTTGTTGTTGGTGATGCAGGTATACAATAAAATATGTCTTTATTGCCAGTCGGCTGGTTAAAGACAATACTTTATCAGCAACTTGAACTAAAGGGACAAACAGCAAAAGCCTTAAGGAGAAAAAATTGGTTTGCTTTGAACTTCCATGCAATAGTGACAAACTGTATAATGAAACATAGTCGCAACATTTTGAAGTAGGGACAATATCTTTTGCTCTTGTGTGTTCGTGACTTTTGATTCCCTGGTCTTGAATTCTGAAAAAAATTTCGAAAAAAAAAATTTCCCGATTTTGTCATCCCAAAATTCAATATGGGACTGACAAAATCGGAACATTACTGTATACAGTAATTCCCAAATGATCCCAAATAACATTGAAGGTTTTATTATATTCCATCTTATTATATAACGGTTTAAGTAACCAAAATTGGCCATAAACACCGTTATAAGAGTGCAATAAAACTCAAATTGTTGTTTGGAGTATATACTCTTAATCGTAGATTTTACACACAAAACAGACACTGAGACACTGAGGAAGCCTGTCGTGAATAAAATACACATAGTAGAATAAAATTGGATAAGTTTTCTTCTTTTTTATTCAAAGAGAGCCTTTTCCACATAAACCACACGGAAAAGTGTTGCGTTAATTCGATAATCGATTATTAAACCTGTATTTAATCGCAGCGAGAACTCTTTTATGGTATACTACTAGAATGTATGGGGTTTCCTTTCCGAACCAAGAATAATGATTAGACTCCGTCTGTTTTGGATGCAGTGTACGCGAGATAATCGTTTTCTCAGAAATCCTAGATTTTCCGGGTCCAAGATTTTGAACACTTGTCCCGGATGACCCGGTGTCCCACATTGATTGATTTTACTATCGTGCCAGTTGAATTCACCAATTTCAATCGGCTGAGATGAATCTGTCAAATGAATCAAAACTGAGTCAAAGTGATCGAACCATCTCTGCTCCGGAAGCATTAAAAGTTAGAAGCTTTATTGTGCCTGGGGGGGACAGTTTTCAAAATTTTCAGACAAATTGACGCAATGTACGAAATTTGAATCGATGAGTTTGCAACATAACCAAAGTAGCTGACTATATAAGCACGATAATCCACCCACAGTGATATTCGGAGACCATTTTATTGTAAAATTGCTTTTCAATGTGGCAACTACTGATACTGATTCCTGTGGTAGACAAAGCTGCATCGGAAGAAGACAGCGAATGTATAAAAAAGTGGCCTAAAGAACCATCTGCCGGTTAACTCTACAGAAAAGAGAATCTCCATAGTGAAACACTATGCAATAATTCAATGCAGTTTTCAACTCAACAACTAATAGCTGTCAATTCTTGCCAATTCAGTTTTAGCGAAAATCACTCCAAATGTAAAACGGTGGATTTTGATGTATTCTACGGTTTATATCCAAGCTTCGCTTGTTGGAGTCCTGTATTGTTTAGAGAAAAGAAGTGTCAAACTAGTTCGATGAATACCGCTGTTGGATATAATTACACACTTTATTGGGCCGAGGAACTGTCGCCTATTAGTCCATTAGCAATGCAAGTTGTGAACCTAGCCCTTGCAATTCCTTGATGCCATAGGAACAGATGGGTTATTTGAAGCGTGACTATTTCTCGCTGTCTGCGGAAACCACACACGTCGTCAGGCTTTGCGCAATGTGTCAAAAGTGTTACGAAAAATTATTTAAACGAATCAACATTCACGAAGCAGTATTCGCACGGAAATTTCAGTATAGCACAGGTACCATTGATGGGTTGGTTTTTGCTACTAATGACAGGTATAGTTGTGCTACCACTGTGTTACCAGTTTTTTAATTCAAGTTGGTTAGAAATAGCAAGAAAGTTATTTTTTTCTCGTTGTGTTCAGCCATTTTCTGCAGATTGATAAATAAATATAGGGAATAGTCATAATACAAAAATCAATTTTTGTTGCGGATCTAAACAACATTTATTACAAAATTGTTTCTTTGAAAATACACACTTAATAAATCAAATATGCAAAAATGCATTTTTGATTCTACAGGAATTCTGATGTGGTCCGAACGAAACCACCACTGGGGATCGGCAGCGAATTCAATTGATGCCACTAAGCCGCACACTGTGCGAAAAACGATCACACCGCGAACAGAGGCACGAACAAGTGATTCTACAGCACGACGACGCTCGGTCTCATTGGGAAACTCTAAACCCTATACGCCATATTCCGCAGATATCCTCATCCTCATCCAGATGGATGGCGACAAATTGTAATTGAAAGGGCGAAGTTAAATTTAATCCACACCACATTTAGCACACTTGAATCAGTTTTCATTTAAAAACTGAAAATATTGATAAACTCCATTTTTTGCGTTATCTCCCCTGTCCTCCTTGGCATTGCAGAACGGAACACATTTTTCGTTCCAAAGCTGAATCATTTCGTCGTATTGTTTTATCGAACAACTTTGCTGGCACCCCAACGTGAAAGAAGCGTACGTAACAGTGGTTGCATTCCTTATGGAATCTTTTTCAGAGATGACGAGATCCCCGTCTCGTATTTTCAATACGTGCCTTTTGTGATCGTGCATCCACAAATTTCTACAACCGCTTCTGGCGCTGCTTTCATAGAGTGTTGCAGGAAAGCATTCCTTGTTTGAGTTTTCTATGCGAAGACGGAACAATTCGCTGTTGTTGCTGTTGCTGGTTCCATAAATCGTCACCATTGGTTGATTTTTCACATCAAGGCTATAGCTTATCAAAATACACGGATTCCTGGCGAATACAGCAACGAGTCGGCGCTGCCAGTATGTGCTGGAATCCGTTTCAGTCACTCGACTAACGAACTTTGACACATTGTGAGAACTCGTCAGCAACGGCGAATCTTCCAGCTGGACTTTCGCGATACAGGCTTCGTTCAAAGTCAGCCCAAGGGCAAAGAATGACAGCAAGGCCAAATTCATATCAGCGTTCCGTAGTAGTTGAAGATTCAATGATTCAAAGAGAATGAAGTCTTTATACAAAAAGGATTCGCCCACGAAATAATGACATAATAATTGATTGACGATGCTGTTCTTCAGTGAAGCAACCTTTCAAAAACTTGGCTTATAGAGGCATTAAAAGTTGGGACCGCTGATGAGAGTGACATTGGCGTACCCAGGCTGGGACACACTGGGGCACTTTGTCTTTAAAATTATTCAAGTCCAAATTCAATCCTAATTTCAAGCCCAATTTCAACACTGATTTCAGGTTTTTTGAAACGGTAGTTCTTTTACAATTGATGAAGAAACGGTAGAAGACAGTAGTGGAATTTTAGGCTGAAGTAGAAAGAACGCAAAGGTGAGAGAGGGGGAGCTATTAGTAGCTACGGTTGTGACTCCTACCTTTTGTCCAATGCTGGAAGATGCATTGGGTCGATCCAAGCTTTAATCTGATATTATAACCGAATTTGAGCCCACAACACCCGCCAGGGCATGTGATTAGCTGGTACCTTTGAACCATAGAGGCGTTGGACAAAAGGAGACTGCATCACCCCCTTATTAAGCGTGCAACGTAAGAAGAAATCCTGGGTACTAATTCCGGTATCGAAACTTGGCCTTCTGTTTTTATACGACAGACTTCGCAACCAGCTGTTAGAATACAGGACAGTGCGGGGTCAGTCCTACGATCCTTTTGACTCGAACAGCCTCTCCCAGCGAGCGACGTATGGGTTATTTATAGACACAAATTATGCCTCTTCCTTAATGTATTGTAATCGAACCACCGAATAGAATAAAAGGAAAATGGAGAAAGAAAATGAAATCAGAAGACAAACGGTAAACAAAAATCGAACGAGACAAAAAAGGAAAAAATAGGACTTAATAAGGAGAATAACGGAACAGACGAAAACCAAAAAATCTAAAAGGATTTAACTGACCAGAAAACAAAACACGAGACAGCAAAATAGGAAATTCAGGACCGAAAAGAAAAGAATAACGGAACAGGAAAAGAAGAGATAAAAGAAACAGCGGGCAGGTAAAAGGAAAATCAAGAGCGAAAAGGAGGGAAAACGAAACAAGAGAGGGAAAATGGAAGCGAGAAGAAAAATGAAAAGGTTAAAGATGAATAGCGAGAGAGAAAAGAACACTGAGAGTGGAAACGAAGCAAACCTGAAAAATTGGTCAACCTGGGTATAAAAGAAAAAAGATGGGATGGAGAAATGGGGCAAAAAAGAACCAGAGAAAAACAGAAAAAAACAGACTTAATAAAAAGGGTCAGCGGGAGATAAAGAAAGCAAAATGGAGAGCACATAAGAGAAAAAAGCTAAAAGAAAATAAACATGACAGAAAACCAGGCTTCATTCTCGGTTTTTTGCTCAGTAGATGCTCATTTGACTACAGCGCCTCAACTAAACAGAACTCGAAAAAGTAGTGTAAAGGGCGATTGTAGAGCTAATTATTATCTACATTATTGTTGAAGAAAGTATAGTTCTATATTTTGTATTTACGGCGTTATGGGGCTATGGTTATGGTTGGTAGCAAAAAGAGCGCTCATTTGGCTACCAACGGGGTATCAATTGCATAGCGCCGTAAATACAAAAGATAAAACCATACTTTCTTCAACAATAGTGAAGATATTAATGAGCTCTACAATCCCCTTTACACTACTTTTTCGAATTCTGTTTAGTTGAGGCGCTATAGTCAATTGAGCATCTACTGAGCAAAAAACCGAGAATGAAGCCTGAAGAAAACATAAAAAACCGAAAAAAGAAAACAAAGCGGGTCAGACAAAAACTGGAAATGAAAAAAGGAAAAAGGAAATAGAAAACGGGAACAAAATTGCAAAAAAATGAGCGAAAAATAAGAGGAACAAGAGTGCTTCAGTCTTCTAATAAAAAACGAAAAAACTGAAAGAAACAGTGGAAAAATAAAAGGAAACAGAAGAAAGTGAGAGCAAACACCAAGAAAACGGTACAAAACAGAAGAATATCATAAACCAAAAAACATAAATCAAATAACGAAAATGTGAGAAAATTTTCAACGATGGATCTGTCTCCTGCTGTTTCTGGAAAAAAACGGAAAGAGCACAGAGGCAACCGTGGTAGAAAAACAGGATAAACTTTCGTCATTTTTCATTTCCTTTTTGGTTTTTATTGTTTTCTCTTTCTTGTCACGCTTTTTCCTTTCTTTTAGCTACCCGCTGTATTCTCTTTCTCTTCTTTTCACGTCCCGTTTTCACTCTTTTCAGTCCTTATTTTCATCTTTTTTCTCTTTTGTTTTTTTTACATTTTTTTCTTTCGTATTTCTTAATTTTCAGGTCTGTTTTGCCTATTTTCCCGGCTAGTTTTTTTTGTTTTCTGTTTCGTTGGACTACCGTTGTCATTTTTTTTGCTCCATTTTCCTCTCTGTTTTTGTTTCTGTCTCGAACAATACAAACAACGGGAGGGAACAAAAGAAACCCAAAGAGAATATATGTGACAGAAGAGAAAGAAGCGGAAGAGTCGAGAACGAAATACGTGAAGGAAAGGAGATAAAATGAAAGAGAAAAAGACTAAAACGGGAAATAAAAAAAAACGAAAAGAGTAAAAGATGGAAAACGGGAAAGAAAATTAGGCCACAAAGTGAATTTTTTAATCGAGCAAAAAAACTTGGGTTTAAGCATTTTTATTTAAAGCTTAAACGTGAAAACCGAATCTATTCTTGCTTATAATATATACGTTATTATTTTCTATTCAAAAATCTACGAAAAAAGACAATAACGAAGGAAAATTTTTTTGGACGATTTTCGGAAATTCCATTGTTCGAATTTCCATTTTTGTTTCGTGCTAGAAGCGTTAACTTAACTTGTACGTTTTTCAAGCCTATTTCCAAGGGGAGGGGGGAGGGGAAGACAAAAACTTTGAAAATGATTCGCAATGGCCTTACTGAAAATGAGCTAAAAATAAGAAAAAATGGGGCAATAAACGAAGAAACAGTTTGTTTTTTTTTACAATTTTTTTCTTTCGTTTTTCTTAATTTTCAGGTCTGTTTTTCCTATTCTCCCGGCTAGATTTTTTTGTTTTCTGTTTCGTTGGACTTCCGTTGTCATTTTTTTGCTCCATTTTCCACTGTGTTTTTATTTATGTCTCGAAAAATACAAAAAACGGGAGGGAACAAAAGGAACCCAAAGAAAATATATGTGACAGAAGAGAAAGAAGCGGAACAGTCGAGAACAAAAAACGTGAAGGAAAGGAGATAAAATGAGATAGAAAAAGACTAAAACGGGAAATAAAAAAACGAAAAGAGTAAAAGACGGAAAACGGGAAAGAAAATTACTGAAAATGAGCTAAAAATAAAAAATAATGGGACAGTAAACGAAGAAACAGAACAATGAAACAGAAAATACAGGACAGAAAAACAGAAAACGAGAAAAAATGAAAGAAACAAAATGAAAAATGAGAACAAATCCAAGACAGTGGTACAAAAAAAACAAATGCGTAGGATCACTAGGATGTTTAATTAATCCGCTTGCATCGGATTGCGTTTTTGATTCCTGCGTTTGCGTTTTGTTTGTTCACTTCACTCTAAGCTCATCGATGCGGCGAAAGTTGAAAGCTCTTTAAAAACTCATTGATGTGACGAAAGCTTGATACTGTGTTGCTGCTTTTCCGGAAATCGCTAGTTCAACGAAATATGTGCGCAACCAAATATCTATTAACTAATTCCAGATTATACGTTTTATGAACACTTAATGATCTATATGATCAATTAAATTTATTTTCCATTAGCAATTATGTTTTGCTGAGAGTTTATTGAGACATAGCAGATCGATAAATTGAATTACAAGTTTTAGGAAATTATAACAGCGCTGGAAGCACTGATTACGTGGCGAAAGCGTGCTCTGCCAATACAGATGCATTTTTAAGGCACAAAACAATACATGCTTCGAATGGTAGCCATTTACCCAGCCATCTTTGAGCCACTTTCGGTTTCCCCTTAATTGAAATTTTGGACGTAAAAAAAGAGGACGTTATTTCAAATTTCGGACATAAAAAAGTGGGCGTAAAATGAAATTTCGCAAAATGAATGGACGTAAAAAAAGATTATAGATTAATAAGTGGAATAAAAGAACAGACGCAAACAAAAGAAGGGGATCGGGTGGAAAAAAGTTTAAAAGCCTCAACGGGACAAAAAAGACACAAAACGAAAGAAAAAAAGAAAAACCCGATTTAATCCGCCTATTGGTGAAAGGAACCTTTGTTATACCATCTCATTTATCATTTGAGTTAGAATTCGACACGCCTTCGGCACTCAACTTTTTGATAACACTATGATAGTTATCATCAATACATATGCATGTCTATGTAATATACTGATAAATTTGTATAATATTCCAAAGCAATCAAAAAATGTCTTCCTTTTATTCGTATAATTTGTTATTTTGAGTTAATAGCGGGGTGACATTCTGGGGTTTGGTTTAAGTGAGCAACTGTCCGTTTTCCTGGATGTAATCGGAACGTTCCTAGAATGTGTCCAGCTGTGGCCAATGTAACCCTGGACACTTTATATGTCAACAAATGAGCTACTTTTGCAATTTTGAGTACTTAAAGATGTCATATGTTGTACTTTAGCTGAATTCAGAAACTGAAGGGGGACCCTCACTGGAAAATCGAAAAACTTGTTTGTTTTACATTTTCAGAAGGCTTTTATCTTTAGAAATGTTGAGCCCATAGTATTTTTCGGTACGTGGTCTCGTTGAGAATTTACAGTAAAACTGTCGGATCACTTGAAGGGAAGTGCAGTGCTGTACAATAGTTTAAACGCGCACTCCTCGAAATCATATGTTTTCAGCGATGCTGCGTGTATCGCAGTATCTTAGAGGATCGATTTGGGTGAATTTTTTTTGACGTGTAAAAATTACTTATCTAAATAAATTGGGATGTAACCGCTTTTCGATATCTCAACTTTTTAATTTTCGCTGCATTTTTAAAAAAATCGTTACACTTCGCAACCAGTAAGAGATAGATAGTTACTATGTACAGCAAAGTTGCTTATTTTACTATGTTCTATAACTTTTGTGGAGACACTGTACTTTTTTGGACGCATTCAAAAAAACAAAAATTTGTATCACCCTAATAGGTAGATTTACGGTCACCCTTATAGTGTAAAAAGTTGCGCCAGATTTTTTAAATAAACTTTTCGAAAGACACACCACCTGGAAAATTAAATATTTTTACGCTAGAGCACATGATCGCGTTTTTTTCCGTATGGTTCATATCAGTAAAGTTTGCTTAAATAATTTCGTCAATGTTTTTCAAATAACTTTTGACTGGTAAGGCCAATTCTAATAATATTTAGCAAATATGTTCACAGCATTAAGGCATCTGGTTAAATACGGTATAAATAATTGAAACTTTTATTATGCTGTACACGACTGCTCATAACTTTCAAATTAAACATCCAATCAAAAAACAAATCCATAGTGATCTATGAGGCTATATTACCTACCAAATGAGACTAATAGCGCATAAATCGGTTTGGCCATCTCTGAGAAACGTTCGACTAATTGACACCTTGAACAAGCACATTTTTAAGCATAACTTTTGAACCGCTTGATTGTTTGCGATAAAACTCTCCACAAAAAATTTGCAGTAGCAAGAGCCTTCATTTGATTTTAAAATTGTTGAAATCGGTTGAGCGGTTCCGAAGAAAATCATGTCACGTAATTTTTACATTTTTGCTTATAACTTTTAAACAAAATGTCGGACTGCAAAACCATTCAATAATGATCTTCAAGGTGATAACACCTTTCAGATAAGCGTAATAGCAAACGAATCGGTTCAGCCATCTCCGAGAAACTGACGACTAAAGTCAAGCGTCACATACACACACACACACACACACACACACACACTCACACACACACACACACACACACACACACACACACACACACACACACACACACACACACACACACACACACACACACACACACACACACACACACACACACACACACACACACACACACACACACACACACACACACACACACACACACACACACACACACACACACACACACACACACACACACACACACACACACACACACACACACACACACACACACACACACACACACACACACACACACACACACACACACACACACACACACACACACACACACACACACACACACACACACACACACACACACACACACACACACACACACACACACACACACACACACACACACACACACACACACACACACACACACACACACACACACACACACACACACACACACACACACACACACAGATATTGCTCAATTTGTCGAACCTTATCGATTGGTATATGTGACTCGGCCCTCCGGGCCTCGGATCAACTTCGTACTTTTCGACCAATTTTTAAACCTTTGTTATAGTATAACAAAGGTAACAACAGAGCTTAAAAGGAGAAAAAACGTAAGAAAAAAGACGAAAAATGGAACAGAGGAAAATCAGGAATCAAGGAAGGAGCTAAACATGGGACAGGAAAAGAAGAGAACAGGAACAGAGAGAGCAGAAAAAAGGAAAAACAAGAGAGAACAAGAAAAAAACAAAAAGAGAAAAAAGAAAGCCGACAGAGAAAAAAATGAAAGCTGGAAGAGGCTAAATCTATACATATAAAAATGGATTTCTGTCTGCCTGTCTGTCCGTATGTTCCTTATAGAATCGATAACTACTGAACCGATCGGCGAGAAAATTTGCATGTAGGGATTTTTGGGGCCGGAGAAGGTTCTTATGATGGTAAGAGACCCCTCTCCCACTAAGCGGGGAGGGGGGGGGGCTGCCATACAAATGAAACACAAATTTCTGCATAACTGAAGAACTAATCGAGCAAATGGAATCAAATTTGGCATGTGGGTGTTTTTGGAGACAGATTTTTTTTCTATGGTGAATTGTGACCCTTAAACTCTTTAGGAAGGGAACTGAGCCCTCCCCCTTTTAAGAGGGGGGGGGGCTGCCATACAAATGAGACACAAATTTTCTGCATAACTGAAGAACTAATCAATCAAATGGAACCAAATTTGGCATGTGGGTGTTTTTGGAGGCAAGAATTTTTTCTGTGATGAATTAGGACCCCTTCTTTTTTTAGGAGGGGAAGCTCCCATGCGAATGAAATACAAATTTCCTCATAACTCCAGAGCTAATCAAGCAAATGGAACCAAATTTGGCATGTGGGGATTTTTGAAGGCAAGAATCTTTTCTATGATGAATTAGGACCCCTTCCCTTTTTAGAAGGGGGGGCAGAATCGTGTCAGAAATGAAGAAAAAAGGGGTTTCTGAAAGGGGATAAACGGAACAGCCGAAGACAAAAAACGGAAAGGAAAGGAGATAAAATGAGTTAGAAACAGATGAAATTTTCAGTTCTCAAAAGGGAAAAATAGAAGAAAAAATGCGAAAACCGGGAAAGAAAATAGCAAAAAAATAAGTAAAGAACACAAAACGAAAGAGAGGACTAAAAATCAGAAAAAATCGACCAGTAAACAAAGAAACGAAACAATGAAGGAGGAAACACAGAACAAGAAAACGAAAAATCGAGAAAAAAATTCAATATGAAAGAAAAATAAACATGGAAGAGTGAGCAGAAACCAAAAAAACGGTACAAAAAACGGACCAAACATTGGAAAACGAGACTGGAAAGTAGAAAATGGGAAAAGAAAACGTGTGAGAGTAAGATGAAAAGCAATAATCCCAATTTCATGTAAAACTTCGTACCTAATTTCGTGACCATGTACAAATTCAAGTCTAATTGGATGCTCTATTTCAAATCTGATTTCAAGTTCAATTTCAAGTCGAGTTCCAACCATAATTTCTAGTTCAATTTCAACTGTGATTTTAAGTTCAATTGCACCCGAAAGTCCGAACGTTTCAACCTAATCTGGCGGTATTTTTGTGATAAATAATAATAGATTTGGCATGCTACGCGATTACTCGATTATCCAAGTCAAAACATTTTTCTAAAAGGTCGGGTCGTGCCCCACCTTTTGTTCATGTCTGGGCACGCTTCCGTAGTAACGGTGGTGATGAAACCAGTTCCCAAACTTTTGAGACAAATTGACGGAATTTACGAAATCCAACTTAATCAGCGTTGATGGCACAACCCAAACATAAACGCGTTTGCCATTAAACATTAGAAGTTCATCGTCAAGCCATCGGTGATAGTCGAGAACAGTCCAGAATGAGGCTACTACTGGTACTGATTGTTTTGGTGGACCAAGCTATATCGGAAGGAGTGAGTGAATGTGAAGAAGAGTGGCCTAAAGGACCATTACACGGTTTACTTCTAAAAAAAGAGAATCTGCCAAATGGAACTCTATGCGACGAAAAATTCTCTGAACGAATCAGTGTAGGTAGTTGCCAATTTAGCTATCCTGCAAATAGCTATCCATGTAAAGAAGTGAGCTTCGACACATTCTACCGTAAACATCCAAGGTTGAATTGTTGGGGCCCTGCACTACTTAGAGCCAGGAAATGTCTCACTGGTTTGATGAATGCCGTTGGATATCATTACACAGAATATTGGTCTGACAAACAGTTGACTATCGTCTTTTGGTCTATTGCCAATGCAAGTTGTGAAACTATTCCTCGATATTCGGTACCTACGGAACAGATGATTTTTTTCGAAATTGACTATTTCTATTTGTCTACGGAAGCTACACACGTTTTGACGCGCTGTGATTGTAACAATAGTGTTTCGACAATGACTTTCTACGACCCAACATTGACGAGAAAATGTCCGTCGAAAAGTCTCCATAGAAAACAGGTACCATTGTTCGGTTGGTTGTTGCTACTATTGGTATGCTCGCTTATGATACCATTGTGCTGCCAATGTTGGGATTCATACTGGTTACCATCAGCGAGAAGTAACAATCCAGGGCCTTCGCCATTTTTTTCTCGTCGTGTTCAGTCGATTTCTGCAGATTGATTAGCAAATCTTTGAAAACCAATTGTTGTAGTGGATCTAGAAAGGCTTTAGCTGTTTTATGAAAATAAATATATGCAAATTTATGTTCAATAAACCACTGTAAAATGCAATTCTATTACTTTCAATCGCAACTATTACACCTCATCCCGTACAAGACCGTAACCAAGGAAAACATGAAGCTGCAGTTCGTCAGAATCGTCAAGTCTGACACCGGTTGGCGGTAAAAAACCTTAACACAACGTCAAATAACTCAACCGTCATAATTACTCATCGATTCGCTGGGGTTCGTTTGCTGGGAACGGACAAACGGCAAAGGAAATGTGTCGCATTCCATTTACATTCATGTAATTCGAAACTCAATTTGCCGCACCAAAAAAATGCTGCTGGTGGTTAGTCGATAAAATTCCATAAATAGCAACCACTACTATGCAGATCGAACACTGAACGGGCTCCAAACTTCAAACAACGTAAAATTGCGCAACAAAACTTTCAATTGCGACTCAATCAAACGTTAGGGTCCCTTAACTTAGCGAATCGGTGTCACTGTCAGGTAGGTACAAAGGTCTTTACGACAACAAGTAGAGTTTCGCTGATCCAGCACTGGCCGACTTACGGTCATTGTTACGGACGATTGTTTTGCCCAAGAAAGCTTCCAGTAGAATCGGTTATAAACAGATCGTCAATTTCTGATAGGAGGAATACTCCTAACGCCAAAAATGTAGGACAAAAAAAAAGTATACAAAACAAAACAACCCAATCAAATGTCCGTATCCGATTCCAGTGGGCCCTACTGGGCACCAATTTTGCTGAAATCATGAGAAATTCTTTAGAGTTTCCTCTTACAGAGGTTATTTTCACTCCGTTTGTAATTCGTAATTTAGCACGATATTGCGCATCGCAACAATGTGTCTTCCACTCACTGGAAGGTACCGAAACCGGTACCGGAATTTCGAAGAAGAAGTAAGCTGGAAATCTGAAACTTTTCCTCTCGAACGCCCATAGTCCATCCGTCCGTAGATCGTCGGTCATTGCCGCATCGCGTGCGACAAAACTTGCAGGAGATAACGGAGTTCCGGATGGGTTGTCGACCTTTCAACAGAACTAAAAAATGTCAATTTTCAAATTCAAAGTCAAATGGCATAACTAGCAACAGTTTTCAACTTTGAATACGTGTAACGACTAATAATGAGCTACTCATTTTGGAATAGTTCAATGAAGTGTTTGGAAATCTCTAATGGCCTTATTAGGGTAAGTTCGTGAGAGCTGGAAAACTTTCTCCTCCCGTCTAAGACATTTCCTATATGGCTGATAGTAATGACAGTCAGTGTTTATAATTGTATATTGACCCATCACTATTGGCTAATTGGTTGAATTAGATCACAAAATTTTTGGGTTTGGTGCACGGAGTTTTGGCTCACGAAACGTAGTAAACGCTGAAGTAATACATTTTCCTATCGGAGTAATATCCATTAACAGTTAAATTTGTTTGTCACCATTAGTATTGTAAAAGATTATGCTCTATTGATTATTTATATACCTATCGCAATTATGATGTTGAGACTTGAATTTAACAGGAAGCTAAATATCAATTACCGCTTTACAGATATATTAAACTAACGAAAAGGAAGCTGAGCAAAGAAAACTGACAAAGATATGAGACATTAGACAGATTTCAATATTCAAATGTAGGGGAATTGTGTATAACGTGCCCCCCCTGGCCAATGTGCCCCCCCTTCGTTTTTCGCTAAACAAGCGAAATCAAAATGCAAAACCACTCAGAAACCATAGTATTTGATGGAACTAGCCTACTATGCAAGTATGACAGTTGTCACATGCTGTAAAAACAAAACAAAAATAAATTTGTTTTTGAGCAGCTTCCGATGTAACTTTTGGCGTCATTTCCATAAGCTATTTTCTTGACAAAATCTGTAAATAACCGGTTGTTGCGATTCGATTGCGTAAAGTGAACTTCAAAAAGACATCCCTGCCAAAAATAACGGTATGAAACGCTTGATTTGCTTTAGCATTCAATATTTTTCCAAATAAGTAAAAGCAGGCCAATATGCCCCACTTGCGGTGGTGCAATTTGCCCCCCTTGCAAATGTGGCTATAAACATAGGTAAACAGATCTAAGTTGAAGCCAATTGCCATTATTTAATTCAATTAGTATTGTAGAGCAACCGTGGTGGGAATAATTTATTACCAACGTCCAAATTCTAGGCAATTCAACTACCCGGTACAAAACGCCACAGCTGCAGTATAATGTGCCCCATGCAGAAAAGAAAAAGTGCACCAGAAGGCCGAAACTAGGTTTATTTTACATAAACTAACGATATTTTGCAAAACAAAGGAAATAGTTTTACTTTCTACAAAATAGAGTTGGTCTGTCACTGGTAGAAATACTCAAATTACCGCATTGGGCATATTATACCACAGGTGGGGCATTTTACCCCGCGCAGACGAGAAACACAACATTTAGGTGCTTTTATTAAATAATTCCTAGCATGTTTATTCCACAATACTAAATGAAATAAACAATTGTAATTGGTTGTCAGCTTAAATACCAACATATACACGTAGTTGTAACGTTAATTTGGGGAAGTATAACAGAGATATATCCATCTATTCTTAGGGGGGGCACATTATACACATTTCCCCTACATTAGATTGTTTTTGTCATTCAGTGGGTCTGTGATATATCACGAAAACATTAAAGGTACAGGTACAAAATGGGCGCCCTCTTTCAATGCTCTTCTTACCTAAAATACTTGTCATAGACTTTTCGTTCACTCACCTGTAAAGAAAAAATAAAATAATAAATATAAATCATATATAAGATATATAAGAAATTATTCTTATGTTTTAATTTTAACATTAAATAGACAAAATTTAGACCCCTCTAGAAAAAACCGCTTAACTGACAACAAATTATAGTCAAGAGTTGATTACTCAACATACTCGGTAGAATATGCCAAGATAGCTTCCGAATAGGCTCGTATTGACGTAAATCCCACTGATCTGAAGGCTGCATTTAATCGAATAGAACTTCGAATAATTGAATTGAATGAATCGAGCGTGCCACAAGGCAGCATCAGGGGCCCATTACCTTTCTCGTTATATACTTTAACGACGTAACTTTACTTTTGGTTGATGGACGTAAGTTAATACTCAAGACTCAAGCACTCAAGAGGGTTAAACATGCCAACCACCGCGTTGTTTACGATGCCAAGCTATGTTTTCCACTGAATCAATCGAATGTAATTTCCAAAGTAACCCGGCAGTTCGGTTTTATAACAAAATTTAAACAAAATTTTAAGGATCCATATTGTTTAAAGGTCCTTTATTGCTTTTTGATGAGACCAGCATTAGAAATCGAGTGTCTGATCTGGTGGTGATGGTGGAGGTTTTATGCCACGATAGCCTCTATTGGGCTTTTCCACATCTAGTCCATTGAGACCAAACAGGTTGAATGGATATAAATAAATAAATAAATATATATAGAGCCCACCGACAATTGATTGTGTATAATAAATTTCAACTCTTGTTCAGTAATTTTTTGCCCTTGATTTTTAAAGCAAGTTGTCCGAGGGGGTTGGTGACGCAGAGTTTAAAAATAATTTGCAATGGCCTTATTTGGTCTAATTTAAAGCCAACACACTGTAGGTAGTCAAAATTTCACTTAAAAAAAGTCTGTGATTTGGTATTGGACATTACTAGAACTATTCATGTCCGATAAAACTGTTTGAGGTTCGTTTCAGTTTTCAGTTTCACTAACTGTGCGAAAATTGTTATGCTACAGGTTCGTTTTGCTTCTCCGGAAACTGAATGCATTGGGTACCTATAACACAGCATTTAAGTTGATTAATCAAGGATGCCTATCAAGTGGCTTTCGTGCAAGATTATTCAGCTTGCATCCAATAGGCACACCAGCGACATCTCGCAGCTTGAGATTGAAGCTTTTGTTGCTATCATAGAAGCAAAAATCGGATGAATCAGTATGCCAGGGATTGTGCTATAGACATAGCCGCATGGCTGGCGTAGGACTACGACAAGCAGGTTTTTGCTATAAAACCTCGAGTAAAGAAAACTTTCTTTACGATTCCCGCCTATGACAGTAGGGCATCCTAAAGTCTATAGGGTGTGTTATGTATTTAAGATTACTTAAAGTTCGCTATTACTTAAAGTTCAACATATATCGACTAAATAATAATAAATTTAATAATAGTGTGCAGCAACCAAACGGAACTATTTAGGATTACGTGTTAGCATTGCGCAGCTCCAAGGAGAGTTTAATTCTGGATATCCAGGCGAGGGTACGCCCGATAGAAGAAGCATACGCTACAGGGTGGGATAGTAGAATCAATATATATAGAATGCCAGTGTCGCTGTTTTTCTACAGGACTCATTGCGGTAAACATGATGCTAACAATCTGTATCAAGTCTGTGAATCGGGAACTTCATTGTCAAAGTTGCTCATTGTTATTTATCTGTTCTTTATCTGTGCGCTGGTT
The DNA here is from genome assembly GCF_943734655.1 of Sabethes cyaneus. Classification (NCBI taxonomy): domain Eukaryota; kingdom Metazoa; phylum Arthropoda; class Insecta; order Diptera; family Culicidae; genus Sabethes; species Sabethes cyaneus. The sequence continues at coordinate 226,808,942 of NC_071354.1, forward strand.
GGTGGTGTCATCAGTGCGCTCATCACTGTGTTTTCATGCCAGTAAAATGTATTTAAACGCTCTTTTTCTTTTCGTCTGGATGAATTGAATGTCATAACTGCATCCTTTTGCACCGATTTTTTCAGAAATTTGAAGACAGGGAAGTTTCCAATCACATTACTTGGCAGCCATATTTGAAATTTTAAACTGGTTGTCAAAGTTTGACAATGAGATTCCCCTTTTAATGAATCTCAGGCGCACACACATATGCATATAATGTAAATACATCATCTGAACATGTGTGATGTTTACCACGCGCACTGCAGTGACACTGGCATTCTATATATATATTGATTATACTGGTGGGATATTGATCCGAACCTACCAACTATACAGAAAGAAGATACAAACCGGTTGGTATTGGAGTGGTATTTGGCTCAAAAGAGAAGGCGCGGCTATTCTCATTTAATTCTAGCTGACGTAGAACGGCCTATTGCAATTTTATCAATTTCATAGAATTTAAAATTCTTGTTATCGGTACAATTTTCACTGGATTAAAATCGTACATGCTTAGACCAGCCTCGTGTTTTTGTCTTGCCCTTTTTAATGAGATCAGGCATATTTTTTTCCTGTATGGACTCATCACTGCGACCAGATCGTTGATCTATTGTGATATCGTCCGGGTGTTTGCTGTATAACATGCACTGCATTTTTGCTATAATTTTTTTGAGCGGCATGCTTATCAAATTTTATGCATGCTTGCGTGTAGTGGGGTTAACTCGTCCTTCAATGCTAGATCTACTTTATCCCCCTTGCTTTTCAATGTACTGTCTCCAATTACAACCATCCCTGGCGAGACTGACCAGTACATTTAACTTAGTCTGTGATTTTACTATAAGAGTGACTTTTTGCACTGCCTAGAGTGATTTTTTATGTGGTCATATAGCATTCAGCATGAAGGAAGGGTAATAAGGGGCCTGAGAAAAAAACCATGCTAAGTGACTGACATCGAATGGCCTGATCCTACTAATATTCGAATCCATGACCACTCGAGCAATTGAAAAAAGAGGCTGGCAGTCTCACTGTTACCACCATGGAAACTCTGGAAGTTCTGATGAACACACATTTGCCTGGTTCGACAGTGACCACTGGACAAGACATAGGCGGGCAACAGTGCCAAATGATTCGGTTCTACTTGCACGCCGATTGTTTACGGAGGCTTCGATCAATTGGGCACTCAGCTCTTTTGAACCAATGAAATCTCCAGGTCCGGATGGTATTCTACCCATTTTCTTACAAAAAACGGACGGTGTTATAATGTCCGAGCTCATCAACCTCTTTCGAGCCAGCTTCACTTTGGGGTATATCCCGGAGAATTGGCGAAAAGTAAGGGTGGTGTTCATACCTAAGGCTGGCAAAAAAGACAAAACCATGCCTAAGGCTTTCAGACCGATAAGTCTGACTTCAAAGCTTCTTAAGCTGATGGAGAAAATCACGGTTAACTATATCCGCAATGACTTTTTAAAAAACTCTCCGTTACATGTAAATCAACGTGCATACCAACACGGTAAATTTACAGAAACCGCACTGCACTGCTTAGTGACGTTAATTGAGAAATCGCTCAAATATCAAGAGACGCCAGTTTGTGCTTTTCTTGATATTGAAGGCGCTTTCGATAACTTCGCGTCAATTAATAAGGCTCTCTATCACAAGAGAATCGACCACACTACAATGAGCTGGATTCAAGCAATGCTTTCGAGCAGAGAAATTACAGCATCATTGGGAGATACGTCGGTTACGATTTCGGTGATCAAAGGATGTCCACAGGGACGAGTTCTCTCCCCCCTGCTCTGGTCACTGGTGGCCGACGCACTCCTTCGCAAGCTGTCACAGCTTGGTTATGAGACCAATGCTTACGCCGACGACGTTGTACTTATCGTCAGAGGAAAGTTTGACGCAGTATTGTCAAGTCGCTTGCAAGGAGCTCTAAACACCACCATGTTATGGTGCTCACAAGAGGGACTTAATGTTAACCCCACCAAAACAGTCGTTATACCATTCACTAGGCAAAGGAATCATACCATTACTCCCCCTATACTGAATGGTGTCAGACTGGGCTTCAGTAATGAAGTCAAACACCTCGGAATAATTCTCGATAAAAAACTGAACTGGGCTGCCCACCTAGATTATGCTGTTAAGAAAGCAACTTCGGCTGTCTGGGCATGCAGCTCACTGTTTTGGAAAACCTGGGGATTGAAACCTCAACTAGCCTTTTGGTCATATACTACTATTGCACGGCCTAGGATAACCTATGCTGCAGTCGTAGTAAGTTCAGCGCCTGGCCTGTCTTACAGTTACCAGTGCCATGCGTACAACACCTACTGCAGCCATGGAGGCAATGCTATGCTTACTGCCTTTGCATCTTCATGTGAAGAAGGAAGCAGAGCTCGGCGCATTACGGTTGCAAAGGAGTAAAACTATTCTCGAAGGTGACCAAATCGGTTCAATCTGACACCCAGGCCCAATATGGACGTTCCGTATGAGGTGATTGAAACAGATCGCTCAATGTGCAATAATGGAGGGCCAGATCTTCCATCTGGAACTATCTGTTTTTTTACAGATGGTTCAAAATGGGGGCCTGCACAGGCTCCGGAGTCTACGGACTCGGCATCAGGGAAACTATCTCATTAGGAAAGTGGCCCACCGTTTTTCAAGCAGAAGTATATGCCATATACATCTGTGCGACAATATGCTTGAAACGAAAGTACAGGCATGCGAAAATCGGTATCTTCACGGACAGCCAAGCAGCACTACTGGCACTCAAGTCCGCCAAATGCGTGTCCAAATTAGTTTGGGAGTGCAGCACAGCATTGAGGGAGCTCTCCCGCCAAAACAAAGTTTTATTACTTTGGGTGCCCGGTCACTGCGGAATCGAGGGCGATGAATTTGCTGACAACCTAGCAAGACAAGGATCAGCTCAGCAATTTATTGGTCCTGAACCGTTTCTGGGCACCTCCACATCCGCCGTGAAAGGCGAACTGATGACATGGGAAAAGCCAGAAATAGCATCCCGTTGGAATCAAACACAGGGTTGTAGACAAGCCAAATAGTTTATCTACCCAAACTCTGCAGTAGCTAAAAATCTATTCCATTTAACTCGTAGTGAACTACGCACAATCACTGGACTCCTAACAGGACACAGCCCCGCTCTTTATCATTTAAAGAATATCGGCAACGTATCATCCGACACCTGCCGCTTTTGTAACTCTGAACCTGAAAGTTCAGCGCATCTGCTCTGCTATTGCGGAGATCTTGCATTATCAAGGCACAACTTCTTACTCCATATAAGGTATGGAGCCTAAATCCCAAAACGGTCATTGGCTTTATAAACCATGTAGTACCGAATTGGGACACAGGATTACAACTATTCCGCTCAACTCCATCAATGGGTATGAGCGGTCCGTAAACTGTGTACAGCAATCGGAGCCTGCCACAAAAGACGATCATTAAGACTGTCGCAGTAGCCTTTTAACCCAATGCCCTCTGGCATACAAAAACAAATAAATGACCACTCGTTTGTCAAAGCAGACTCGATAACCTTGCGGCTACGGAACCCCCCATGAGATCAGGCATATAATTAATAGCTTCAATCAATGACCTTCCCTTACCTAATTTTCTGCTCTTTCCCCTTTTTATGGCTGGCCCCATTCTGCTGGATCCTATCAACAGCTTTGTTTCATTACTTTATTCTGACCACCGTAAAAAACTACCATTATAAAAATTTATGTACATGCTAAGTTATTAGAAGAGACATAGCATTTCGAAAGCTCAACCAACTTTCAACAACTTGCTCACAAGTGCACATTAGCTATTGAATTATATCGATATCATTTTAAGGAAATTCCATTAAAAAATTTGGAAATAATTATTCTTGTTTGAAATAATAAATCCATAGACTAACAGACGTAACTCTTCGAACAAATTTTCTAACAAAACATCGTTTCAATGACACCCCTAAAACTTGGAAAAAACACTAGCATCACCTGGTGCAGTCTTCGCGCAACGCAAAGTTGGTTGCTATAAACTTAGCAGTGCTATAAATTTACTTGTATATTATCTGACAACAGCGCCAGCACAGGCGAACGGCGTTCTCGCGCAGCGACTGTTATTTGAGTCTTGGCTTAAGCGAAAATTTGAAATGATCATTTTCATTGACGATGGAATGGGGCTTCAGTGTTACGTTTGTTAGTCTGTGGTTTGTATGTTATTTCTCAAACGTTGAACGTACTTTCAGGACAACAAATTCGTTTACGTCGACATAAAGGGAAATAATTCGGGAACTGTTGGGACGTGGCGGTCGTGTCACTGTTTTTCCAGAAACGGATACAAATGAAGTCGCAGGTACATATGATTGTCGTCCTAGATTTGAAAAACAAAAATATGCTAGTGCTAGTAATTGATTGATTCATTGAGTACTTGATGTTTATGCATTTATCAATAGTGAATATTTAAAAATGAATTATTTTCACTACATCGTTCAATTCGTAGAAAGATCTCTGACCGAAAGATATTCGAATTGATAAGAAAATGACTTAGTTATTAATGCTGAAAACTTATCATTTGTTCGTGAGGCTCGTATTTTTAGATTTTTGGAATGATTTTAGAATTTTTAGAAGGTGCGGTACCTTCGCTATCTTTCTGTAAGATGTAGTCCTACGTTAAATCCAAAGACGTAATGCGGTGGATCCAAACCAATTTAGTGGGTCAACCCTGTCGTCCACAAGGAGGAGCAGTAAAGGAAACTTTGAAAGATTGCAAGCGGAATAGTCTTCATAGCGAGGATGAAAACGATGACGATTGGGATACAGGTTGCAGTTGGAAACGTAACATTGCTGGGTCTCAAATATCTGACACCGAATGTAACGGTAACATTGTCTACAGTAGCAGAGGGTGTATATTCTGTCATTTCTGTGTATTTTATCTGTCAGTTCATCCAGTTCCAATCCGGATTGAATAAACAAATTCGACATTAGTAGAACGATGTCGTGCCCTGCGCCCTACCTTCTCATAATACGTAGTCCTACGACAAAAATCGTAATCGTAGGGGTTAAATCGTAACCCCTAAATGAATGCAATTTTGTTATACCGATGGGTGTTGCACAGAAACATTACATCTCAGCTATTTAATCCAAGACACAAACCTGGCCGGGTTGTATACACGGTACGAACCTTACGAACAAGTGATTCAATTTTATAGCGAATTCGTTCATTAACCTGGGTCAGTGTTAACCTCAACTTAGAATTAATAAGCAATTTTCCAAATTTAACAATCGACTGGCAAACCATAAACTTTACGGACTGTGATGGACTTGCATAAAACATTTATGTCTGAACTTCTGATTTTCGCCTGTGTGATGTGATCAGACTAAAGATTTAACTTAGTCCTGGAGAAAATAATTTGATAAAAATGTACATTTTAGACATTTTAGAGTGTTTACTACAGACAAACTGACGTAATACTTCGATACAAATATTCACCGCTTTCATCAGTGGTTCCCAATTATTTTTGGTTCGCAAACCCCTGGTGGAATTTCGTAGCTTTTGCTGAACTAGTGCAGTCTTTGCGATACGCAAAGCGGTGCGTCTTAGGCAGTAGCAAAGGCAAATAGTTCGGAAAAGAATAAATTCGTTAGGAATCTGGTAATGAGGTGACGCAAGTTTAGCAAATGGTTTAAATTTAAATTTTTATCCAAAAATTGTCGAAATATGTCTGGAATATCGATGTCTGTGCTCAGCAGTTAAGTTTTAGTCGTTGAGCTATTTTTTCTAGGACCATATTTCACTGAGGAGGCTTAGCCTTTCTTTTTTTACCTATGAATAAAGGCCAGACAAAATCGATTTGCCAATTTACGTGCAACTTAAGACATTACTGTGATCACACGCCGATCTCCACCTACCTTTAATAACGATATCCGGAACCTTTCCGGCTCGTCCGGCACCGTGCAGCTGCGTTGACGTTCCCAGTCCGAGCGCGGCCGTCGTCACCGTCGTCGGTAATCCTCCGCCATCGAGTGCGGTTAACGTAGTTTGATTTTGCAGCAGCTTCTCGGCCAGCAGTGTGTTGGTGGCTAACTGCTGGAACCGAGTCTGCTGCTGCTGCAGTAGATCTTGGGCATGCGCTAGCAGAAATTGTTCCTGCAGCTGACATTCGGCACTGCCGGTGCCCCCGCCACCGGCGGCCTGTACGAGCATGTTCGTTCCATTGGCCAGTACCAGAGCACTGTTGCCCTCGCCCAAACTGCCACACTCCCCTGCCAAGGCATTGAGTTGCGAATTGGCCACTGCAACCGCTGCAGCCGAGGAGAGCAGTTGGCTGCAGCTTTGCAGGAAAATTTGGCCACTTGTTTCTTCATCGAGGTTTAGGTCATTGTTATTTTCCTCCTAAAATAAAATATACCGGTTAGTTCAAACGTGTAAATAGTAGTTGCTGAAGTTTTCGAGTATTACAACTTTAATCTCAGTTACGGGAAAATCCTGGAAGAATTGCTCGAGTTCAAAGGTATTTTCCGTCAATTGCCGCAATAATTCGTCTGAATCGTTGCATAGTGTTTCCTCCAGGTTATTCAAATCACAGCCATTGCCACTCTGTTCGGATTGTGGATTGGCACCGTTTGGTTCCTGCAAAGATAAAAAATTAGTGAGTTTGAATCACATGAAGTTAGACGTTGAGTACCTGAAGGCAGGACTGTAGATCCACCATTCGGCCATCGTTCTCAGGACACCATAACAGGTCATCGTCAATAAATGGCATTGCCACGATGGCAGAGCCACCTCGCAAACTTGCTAAAGCCAGCGTAGAGCTCGTAGGGTCACGCTGTTGAATTCTGGTTTCTATCACGCGATAGTATCGAACCAGTGGGCGTCAGGTTTTGGCGGTTTTTATTCTTTCTGGTTGGAGAAACACGCGAATTGTATTAACAAATCTGTTCGAAAGTTCAAGTCTTTGCTTTACTATAAGACAGCTTCGTGGTTGGTTTGCTATAATATGTTGTATAACATCAATCTTGTATACTTGCAGGAGTAAAACACTTATTTTGTATAACACTTTTCGACCATAAAAGAGATCCCGAGTGGTAAACTGTAGCAAAAATACGTAATATTTGAACACATCTATTTGCACATTTTCATCTGCTTTTCTGCTGGTAGCTAGGCACTTGTTTTCTTCTTATTCTTCGATTTGAAAAAAATTTTGACCAATTTTGCCGAAACATAAAATGAACCAGGACGGTTTGCTTACTTTCTAACCCATTGGGAATTTCTTGTTAGCCTTTATTATCACAGATGTTTGCGACGGAACGAACCCGAAACGGTACGGGGTTGGGACTGCCACTCGGCTCTTTCGTTTGCTACCCTCCGGTTATAATGTTTTTCGTTTTTCTCTAACTACTATCACCCGGTACATTTCGGTTACGGAAATTTCGTCTCTTGGTTCGATGGTTTCCGGTGATCGCTCTAACCGAACGGACGGGATAGGCGTTGTGTTTAACTACTACTCGCAAACAATTTTCGGCCGCCGTGTATACGATGATCATTTTTCATTCGCCCAGAGTTGGTGGTATGGTGAGACGAGAAGTGAATTTGTGAATTTATTGTGTGCAAGTTGGCTGAGCCCTAGCGGTCACTGTCCAGGCTCGTGTCTAGGAAGTTGGTGCATTAGGAACAACAAATGTTGTGAAGGCAGTTGAATAGATTCGCAGTTCGAATATCTGAAATTAGAAAAAGAAAATATATTAAACATCTATTGGACGAAAAACAACGGTTCTATCTTGGAATTATATTAATCAAAGAAAAATATTGAATACTCAAAATAAAGGTCATTTATTGCTCTTTAAGGGAGAAACAGCGAAAAAATTAGTCCGATTTGATTTAGATGAAATCTTGAACTTTTCTTCGAATACCACTCATATTTTGGACACCCTATTGGCATTGCCGAAACCGGGGGGGAAATAAGGAGTGCCTTAAAAAGCGTATCCTTCGGTACATTAAAGCTCACAATGAACAACAATGTAAAGTTTTGGCCTGATTTTGCTAGCTGCCACTGTAGCGGAGAAGTACTACTACAGAGAACAGACATCCAAGCAAAAGGTCCCCACTTGGATAAAACTTATGTCAAATTAGTTGGGAAACTATAGTGATGATGTCGCTGAAGGCGCAGAAAATTCTACACTAAACTCACAACAGCTAGCTTCTAGCGCTGGCATAACGCTTATTGTCCATATATACTAGCGCCGGAGGAGCCAAAGGTTGTCAGTGTGCAAATCAAAAGAATCATTTAGTTGGGAAACTATAGTTGTGGTGACGCTAGCATATTAGGTGATTTTAATTTGCAATTTTATCCAAGAATTACCGAAAAATTTGTGATAGAAATGTTGCTTCAATGAATAAAAAAAGGTCGCGAAATGAGAGAACGGTTCACTCTGAATCGGACTTAAATCCCAGCAAGAAAATGTTGTTTAGTCGAGATAAAGCGATTGTTGATAATTATGACGAGGTTTTTTCGAGCAATAATAAAACTTACGCGAGTGTTTTAGCGGGATCAGCTGGAAATGAATCGAATAATGTACAGAAAAAAGAGAACCGTAAAGCTCGACCAGTCATTGTGATCAAACCGGTCGAGTCTTCTCAATCTAGTGAAGAAACGAGATGTTTTGTGAAAAGTAATTTAGATCCGAAAAAACATAAGATTAGTAATTTTAGAAACGGGAAAAACGGTTCGATTATTGCTGAGTGTGCAATAGGGGATGACATTGAAGTCGTGAAAAATAACATTCAAAGCAATTTGGGTGAAAAGTTTAACGCTGTTATTCCTACAATTGCTAAACCGAAGGTTAAAATTGTAGGAATGAGTGATCAACATTCCTCCGATGTCTTCGTAGACTTGCTTAAAAGTCAAAACGATGACATCGGCATCAACGAGGTCAAAGTTATTGCACAATATGAAAATCCACGCTTTAAATATAACAAATTTAACATGGTAATCGAAGTTGACAAGGACACTTATAACAGCCTGATGAATGCTGGTAAAGTAAGCATCGGGTGGGATAAGTGTCCTGTTAAAGAGGCCGTCAATGTTTTGCGTTGCTTTAAATGTGGAGAATTTGGTCATAAAAGCACAGAGTGTGTAAATACTGAAGCATGCTCTAAATGCAGTGGAAATCACAAAACATCCGATTGCTCTTCAACTGAATTTAATTGCGTGAATTGTACAAAATCAAATAAAGTACTTAAAATGAATTTGGACGTAAGACATCCAGCATCTAGCTCACAGTGTCCGGTTTATCGGAGACTGTATGAAAAAAGAAAAAGCAACATATTGTCAAGTAAATAGCAACAAAAGAAATCACAATGCGATAGGAAGTTAGAAATAGTCTATCTGAATATTGCTGGTTTATCTACAAATTATGTTGCGTTGCGACATCTTGTAGAAATAAAACGTCCAATGTTGGTAGCTCTAGCCGAAACTCATATAGTGGACGCTGATGCCTACAATCAATATAGTATACCGGGTTATAAAGTTGCTTTTTGCCTTTCGCATTCCAGACATACTGGTGGTGTTGCTATTTACGCCAAGGAATCAGTTAAATTCAACGTTCGTACAAACGAATCCGTTGAGAACAATTGGTTTCTAGGTATTTCAGTTGAAAGAGGCATGACGATTGGAAATGTTGGAGTAATATCACAAACTATACAGACACCACGCGTAGAACAAAAAGCTCAAAATCTAAGGTACCAAATTCATTTCAAGTGAGTGAATTTCGTCCCTTGCATATCTCACGAAATCACGCGGAGCTCATCAAAAGAATGGCGTATCAATCTCAGCAACCCAACTATATCCATTAAATTTTCTGGACAGTTCTCTTGTTTAAAGCTTGTGAAAACAACCGTGTATGGAACGACGAAGTAAGTAAATAATGTAAAATTAGCTGTTTAGACTTTCTTTAGGTTACTATACAAAGGCCCTGGTTAGGAATTAAACGGAAACGCATCGGTGGCGCGCAGCGAGCAAGATGGATCGATCAAGTGGAAGGCGACCTGCGGACCCTACGTAGACTACGTGGCTGGCGAATTGCGGCCATGGACCGAGTAGAATGGAGACGACTTCTTCGTACAGCAGAGGAAACCACGGCCTGGAGCTGATTAAGTAAGTAAGTAAGCATCGGTGGCCAAAGAATGATTTACCCGGTCGACGAACAGCCACAGAAGTGGCGCGGGTGCGCCAAGTAACGTATGAAAGTAATGTACGAGGATGATGGAACCGCGGAAATCGAGACCAATTTGTCAAATGACTCCCACAGTCCCACGGTTGCAAAGACAACGTTCCCCACCTGAATGAAAATCACAAAACAAGTTCGGTCGACGATTTTAATGCTGGAGATGGTAACGCCTACCAAATGTTTACCAAATAATTGATGTGCTGTATTCTTTTTTTTGCTAGCTAAGCTGTTCTACAGAAATGTTTGTTGGGTCGTGAAGCTTCAGCGGGAATTTCACGAGGTGTTGCCAATGAGAGTAAAGGCTATTTGGAAGTTCATTGACCTAACTCAAACTGTAATGGCGTTATGGAAGCCATTTTTTCAACAACCTGCATAAATCAATGCGGAATGCCGCTCGAACGAGATCCGAGATAACCAACAGTTAATTTTAAAATACCTGTAACTATCTTAGCATTAAGCGTATTTGTTAACCATGCCGAAATATACATGTACAATAATTAATTAATGATTTCATTGGCCGTTTGGCTGTCTGTTCGCACCTAGGCAGGGGTCCCGCGCTATTTGATTTCGAAACCAATTCTGACAATGTGCAGTTATGTAGAAGGGAATCTTTGTGATCGAAAATGAAAATAAAGGTAAAAACCGAAAGCACTAGCGAGGCACTTGTTACACACAAATATTATAAGTTACTATATATGTATATATACTCTATATGCCGATAACAAAAATATCTAGTCATGGACACCTTTACTAAAGGTTCTTTAGTTCTTGTATGCTTCATAAAGGGCTAAAAGTTTTTCTATTACATCCGAAATTGTAACAAATATTTTACGTTGATGATGTATCCTGCAGTTTGTTATTTTTCACATGGTTACTAAAAACATTTGCTTTTCGTTGCTATTTATAATGATCGACGAACTAAACAGCTCCAGCAAAAAGTGAACTAAATGAATACTCGTGAAAGGACGGTGAGTAAATTGCTCACGTCCCTTCTGGTACCTGGAAAAATCGTTCGCGTGTTGTCTGTATAGTTTGTGGTAATATATCATTCCCCTAGTTCAAATGATCAGCGCTTTTTAGAAATTTTAGACTACTGGTGGGATAATTTTGTTGACTTAAATAAATTAAATATTATTGCGGGTGACTTTAATATTGATTGGCTTAATGGATCAAATTCGAACCAATTAAAGCAATTAGCAGATTTTTACAATTAAAGGCAAACGGTTAGCCAATTTACTAGAATTTCCAGACACAGTCGAACACTAATTGATAACGTGTTTTCAAACTTTGACAAGGTCCATTCTGTTACAGAGGCCAATTGTAAAATTTCTGACCATGAGACAATTTTTATTTTAATCGAGAAGGACCAAACCTGTGATGATAAAGTAAAGATAAAGTGCTGGAATAGATATTCGATGCATACAGTGTCTCAGCTTGTTTCGAGAAGCTTGGATTTTCTCCCAATAACTGGTGTTTTGGACCATAAGGCAGCTGTGCTTACCAACACGCTGAAAGAGTGTACCAAAAAGCTTGTTTTTGATAAGTATGTGAAACTACGTAACACAAACAACTGGTACTCTTTAGATCTAGTACGTTTAAAACGTGAAAGAGATAAAAAGTACAAGAAGTTTGAAGATTGATCACCATCAAAATAACAGCAAGGAGTTATGGAAAATTTTAAAACAGTTGATACAAAGTAAAGATAATTCTCCGCGGTCCATAACTTTCAATGGAACACAAGAACAATCGAGTCAAGTAATAGCGAATAAATTCAACAGTTATTTTGTTGATAGTGTTCAGCTGATCAATCAAAGTATTGATTTGGTCAGTGAACCTCACGAAATAATACAGCCGATTTCTAATAATATAAGATTTGATGGATTTCGCCCTATTACTTTTGCAGAGTTGAAGGATATTTGTTTTTCTTTAGAGAAATCGGCTGGTATCGACAATGTCAACGCAAAAGTAATACAAGATTGCTTTCATGTCATTGGACACGACTTGCTGGACCTTGTTAATGAATCGTTGCAAACTGGGCACGTGCCTAAAGTTTGGAAAGAGTCACTTGTGATTCCTATTCCCAAAGTTAATGGAACGGATAAAGCCGAAGAGTACCGTCCTATTAACATATTGCACACATTAAAGAAAATTTTAGAACTTGTTGTCAAAGGCCAGCTTATGAGTTACTTAAATTATAATCATTTGCTAATTCCAGAGCAATCAGGCTATCGAGAGGAACACTCTTGTGAAACTGCATTAAACCTGGTGCTAGCAAAATGGAAAGAAAAAATCGAAGCTAAAGAAACTATTCTTGCTGTATTTTTGGATCTAAAACGCGCGTTTGAAACAATCTCTAGGCCCTTATTGTTACAAACCTTGAAGCGATTTGGTATTGTAGGAATGGCATATAAATGGTTTGAAAGCTATTTATGTGACAGAACTCAGAAAACTCGCTTTGATAATTTGAATTCTGATTCCCTTGCCAACACACTTGGTGTACCGCAAGGAAGTGTATTGGGGCCCCTTTTGTTCATAATGTATATCAATGACATGAAACGAGTTTTACGGTTCTGCGACATAAATTTGTTTGCGGACGACACTGTTCTATTCATTGCGGCTAAGGACCCTAATGAAATTGTCACACATTTAAACCAAGATTTACATTATCTTTCGAATTGGTTGAAATTTAAACAGCTTAAGCTCAACATTAGCAAGTTAAAATATATGATCATTTCAGCCAACTCCAAGCCAGACGTAAACGTTGAAATTGATGGTGAGACTATTGACCGCGTAAATGAACTAAAGTATCTTGGAGTAACCATTGATGACAAGTTAACCTTTAAGTCTCACATTGATAATGTCATAAAAAAATGGCGAAAAAGTACGGTGTCTTGTGCCGTTTAAAAAATGAATTGACGATTAGTAGTAAAATTCTTTTATATAAGTCAATAATTTCACCACATATAGATTTTTGCTCATCCATCCTATTCCTTGCAAACGATACACAAATATTAAAGTTGCAGCGCTTGCAAAATAAAGTTATGCGATTAATTTTAAGATGTAATAGATACACTTCCTCATATATTATGCTGGACGCATTGCAATGGCTTTCTGTGAAGCAAAGAGTTTATTTTTTGACAATGGTGTTTCTATACAAAATTCTTAACGGGATGGTACCTCGATATTTGTGCGACCGAATTGAACGAGGAAGAGATTTGCATTCGTACAACACTAGAAACGCGGAAGATGCAAGAACGCCACATTTTTTGTTTGGAAGATCACAGAACTCTCTGTTGTACAAAGGAATAAATTATTTCAATTCGATGCCCAGAGAAATAAAACGTGCAGCAACAATGGCGGAATTCAAAAGGCTTTGCATTTCACACATAAAATCTACCTTATAGACACAATTTGATGAGTTTTTGTATTAATTTAAGAAGATTGTTTATTTAGTTATTTTTTGTATATTTAGTGGATATAGTAAGTTATCATGTTCACTGATGATGATGGATTTGAAATTGTTATTATTATTAATTAAAAAAGTTTAGAGAAGGCTACACATGTTTGAGCGAGAACAGACATACACAATCTGGAAATTGAATGATCAGGTTAAAGTCCTGAACAAAGGGTTTGGAGCGGAAGCTGGACAGGCTTGGGTTTGCTTGTGGACTTTGGAACTCGTATACCATCGCTTTGTTGCGGAGTTGTATATCGAGCACCAAAGTTCTGCAGGATCTCCCTCGTAGTTCTAGATCGTTATCTAGAACCAACTCTGACCAGCTTGTGCTGCTAAATATTAGGTTCAATTCCTAATCAAGTCCAGATAATTTTCGGGTTGGAAACGTTTTGGACGAGCCTTGGGCATTTTTTGAAAATGTTGATATTCACTTGAAAGTTTGATATGTCTGTATTAGAAGCCAGTTCGTTATTTGCTTTTGCACCTGGCTACATTGTTATTACATAAATATCTTAATAGATAAATCGTCTCGCTCAAACCGTTGTAGGGGTATGAGGTGGGACCATCATCATCATCATTCTAACAAAATGTCGTTTCAATGACACCCCTAAAACTTGGAAAAAACACTAGCATCACCTGGTGCAGTCTTCGCGCTACGCAAAGCAGCTTGCTATAAATTTAGCAATGCTATAAATTTACTTGTAAATTATCTGACAACAGCGCCAGCGCAAGTGAGCGGCGTTCTCACGCAGCGACTGTTGTTGAATCTTGGCTTAAGTGTACATTTGAAATGATCGTTTTTATAGGCGAATTCGAGCAAAACTAAGAGCTACCGTTCGCTACCTGGTTGTGATTATTGGAACTACAAAAAAAGTGCAATTCCCAAAATGCTTGCTGGCACCTATATGGAACTCGACTTTAAATGTAATATTTTATTGAATTAACAACAGTGGGAATGATGAAAATGGATAATAAAGGTAAGAAAAAGCATTACCTTTCATTTGATATATATTGTTTCTGTTTCAGGAGATTATTAGAGCTTCGCAAGTGTATTTATGTTTACGAACTGATAGGTTATATGTTTGGTTCTTGGCGCAGATGATGCTAATCAAGAAAATAAATCCGTTAGCATTTGAAAACACATTGGAAAACGCTGAAGACTGAAAATAATTGGTGATTCTCTATCCAGGATATGTAAACTTTACAGCTGACTCTATGTACTTTTGTTTCATGCGGTACAAAATCAAACATTAACATTTTTCTGCCATAAAGTTAATTAATTCGAATATTTTCACTTACCTTAACGTAGATAAACAAATTTCTTCCAATATTTCGCTATCTAAAATCCTGACAATTGAAAGGGTTAATCAAAAACTGCATTTTATTTCAGTTTTTTTCAAAAATGTATGGAGTTTGACAGCGATTTTACTTTTCATCACTTTTTTTATGCAGCGCCTCTAAGCGGGCGATAGCTTGTCAAAAACGCCTATTGGCGATAGAATGAGGCCCCAGTGTTACGTCTGTTAGTCTGTGCCAAAACTAATGCAGGGTCGAGTCGATAATACCTTTCTAATAAATATTTCTTGCCTGCAATCAGTTATCTTTTACGAATACATTACGAATTAGGGTACGGGCAAGGGGTCGGATACTCAGCACATTGTGCCGCGGCACTCCAGATATATCAAGCGGCATACCTCTAAAGCCTTATAAAAATAACATTTATAGGGCTTTGCACACCTCCGGTTCAATTTTACATATGAAATGGGAGCACTGCCAGTTGTCAAAATTATCTCGCACGGTTGCCAGATCTATCAGATTATAACGAATTTAACAAATCTTGCAGTTCGGCACTTTCGGTACAGCATCGGCACAGTACGGCTCGTTTCAAGTCGCCTAACATAAAAACGGCTGTGCCGAGTGACCGACCCCTTGGGTAGTAGACTCTAGTAGGGTACGGGAGGGTATTTTCAACAGGTTTCTAAATTCAGCCTATTTTCCTTTTCTTTCGCTAATAAAAATACTTTGCCGACATACAATTTTAATATTATATAACTATTTTCTTAAGACATTAAATAATCTACTGTTTTTCATTGAAAGAGCGTTAAAACTATCTGTTCTTCCACTAGAACTAGGTCATAGGCCGAAAAAATAGAAGCAATCGCTAAATGGACCGAACATACCCTCCCGTGCCTTACGTTTTATTTAAGGAGGACCTTTTGCTTGGATGATAGTTCTTTGTTAAGGGCCAAACAGAATGCTATGTCAACGCGTCCGTCAGCGTCATTTTGACAGTTTTCTCATGGGTTAACTGTCAAATTGATGCTGACGGATGCATGGACGCAGCATTCTGTTTGAGCCTTTATATAACTCAAGCACTTTAGGGTCCATTGCTGGTTAGTATACCCTTGTATTTTTACCCTACGTGAACATTTTCAGTTTGCTATAAAATGTTAACCAGCGCCTCTAGTTGTGAATTCGAAAACCAAGCATATGTTGAAGTATGGGGACAATTTGGAAAGTGAATAAAACTTGACTGTCAAACCATTTGTTTACTTTTTAAACCTCGGTGGTGTTAGAATGTTTTCTTAAAATTATTTAGTATTTAATGTTGAAAATTGTAATTAGGTATAGTTCCCAAATAGGAGAATCTGCACGTAACAATGAGTGATAGCAAAGACGATTCGGACCAGTCGAGCAGTTCCACAGGAAGTTCGACAGATTTCGATTTCACCAGTACGAGTTTTCAACCACTGCGGGTTCTTTACTCTCGCAAAGCACAGATACCGGTCCCGTCGGCCCCCCACATGGACAATGTCAGCGGGTTCGAGTCCAAGTTCAGGTTGTTGGGTGGATACGACCAAGTTTTCTCACGCGAAAAACTAAACGAGATTTATGCGGCGGCTTCCTCGTCGAAAAAGATCGCGGTGCCTCAGGGACAGGAACCGGTGCGACGGTTTCTACCGCATCAAGGTTAGTTGTCGATCGAGAATGCTGTTACCGGCTGCTTTCTCCCGGAAATGTAGTTAATTTTCTTCTTTAACAGGACTGATTAGTGCACCACGACCCGCTCGGCTGCAGAGGAACATTTTCACTAAACTGGAACAGATGGAAGGTCCACTGGAGTGTTTGCACCGCTGGATGACGGAGCGTGTGCGGGTAAAAGTCTACACCAGAAAGCAGAAAGGTGTCCGTGGGTATGTCACGGGGTTCGTGGAAATATTCGACAAGCAGTGGAATATGGCGCTGAGTGATGTGTTCGAATCCTGGCGGCGGAGAAAGTACAGGTATTCGCAGAATAAACTTTGCGCGCTTGGCGAACCGAAAGACTGCAGTGACCAGTTGGCCAAAATGGGAATCCGTTTGCCAGAGGTTAGCGTTAAGTCGGTGCACAAAAAGTATGTGGAATGTACCCGTAGGATGGCGCAGATTATGATTCGAGGGGAGCAGGTCGTGTTGGTAACGCCGGATACCAGTAAGGTAGTGGAACCGGTCGCTTCGAGTAGTTAGTTTGAAATAAATTGTCACGCTATGCTATGACTTACTCTAGGAGTAAAGTGTAATGCGTAACTTAACTCCATAATAATCGTAATAATGGAGACGCATGGTAGAAATCCTCTAATTTTCTTATTTTAGAAAAATAATCAAATCTACACTATACCATTCCTTATTTCGAATGATAAGATAAGATCTCTAAATCGTTTGGGTGTAGCAGTACATGCTATAAAACGTTATGATCAAGTTTAATTAGAATAGGTAAAACGAATAAATCTCTTTATTGTTACAAAATGAAATTATCGTTTTTTAATGCCTTTGGATAATATAACCGTAATCGATTTGCCTCTAGCCTCTGAAGAGAGCATATAATTTTGTACATAAACACAGAAGCAGACATTCCCTTCACCTCTTCTTTTCACTAGAACCACCTCTCTTGTGCAAGAGAAAAATGCACACAGTTTTCATCGTTTCTGTTTTGATCGTCCACTTCGTCAATCGGTCGGACACTCACCGCTTCGAATGTAGGAAGGAGCAACGAAAGGCCACCGTGTGGCCGGGGAAGAAAAAAACCGAACGCTAGTAAAAGTTACTTTATGACGCACTTTTAATGCCGTTTCCTTTCCTAGCGCGGGAGCTGGAGGAAAGAAAGGCTTGCAAGTTGTTCCTTCTATCTCTGTCTCTGTTGTTATCTCGCGGGCTCGCACCGGTTCGTTGACGTCGCTCGTCCATTAACCGGTCGATGGCCATAGAAGTAACGACGACGGTTTCTGTTTGCGCCGATTCGTGGCACATTCGACCGGTCCTTCAGGGCCACAAATGTACCACCACCTTATGTAACGAACGACGGATGAAATCGAGAGTAGAGAAACGATCGACCGCATCGGTGTCATTCATTGACTTGAGGAAATGCGCTTGCATGGCAATGCCCGCGGTTGCGTAACGTGAAATATCCTGTTGACACCTAGCAGGATAGTTATAGAGATGAGACACAAGATGTTCTAAGGTTATTTTAATCATGTCCAAGAGTATTCATCATTACCTAATATAAATTAACGTGCCACGGATGGTTAATAGAATGGAATTGTAACATTCGTCTTTTGAATGAATATAGCTATATCAAAAAGCTCTTTATAGTTTGATAGATGATCCACAAGATATAATATGGTAGGTAATCTTCATTCTAATATACGTTTAGTAATAATATATGCAGCTAAATAGGACCATTGTTTGATATAAAATTAAAACGCTCTCACCAATATTCAGTGCTGCAGATGGCGACCTCACCAATATTCAGCGTTTCAATTCTACTCTGAATCATGAACCCCATGATAATTGCGGTTTACTTTCGTGTTTGTAGACTTTTCAGAACCTTTTCGAAGCAGTGAATTCTGCACAATTCTGATTTCTTAGCAACCGCGATACTTGGAAATTTTGCACCAGTTCCCCTGCATGATCGGCTTCCTGAATCATTTAAACTAGGTATGTACACTCGATGAGGACTAATCTTCAGACGGCGACAAAACATCAATGACTTTGACTATTATAATCAAGCACGTAAACTTAATTTTATTCCTTCAGGAACACGTCCAACTGACCAAAAACACTATAAAATAAGCAATTCTGAAAGTTATTAACGAAACTACGGACTTATGTAACAGCGTGAAAATTTTGCTTCATTCTTTACGCGTAGTTTACTTCGATCTCCTGGCGGTAGAAAACTCTAGAAGTGCATTTAGATTGGTACCTAACATGTGCAATGCAACGTATCACAACAGGTGGCGACATTGAGATTAATTTGAGGAAACATTGAGCAACAACTAGCAACATGCCGAAATCCACATGTTGTATTCTACGTGTTGCCAATAAATTGCTCAGTCTTAATGCATCTTAAAGAAAAGTCGAAAAAATTTGTACTCTCGCATGGATCTCGTTAAAAATATTTTTTTCTTATTTGTCAATTTCTAATCTTTTGATGACAAAATTTTCATGATATAATTTTTTGATGTTCCTGAGGCCGAAGGCCGAAAAGCGCAATTTTTCTGAATATTTAACAAATGCAATAGTTCATATTTCATGAACCAAACAGCGTAGAGCAAACAGTTTTTTTATGAAAACGTCTGTAAATTTGCTTGGCATATTCACAGATGGATTGATTCTAGAGGAGAAAAAAAGGAGAAAAACTAAGGGAAGTAAGGAGGAAAGTACGAAGAAAAACGTAACAAAAACGCGAATAGAAAAAAAAATACAGCGAAGAAAAATTGACATAAAAAACAAAAGCGAAAGAAAATACGTGAAAAACTAGTAGGGAAAACGGGACACGAAAAGTGAAAAAAGTTGGAAAAGAAGAAAATGGGAGAGATACATACAGAAAAAGGGGCAAAAGAGAGGAAATTGGACAGAAAAAAATTGAGAACGAGAGAGAGAAGAAAAATGTGAGATGCGAAGGAAAACGGTAAAGAAACAAGAGCAGAAAAAGAAAATAAAATAATGAAAATTGAAGACAAAAGGGATAAAACGGAAAAGAAAAAATAGTTCGTGATAGAAAAAAGGACAGAATAAGAAGACGAACGGAAGTGACGAGAACGAAAAAATAGAAAAGGAGTTAAAAAGAGAAAAAAGACGAAACGGAAAATTAAAAAAGGGAAAACGTGACAATAAAGGGAAAATGGAACAGAAAATAAGTATGAGGAACAAGAGGCTCGAGTTTCTCACAATGATGTGAAAGATTTGTGCCTGAACAGAAAACTAGTGAAATCAAAAGGAAATATAATAACAAGACAGAGAAAACCGATTGACCAAACGAGAAAAACAAGCAAATGGTGTAAAAATGAAGAAAACGGAAAAACGGGACAGAAAAAGAAGAAAAACAGCAAAAACGGACCAAAGAAAAGCAAAAAAAAAAAGATGAAAGAGGGGAGACAAAATAAGAAAACCGGAGGGCAAAGCGAAAAAAGTAAAAAAGTCTGAGCCCAAGGGGCACAAGAACGAACGAGGGGTTCACGTAGGACTACGAAAGCGGGTACTAGCCATGTAACTGTCCTGTACTCTAATAGCCGGCTGTGAAGTGTGTCGATAAAGAAGGGTCAAGTCTTAGAAAGGATGTTTACGCCCAACGCTTTGCTTTAGTATTGTAATAAATGCCCCAAAACATTAATATATATTTGTTAAATGAAGTTAATTTTTTTCTGTTTTACTTGTCTCTGACTCTGTCGCGGTCCAACATTAATCATTTTATATTAAAGCCCGGGAAGCGTTTGGTGAGGAAGAATGGTAGACTGGATGATACTGCGAAACTTCGATGTGGGGCCAAAACAATCTATTCCATAGTTCAATTGCTGAGTGGGACTCTGACCCACTCTCTCTCTCTCTCTTGGTTTGGGCCCAAGTGTTTTGACAGTTAAACTATCAGCACACGACACCCTAACTTAGATAATCTCACATCTAGTTTCGATCATTCCAGTCTAACCATTCGTACGCACACACGTCCCAACGAACATTTTTGTTGTATAGTAGCTTATCAAGCGCTTGTTACATTAAAACCAATGTAACAAGCGCTATGCAATTGTTGAATAAGCTTCTTTTAAACAAAAATGTTTGTTGGGATATCACTCCACTCGTCAGCGGTAATTATTTTTTGTATAATTGCTCTTTCTAATTCTAGCACCTAGAAGATATTATCGACTGCATTGTGGTCGGAGCTTAGCAGTTTGATGCCAACCATTTTTTACAAGAGCTCGATTTAAGTCATTTTGATTATAAATCGAATAATTTATCATTACCTATAGTTTGGAAATTATCTCAAAAGATGTTCAATGTTAAACTTCAATTGGGTTTAAATCTGGATTGAGTGCTGATGTTTACTGATTACTTTAGGACAATTGTATGGTACTTACCGCTTACAATTATCGACAGTATGCTTAGATTTATCATCCCGATACAACATGAATGTAGTTTGCCTTAAGTTTGCTTAAGATTGTTCACATAATCGAGTTTACATTTAGTTCTATTCAAAAATATTCAAATTTACTACCTCAGAGCTTTCCATGCACCCCCACAAGGTATGATGGAATGCAATCTGGCAAAAGGAGCTCACTTTTCTATGACTTTTCACTTTCAGGAAATCAATTTGGACTGGATTCAATATTTAACTATAAAATCGATTGAAGATAAGGGTTGGTTATGCACTCTGACGTACTTCCCAAGCACAGATATCAAATTGGTATAGTTGAAACATCGTAAAAAATTTTCGACCTGTTGGGACGGGAGGGTTTAGTTGTTTTTTTGTAAACGGAAACCACCGGAAGCCATACTATGGTGTATTTAGGTGTCGTCCCTGTCTGTGAAGCAAGGTCGTATGGGAAAATTTGACCTTGAAATTTTTCGTTATTTTTCACTATTTAGTGAAAATGAAAATTGCAATAAAACCCACATAATTACTACATCTACTACATCAGGTATTCAAATCATTAAAATTAATTTATAATTGGCAGAGTTATTAGCGTTCAAAATCTCATTTTTTCGTAACGCTCACATTTCTTGACTTCCTCTGTACCAGCTACCTTCCTAAGGGACGGAGTCCTACGTCAGCATGGGATAGAAAAAGAGGAAAAGAAAAAAGAGAAAATACGAAAACAAGAGAAGCGAGAGCAGAAAAAGGAAAACAAAATGAAAATTGAAGACAAAATGGATAAATCGGAAAAGAAAAAACAGAACGTGACAGATAAGGGGGACATAATAAGAGAAAGAACGGAGCAGATGAAAACAAAACATAGAAAAGGAGCTGGAAAGCGAAAAATGACGAAACATGAAAGAAAATGATGAAAAGCGGGAAGGAAAAGAAGAAAAAGAAAAAGGGAAACTGGGACAGAAAAAGAAGAAAATTAGGAAAAACGAACATTAAAACAGCAGAGGCAAAGATGAAAAACGGGAGATAAAATAAGAAAACCAGAGCGCAAAGGGAGAAAAGAGAGTCAAAAACAGAATAAACGTAATAGAAAAGAAGGGAAAACGGAAGAGACGAAAACGAAAAACGAGAAGGAACGGATAAAAACAGTTAGAAAACGATAAAAATAAAAAGGAAAAAATGAAGAAAAAATGATAGAAAAAGGATAGAAAATGATAAAAATAAACGAGTGAGGGATTGGAAAAATGAATCAGAAAATCATGAAGCAGGAAAAACGGTACAGAAAAAAAGAAAAACGATAGAAGAAGAAAAACGGATGGACAAAGAAGAAAAGTGAGAGCAAAAACCGGTACAGAAAAGGAGAAAAAACGGAAACGAAACGGGGTAAAACATGCGAGAGCATAAAATGAAAAATGTCAATCAAATGTCAACAGTAAAACTTCGTGATTAACCTTTACGTCCCCGACATCAAAAATGAAGGTACTCTCAGTTACACTTTTGGCTCTATCTCATCTGATTGTCAATCGATTTTTATGCAACTAGTCTTAAAAAAACCACATTAGATTGGCCTTTAACGAAAAAATATGCTGGTAAATTCTGGTTTCATTTTCCCGGAGATATTCCAGATCGCGGTGGGATTTTTTTTGACCTCATAAGTAGCAGATGAAATAAAACTAGATATCTACTTAATTGACTGCGCAAAAGTTATCCATTTTATTTGTAGTCACTAATAATGACTTTTACACTACCCTGTAGAGCGCTGACTTATGCCCCACACTTCAGAACATCCGTTGTCGGTTCTACCGGAACTCAAAAGTGGCCATTTGGAATTCTCTTCAGAAATATGGCAAATGGGGTATCAAATGACAGGATTTTTCAACACGAGCTCTTTAGGGGACATTTGGATGTATTTTGAGCCGATCTGAGTATTCCGGAACATCCGGTATCGGTTCTGCCGGAATTCAAAAGTGGCCATTTAGAATTCTCTCCGGAAATATGGCAAATGGGGTATCAAATGACAGGGTTTTTCAACACGAGATCTTTAGTGGACATTTGGATGTATTTTGAGCCGATCTGGACATTCCGGTACATCCGGCATCGGTTCTGCCAGAAATCAAAAGTGGCCATTTGGTATTCTCTTTGAAAACATGGCAAATGGGGTGTCAATAGACAGAATTTTTCTACGCGAGCTCTTTAGGGGACATTTGGATGTATTTCGAGCCAATCTGGGCATTCCGGAACATCCCGCGTCGGTTCTACCGGAACTCAAAAATGGTCATTTGGAGTTCTCTTTGAAAATATGGAAAATGGGGTATCAGATGACAGGATTTTTCAACACGAGCTCTTTAGTGAACATTTGGATGTATTCTGAACCGATCTAAACATTTTCACATTACAAAATTGTTTGGTTTGAAAGAGAAAGGGTTTCAAACGTTTGTTTCTACGGCATTACGCGAATTTCCGGACCGGTAGCAGATGTAAAACTGGCAGGGATGACAATAGGGAAAAGTTTGGGGGCGGCCATTGGCAAGGAGGAGGTTCAAAAAAGACTTAGTTTTCCTTTTCAGTGATTTGATACTCTATTTGCCATATTTTCGAATAGAATTCCAAATGACCACTTTTGTCTTCCGGTAGAACCAATTCCGGATGTTTCGGAATGCCAAGTTCGGCTCAAAATACAGCCAAATGTCCACTAAAGAGCTCTCCTTGAAAAATCCTGTCATTTGATACCCCATTTGCCATATTTTCAAAGAGAACTCCAAATGACCATTTTTGAGTTCCGGTAGAACTGACGCGGGATGTTCCGGAATGCCCAGATCGGCTCGAAATACATCCAAATGTCCACTAAAGAGCTCGCGTAGAAAAATTCTGTCTATTGACACCCCCTTTACCATATTTTCGAAGAGAATTCCAAATGGCCACTTTTGTTTTCTGGCAGAGCCGATGCCGGATGTGCCCGAATGTCCAGATCGGCTCAAAATACATCCAAATGTCCCCTAAAGAGCTCGTGTTGAAAAATCCTGTCATTTGATACCCCATTTTCCATATTTCTGAAGAGAATTCCAAATGGCCACTTTTGAGTTACGGTAGAACCGACAACGGATGTTCCGAAGTGTGGGGCATAAATCAGTGCTCTACAGGGTAGCGTAAAAGTCATTATTAGTGACAACAAATAAAATGGATAACTTTTGCGCAGTCAATTAAGTAGATTTCCAGTTTTATTTCATCTGCTACTTATGACGTCAAAAAAAATCCCACCGCGATCTGGAATATCTCCGGGAAAATGAAACCAGAATTTACCAGCATATTTTTTCATTAAAGGCCAATCTAATGTGGTTTTTTTAAGACTAGTTGCATAAAAATCGATTGAAAATCAGATGAGATAGAGCCAAAAGTGTAACTGAAAGTACCTTCATTTTTGATGTCGGGGACGTAAAGGTTAATTTCATGCCCAGTCTCATGTCTAATTTAATTCCCCTTTGAAGTTCAATTTTAAGTCAAATTTCATGCCCAATTTCTAACACAATTTGAATTCCAATTTTAAGTCTAACATCATATATAACCCCAAGTCTATTCTCAAGTCTAACTTAAATCCAATTTACGTCTTATTTTAAATGCAATTTCAATTCCAATTTTAAGTTCAATTTTAAGCTTAATTTCATATCAAATTTCAAGTCCAATTGCAAGTCCTCCTTCTGGTCGCGGGTTGGGCATCAGCAAATTTCTTCAAATTATGTTCTAGACTAAATATCAGCTCTTATGCTTACTGTTTTGCACAGTTAAATGATTGAAATGGATTTTTGCACTAACATGAGATCAACAAACCGAACGGCTTATCCCACCACACTCTGGCAATAGTATAAATCAAGTGTTACCATGTTCATTTAGCTCAATTCTTGAATTTTTAGAACTGCTTATGTGCTGAGTAGGGTTCTAGGGACGACACTGTTCTAGCAAGTCAGTCATCTCATGTTCGAATTTCGACTGGGAGAAGCTGAAAAAGTCGGCTTGATCCTAGCTACCAAAACGGAATGTAGCACCTAACCTACTACTCCTACTGGTTTTTACTTCTAACTGATTTTATGGTCTTAGTGATGTTTTACTTGACGATGCCCAATATTTCTCGATTGGACAGATTTATGGTGTGTTGAAAGGGTTCTAATCTTTGGGCACCACCTGCACACGTTCCCTAATGTAAGAATGCCCAAAATCGACCAAAACAGCACGGACCAATCGTATTGCTTCAGGTCCCGGTCCCGGTTGTAATGAAAATGTCGATTTTCAAGCCACAGACGTGTGGCTTGCTAAACCAAATATTTCCGACACATTCCAGCGCTGTGGAACACACTCAGCAAATATTTTTGCCGTGTGAGTTGGTTCCAGTTTTACCAAAAAAGCAATGCGTTGGGTTATTAACGTCTTTAGGGCTTGACACTTCCTTATCGACAGACTTCACAGCCGGTTATTAGAGTACAAGGCAATTACGGGACTAGTGCAACGATACTGAGTATACCAGCATCGCCCAACCGAGATTCGAATATTCGACGATTGGCTTGTTAGATCAGCATCGTACCTCGAAATCGATTCTTGAGATCAACCGCACAAGGGAACAGTAAAGCGATTTCAGGCAAAGTGGGTTGCGCTCAAGAGATAATGCTGTCGTAGGGGCTTTTGAATGTCAAACCATTATCCAACAACTCCAACTCCCAAATTTTCATACACTGCACTGTACGCGAAGCAGGCGGTGATCGGAAACAGTATAGTTATATTCAACAGGTGCACGTTTTCTGCAAAACGACATAACGTTACACTTCTCTATACTTAACACTTTACGGTTTGCTTCACACCAGCACACAAACATGTTCAGGTACTCCTGCAGTTCCACAGAGTCACTCAGGCGCGTAATAGTTTAAAAAAATTTAGTATCGTCAGCATAAAATAGCGGACAACCATGTGGAAGCAAAAATGTAACATCATTTATAAAAATCGAAAAGAGCAGCGGACCTAGGTTGCTGCCTTGCAGAACTTCAGATTGATTGGAGAAGCAGCTGGAGGTAATGTGACTAAAGGTGACTTAATTTTTCTGTAGTATGCTGGGGCTACTTCGCAGATCTAAGTTAAACGATGACTATCGTTCATGTACACACTGGAGCAGCTAAGCTAGGAGGTGCGTTCTTTAGCGTTTGATCGCCAGGTGAGCAGCAGCCCAACCAGTGTCTGTCTCCGAGTAAGCGACTGAATAGGAAATGCTGTTCCCCGTAAGCTATACCTAAGATGGCAGACCCATTTTTTCCTGTGTGGACTCATCACTGCGACCAGTATAGTTGATCTATTGTGATATCGCCCGGGTGTTTGCTGTTTGACCTGCACTGCATTTCTTTTTGTTATAATCGGTATTGAATGAGCGATATGCTTAATAAATTTTATGCGTGTTTGTGTGTATTGGGGTTTACTCTTCATTCAAAGCTTGATCTACTTTATCCACTTATTCCTCACTGCCAGTACTATCCCATATTATAGCCGTCCCTGGCGAGGACTCATTCGTTCCTCTGACCAGTACACTTAACTATAGGAGGGACTTTTGCACTTTCAAGAGGCGTCAGTGGGTAAATTTAGAATTCAGCATGAAGGAAGGGAAAATGAGGGGGGCTGAGAATAAACCCATGCTAAAGTCACTTGACATCGAATGGCTTGATTCTACTAAGATTCGAACCCACGACCACTCGCTTGTCAAAGCAGACTCGGTAACCTTGCGGCTACGGATCCTCCTGGCAGACCCATCAACGGAATGCAGATAACGGGACCTCGTTAAGGTCATATAGCGCGAACAACGGAACTGGAAATCCGGAACGGATCAATCGGTATGGGACATGACAAAGAATAAGCGATCGATTAGTGGACGACTGGAAGCTCAGTACCTGGAATGTCCGAGGTCACTATGAATCGGCACGAGGTGGTTTGTCTGCTCGAGAGCTACATTGAGTCGGAGTGGAGATCGCTGCCATTCACGAAGTTTGGTGGCCAAATTTCGGAGAAACGGAATTCCGTGCAGTAGGCCATATTGCAGGCACTACATTAAAGTATCACATCTACTACTGTGGCAGTAGAAATGCAGAACATGAAGTCGGTTTCGTAGTGTTGGGAAAGCAAAAGCAACGAATTATCTGGTATATTTACGCACTGACAAAAGATAAATTTTACGATGCTAAAGACGGGTTCTACGACAGGCTCGAGAGAACCTGTGGAGAGTGCCCATAACATGGCGTGAAAATCGTCATCGGATCGGCAAATGCGCAGATCAGGAGGAAGCAATTCTTCCGTCCTGTCATCGGCAGACATAGTCTGTCTGTCGATCAATGATAATGATCGAAATCTAATAAATTTTTCCGCGGCCATAGCAGGAATGGCGAGCTATAGCACCTACTTTCCGAGTCTGCACATTCGGAAAGACACCTGCGCAAGGTTGTTTTGTCGAATGCGGCAAAGGTACTCACTGAGAGCCCAGTCAGCATTTTCATATGTATAATTTGATTGCAAATAAGAGTGACGTAATGATATGTATCCAACAAAATCGTATTCGACGCGCAAAAGCCGCTTATCCGTACCATTGAGGAATAATCTTGAGCGATACACTTATATAGGCATTTCAATACGATAAGATCCGATTAAGCGCGACAAACTTCATACAGCTATACGACTTTGTGCTGAAAATCGTATATTTGTCAGCTACTAGCATTATAAACGATAGAATATCAACTTGAGCGCACTTTGTTAGGCTTTATTTACGAATCCGAGTTTGTTAAGGGATATTTACGATAATTTTCGTACATTGATATACGAGTTGGTGCTGGCTGGGAGGATACTGTGTTTCAACACCCAACGATTGACGACACACAGATCAGGAGGAAGAAAGGGAAAAAGATATAAGTGAGCTCTTGAGTAATCTCCATGTTGCCATGGCAACAACTGCGAGAGAGTTACAAACGACACGTGGAAGACATCGTAACAGCTGGTTTGATGCCGAATGCCAGAGAGTGACAGCGAGCGGCTGTACGAAGCAGTCATGTACTATTAGCATTAGTTACTAGACAAGTTCCGAGAGTACAACTTATCATTTGTTTGTGAACCTTAAGGCGGCGTACGATTCAATCAAACGAAATGACCTGTCGCAAATAATGCTAGAACATGGTGTTCCGATGAAACTAGTTACGCTGATTCACGCGACGCTGGATGAGTTCAAACCATGCGGCAGAATAGCGGGAGAGACCTCAGAATCAAACGTAGAAGCGTGGAGCAGTGGAGGCGACCTTTAGTCCTTTTAAATGGGTCAAAATGTCTGCCAACTTTCCTCTTCCAGTAGCCTTCCAGCCCAGCAAGCTATCTGAAGTTTGTTTTGACGTTTCGTTGTTCAACACCACGCTAACAAACTACTTCAGCACTGCTGTTTACAGTTTTCGGGATCGTGTTTTGGTTCGTCTCGTTTTGTTTATCTTTGCGATTTTGGAGTCACCAGCTTCTTATAAGTTGACAGTTCGACTCGTTTTACTACTGGATGCAGCTGAGAGGTGGTTTGTTTGCGATGACTTGGTACACCCTCAGTGATAAAGATTTGATTTCTCCACGAAACTCACGGGATCAAGCTGTACCTGTTCTTGCGCTCCGCTCAAGCGTGCAAAAATTAGGCAGATAGATCAACGCGGGAATAGTACTGCACAGAGCTCAAGTTTTGAACTCTCGCAGCTGGAAATATGCATCAAAGTTGAGCTTTTTAGCCATATTTTACAGCATTTAAATAAATCCATGAAATTTGGACACCAAAAGATTAGGAATTGATGAATAAAGAAATTAAAATATAGGTTTTTCGATTAATCCTTGGATTTTTTCATAACCCATGGCAAATTCAGTAATTTTTTTAAATTGCTTTTTTGCTGAGAACATTTTCTATAATACTTGGTTCTATAATTTTGAATTTTTGAAATAATCGATGTTCAAAAAAATCGGAAAATTTTCGTTTGAGTTTTGTGGGAAAACTCCAGAACCACAGTTTTATTTAATAATTTCTTTCGTTTATTAGGCCATAAATTATGCTTGTGTACAAAATTTCATTATAGTTTTTAGATCCTTCTACCTAATTTTTCTAATAATTTCGAAAAATTCCAAGATCGAAACCCGTTGGAACATGATAATTTCAAAAATTTTAGTTGAATTGGAAATAAAATCTTCTGGCTCAAACTCCTACAACTTATTTACAAGTGCCAGTCCAGGAGTCAACAGTCTTCAGCCAAAGGCGTAACATTTTCCTCATGCCACTCACATAATGCGGAGATTATTATTTCTATACACACTTCAATCACTTTCACTGACAAACGGTTTGCCAGCCAGTTGCAACTTGCTGCAGCTCCTACCTTGGACCGACGACTAGGTAGGTGGTAGCAGGAGAAGTTGTAGACGCAATAACCTACCACAACAACATCAAGTTCGGAGCGGAAACAGGCAGCGCAGTCAATAAGCCTCCTCCTGCAGTCTCCTCCGCTCCACGCTCCGTAGAAAGCCGTTAGGGCTGCTGATGCAATCTATCCTCATCTACTTCTCATGCCTCCGAACGAAGCCACCACTATGCAACCTGTCAGCATTTCGCATCCACCATTCATAGTCATAGTGGAGAAGTAAGGAAAAAAACGCGTAGTTCAGTAGCCGAGCAGTGCATCGATAGAGAGATAGAAGCACTCGGATCTCGACGACGATGATGGCATTGACTCGCTTGCAATTCGCTTCCTTCCTCCTCGCGCACATACACGGTGATCTTGACCGTATCTGGTGCTGCTACCCGTTCGGTACCCACGCTGCGCTGCTCCTGCTGCTGCTGCTGCTGCTGCTGGCCTGGCACCACAAACCCCAACGCCGAACAGCGTCGTGCAAGCAAGCAAGTCGGGTGCAAATGTCTGATGCTGCTTTCAGCTCGCGATTCAAATTTCGCTTCCCAAGGCAAGTGAAATGCACTTTGATAACCAAGCTCTCTCACTCTTCCCTGCTCGGTCGAGAAAAAGAGATGCAACGGCGGTGCCTCTTTGGGGAGAAAGTTCGGACTGTTTTCTATTGCAATCATCACCGCTTCGGCCCGGCCCGGCCCGGCCGGTCGGTTGGTCGGTCAAACAACATTCGCTGGGGGTTGGTCTATCACCTTGACTTCAGCCTTTTCCTTCTACGATTCCGCTGCGCTGCTGCCTGCGACGAGGAACGCCGGACAGCGCGCGAGACACAAAGAGACAGATCGTTCAGTTAGTACATAGGTTTGGTTGGCCTTTAATGCACTTTTTGTTCGTTTGTTTCGGGTCCACCACCAGCAGCAGCAGCCCCAGCAGCAGTAAATGGTCATGCAAGAGTCAATAGATTTCAAGCACACTCTCGCTGATTGCGGGCGGCGATGACCTTTACGGAATCCTGTTTTTGGGCGGCGATGTGCAATGTCTATTTATATGTCCAATTTGTCCGTGATTGCGATGACCGTTTAGTTAATTGTGATTATTTTCGGAAGGAGTTTTGGGTGGGTAATTTATTTGGAAGTGTAGATTGATCTTCATTATTTTCGGTTTCAATTCCGGTGTTAAATATGTATTAGGCAGCGGCTTTATGTCAGGCAAAGCCCCCGGCAAATTGAACTGATTTATCGAAAGACATTATAGTTAATTGAATTCCAATGCCTCGTGGAAGCCAATCTAGAGGACTGGGAAATTACTCACCTTGGCCGGCTGTTATTAACTAGCGTTGCAACCGTTCTTTTGCTTCCATCACCCGAACAGTCGGAATATCTGAAAAGAATCATAAAATTTATCATCAGCAAACGATCACAACTTCATGACCACGACTAACGGCCAGCCCTCATGAACTAATTAGTATTCAATCAGTTACACCGATAATCCATCCTCCGGTCAGCGAGTGATCTATTAACCTGCGCGCGCCCAGCCCAGCAGCAGCAGCAGCAGCGCCAGCCAGCGGTAGTAAGTAAGCACACTTCAAGCGTTCCAAAAAGTAATAAACGTCAAAAGCATAGTAGAAATGAATCATTCTCGTGTTATACTACGTCTTTAGAAAATGCCGGCAATGCCGATGTTGGCGTCTCGAGGTGGGAAAGTTACAAGGTGCCTTATTGTGGTTTATGGCACTGAGCAGTTATTGGCTGATCTTTGTAGACTAAATTGTGTCAATTTCACGCCAGCATTGAGGCGATCTAGAAAAGAGTAACCAGCACAAGATTATTCGAAATTCGGTTGCTAATTATATTTTTAGTACAATTGGTACAATGTACAATGTTGTAACTAGTTTGAAACATGAAAATGGGTTGGAAGAAATTTCAACTTAAAAAGTTCATCTTCTTTGAAGAAACCCCAAATTGTTCAGATAATATTGGATCAAGCCGAGAAATGCTTAACAAAGTTATGAGGTAAGTTTAAAAATGTTCTCTGCAATTCTTCTTATGATGTCGGCAGGTAGTTTAAATGCAGATAAACCGAGGTCGAGTTCAGAAGAAAACCAGCTTAAACTCTGGTAATCTAATTTTGAGCGTATTGGATCACTCAATATTCAACAAGATTTAGACCACAAATGCCCGTTCAAGCTTTGAAAGAAAGTAGGACACAATTTTTTGCAACATATATTAGACTAGTTGAGCCCGAATCTTACGATCTGGAAAATATAAATGTCTGTTTGAAATTCCGAAAACTGCGGATACATTCCATTGGTTAGTGTTTGCGAAGATGTTTAATCTTTGTATTAGTTTTTTGAGTTTTTATATTGCATAATATAGCTCTAAGATGTTGTACATAAAAGAGTCATAGCCAGAAACTGAAATAAATAGTTTTGGTGGTCGTATAGGATTTTATTTAACTGAATAAAAACTTCTGTCTGTTTGCAACATTTATCTAGTCTGATTAGAGTAAAATGTTGTTTAGAAAATTCTTGATCGTTTGCTATCATTAACTCATTTAACTCATTAACTGAAATTTTGCGACTTGGTCCGGTCTGATTTAACACCGACCATATGGTATCGCGACAAGCAATCGAGTTGAGCAGGCGAGTCGAACAGTCGAATCAAGCAATCGAGTCAAGCAGTTCGGTCTAGCAGTCGAACTAGCAAGTCGAGCAGTCAAATCAAGCAGTCTAGTCGACCAGTTAAATCAAGCTGTTCAGTCAAGTAGTCCGGTCGAACAGTTGAATCCAATGGTCGAGTCGAGCAGTTGAGTCGAACAGTCTAGTCGAGCAGTTGCATCGAGTAGTCTAGTCGAGCACTTCAATCGAGCAGTCGAATCGAATGGTTTAGTCAAGCAGTCGGGTCAAACGGTTAAGTCGAACAGTTGAATCGAGCAGTTCATTCGTGCAGTTGAGTCTAGCTGTTCATTCGAGCAGTCGAGTCGAGCGGTTGAGTCGAGTAGTCCAGTCGAACGGTTTATTCGAGCAGTTGAGTCGAGTAGTCCAATTGAGCAGCTGAGTCGAGCAGTCGAGTCAAGTAGTCCAGTCGAGCAGTTAAGTCGAGCTGTCGAATCAAACAAAAGTTAAGCAGTTGAGTCGAGTAGTCAAATCGAGCAGTCTTGTCGAGCAGTTAAATCAAGTTGTTCAGTCAAGCAGTCCAGCCGAGTAGTTGAGTCGAGCAGTTGAGTTGGGCAGTTGAACCGAGCAGTCGAGTCGAGCAGTTTAATCGAGCAGTTAAGTCGAGTAGTCCAGTCGAGCAGTTGAATCGAGTAGTCTAGTCGATCAGTTAAGTCGAGCAGCCTAGTCGAGTAGTTCAGTCGAGTAGTCCAGTCAAGCAGTTGAATAGAGCAGTTAAGTCGAGCTGTCGAATCAAACAGTTAAGTCAATCAATTGAGTCGGGCAGTCGGGTTGAGTGGCTAAGTCGAGCAGTCTAGTCGAGCTGTGGAATCAAGCTGTCAGTTGAGTCGAGCAATCGAATCGAGTAGTCTAGCCGAGCACTTGAATTGAGCAATCGGGTTGAGCAGTTGAGTCGAGCAGCCGATTCGAACAGTCCAATCGAGTAGTTGAGTCAAGCAGTTCATTCGAGCAGTTGAGTCGAACAGTTGAGTCGAGTAGTCCAGTCGAGCAGTGGAATCAAGCAGTTGAATCGGGCAGTTGAGTCGAGCGTCGAGTCGAACAGTTGCATCGAGCAGTTTAGTCGAGCAGATAAATCATGCTGTCCAGTCGAGCAGTCGAATCGAGCAGTACAGTTGAGCAGTTCAATCGACTATAAATGTTTCTAAAAAATACAGAAATTACTACAGTAATGACCCGATTTTGTCACCCCCATGATGAATCCCCTAAGGTGACAAAAACGGGACAGTGACAAAATCGGGTATTTTTTCAATTTTTATTTTTTTGCAGATAACTTAGAACGAACTACATATATTTCATTCTGATCACTTTTAGGACATTTCGCATTTACATCTACCTCTCTGTGGACATTTGTCACCTGTTCACAGCAGCCCCACAGGTATGAAAACACGCGTTTTTTAATTTCGCCGAAATGGTTGATTATACTGGTTAACTATGTTCATAGAAAATTCATAGCGTAAAAAGCTCTTTCTTATGGTGTGAAAGATTCTTTGATTAACCCCCCTAAAAGTAAGATAGAGAATTTATTTTTCAAGCAGTAAGAGATAGAGCAAAACAATGTTCTACAACATTTTTGAGAAGATTATTATAAAGAACTTTGCCAAAGAAAGTGACCTTCTAGCTATTATAGTTGTGGAGATAAGAAACAACTTTTGTGAAAACTCCACGATAATCAACACAGTTGTTTTCACAGTGTTTTAACACATTTGACATGTTTCAAAATGATTTTCAAACCAAGTTTTTGATAAATCAAAAGCGTGACAAAATCGGGTAACAAACGTGACAAAATCGGGGGTGACAAAATAGGGTCAAAAACGTGACAAAATCGGGGGTGACAAAATCGGGGAGTGATAAAATCGGGGAGTGACAAGATCGGGTTACCACTGTATCTCGAAAAAAGGATGAGTCAAAGACAAGATAATTTTATAGGCCTTTAATCGCAAATAGCTGTAACTGTCATTTTTTGGAATTCATCGAAACGGCTTCAAACACATATGATCAAAATGTTAATTTTTCGATATAAACAATAAAAAATTTCCGTTTTTTTTTAGAATTGAAAAAGTACTATGCCCCCTTAAGTCGAGCAGTTGGGTCGAGTAGTAAGTCAAGCAAATATTTCCAGCAGTCGAATCGAGTAGTCCACTCGAGCAGTTAAATCGAGCTTTTCAGTCAAGCAGTCAAGTCGACCTGTCCAATCAAGCAGTCGAGTCGACCAGTCAAATCGAACAGTTCAGTCGAGAGCAGTTCAGTTAAGCAGTCCAGTCGAACAATCAAATCGAGCAGTCTAATCGACCAGTCTAGTCAACCAGTTGAGCAATCGAGCAGTTGACCAGTGAGGTGACTGAGAATACAAACCATTGCTACGAAAGCATGACGTCCTGTCAGGGACTTGTTTTTAGTTACCGATAAGCCTCTTATGACATCCATCCTGCCAGAGACCTGGTTTTCGGTACAGACATAAGCCTCTTATATAAATAGATTCGTATAAGAGTATCTCGGGCTCAAGGCAACTGATGACAAAATAAGAGCACAAGATTAGTACAATTTTTCACAACAGCAACTAAATCTGTTCCGAGCATGGGCATCAATAGCCGCACACGAGTTATGTGAATAAATCCGAGATACAAATTGGTAAAATGACTCGTGAAAGAACTCCAAACTGTGCCGAAGAAATTTACAAATTGCAAATTTATGTTCCGCGAAATCTATCGAAATGGAAGGGAAAATAGTAAAATGGACGCAGCGGGTTTAATGCCAAGTGTTGCGAGTGAATGAAACTTTGACTTTTGTAAAAGACTGATTACTATTCCAATGCAGTTGGTAAAATAAAATTAATAAAATGCATACAAAAAGAACTGATTTGTAATGTGAGCTGTTCTCTCAAATATGGTATATTAGCTGATTGTCCGATCTTATAGCGAATTGACAAATTAACCTGGCTCCGGTCGATTAGCACTCACTTTTAATCTAACTGCTGTCAAAGCATCCATAAATAAACTGAGATTGCATCCCGGTTGAACCAACAGCATTCAATTTGAAGCGCAGGTTAAAACTGGCTAGCATAACGCTTTGGATTTAAAGATCGATCTGTCAAACTGCGCGTATCGTTAATCAATTTCGGTTTCGAGTTAGCACGAACCCAGGTTAATTTCTGAATTCGCTATTACTCGGGCCCTTTTGTCTCTCCGTCACTTTGTCTTCTTCTTGGCAATCCCTATAAATCGACACAAAGCCTTTTTCATGTTTTTGAACCTTGGAATAACGGAAACGAAACAAAGTTTTTTCCATTATCCCTCTTCAGTGGAAGTTCCTCTTTTCTCCAATGTTGCGTGGTCGACACTCGTGTGGTCTAATTTTCTCACACACGCGTACTCATTCTAACGAGCACGCCGGCATAAACTTCGTTATCGGACTCCCACTCTTATTTATTCATGCACTGCAGCGAGTTTTTTCGAGTGTGTATTTAGCTAACAGTCGTCGCTCATCGTTTGTCGTTGTAGCCCGAGCTGCTGATACCGATTACTCGCGAGGGCTCGCACTCCCGCCCGTGAGTAGAGTCGAGGGCGAAGATGAAGATAAGCAAAAGTAATGCAAAATTTGTATCCCAGTACGCCACACGCCTCACGGGCAGTTGATTACACAAGAGTTATTTGACTCGCGAATAAGCTATGGCAGAAAGACGATATGTGCGCGAGTGTGTGGGTAGCAGAATGTCTGCACACAACAACGGCATCTGTGTCTTTTATGCCTGCGTGAGCAGTGTAACCGTTGAATGCTATGCTCTATTATGCACTACTACGGATTTCCGGATAAACTAACACGATTGGTCAAGGCGACGATGGATCGAGTAATGTGTGTTGTTCGAGTATAAAGGGCAGTCTCGAGTCACTTTGAATCTCGAAAAGGTTTACGGCAAAGTGATGGGTTTTCATGTTTGCTGTTCAACATCGCTTTGGAGAGTGTGATAAGAAGAGCGGGGATAGACACGAGTGGCCCGATATTCACGTAGTCCATCCAGCTTCTTGGCCATGCTGACGACGTTGACATTATTACACGTTCCTTTGAGAGGAAGGCGGAAACGTACATCGGACTGAAAGCTGAAGCCAAACGGATTGGATTTGTCATTAACGTATCGAAAACAAAATACATGAAAGGAAGAGGTTCTAGAGAAGTGAATGCTGATCCCCCTCCTCGGATTCATTTAGATGGTGATGAAATCGAGGTGGTAGAAGAGTTCGTGTACCTGACAACGACACCACCAGAGAAATACAAAGACGCATCATGGCAGGAAATCGTGCCTACTTTGGATTCCATAGGACGCTGCGATCGAACAAAATTCGCCACCGCACGATATTTCCAATCTACAAGACGCTGATTAGACCGGTTGTCCTTTACGGCCGTGAAGCATGGACTATGCTCGTGGAGGATCAAGCGTCTTTAGTGTTTTCGAACGGAAGGTTTTGCGCACCTTCTACGGCGGAGTGCAGATGGAAGACCGAACGTGGAGGAGGCGAACGAACCATGAATTGGATCAGCTGCTTAGGGAACCAACCATCGCTCACACCGCAAAAATCGGTCGCTTGCGATGGGCTGGGCACGTCGTGAGGATGTCGGACGACTGCTCTGTTAAGTTAAGTTCTCAATCCGACTGGCACAAGACGGCGGGGCGCGCAGCGACAAAGATGGATCGATCAAGTGGAAGGCGACCTGCGGACCCTACGCAGACTACGTGGCTGGCGAATTGCGGCCATGGACCGAGTGGAATGGAGACGCCTTCTTCGTACAGCAGAGGAAACTACGGCCTGGAGCTGTTTAAGTAAGTAAGTAAGCTATGCTTCTCATACTCACTCGCATGTGAGCAGGCAACGTTGACTTCTCGCTCGATTCACAACATTGGTTTACTCACAGTCACTTACACAACTGCAACCGGTCTATATTCTAGAGAAACACAACCCTTTTTACTTATTTTGACCTCTCACTGTTAGGGATCCCGCCCCTCGTGTCAACCCCCTAGTGCTGATTCGCCTATGTCAAAGAACATGTGTACCAAGTTTGGTGGAGAACGATCAAGGCATTCTGGAGTTATGGTGAAACATACAAACATACAAACATAAACTGACTTTTATATACTCGTATATATCTATATACCTATAAAAATGAATTTCTGTCTGTATGTTACTTATAGACTCGGAAACTACTGAACCGATCGGCGTGTAAATTTGTGTGCAGGGGTTTTTGGGGCTGGGAAAGGTTCTTATGATGTTTAGAGACCCCTTCCACCTCTAAGAGGGGCGCTCCCATACAAATAAAACACAAACTTTTGCATAACTCGAGAACTAATCAAGCAAATGGAACCAAGTTTGGCATGTGGGGATTTTAGAAGGCAGGCGCAGGAGTTTTCTCTATAATGAATTAGGACCCCTCCCCCTTTAAGATTCCCATACAAATGAAACACAAATTTCTGCATAACTCGAGAACTAATAAAGCAAATGGAACCAAATTTGGCATGCGGGGTATTTTTGTCGTCTGTTCAAGCTGTTTTTGTCATCTGTTATTGTGGTGCCATCTTGACGTTAGTTTTTCACATTATGTCGCGTTATTGACACATTCTAGCGTTACGGGACACCATGCCCACTTCGTAAATCAGCTCCTGCTTCACCAAATTCTAGGCATACAACTGCAAAACAAGGTTCCCTTTTGTCACCCAATTTGGAAGCTATTTGCCAAAAAAATAGTGGAACAGGAGCCAATACACACATTAAAAATGGTTGCTAAATGTGTCTCGTAACGCTGGAATGTGTATAATCGGCAGCTTTTTGCCATCAAATTTTCTGTTGCTGTTTTCGATTCATCTCGTTGTGATGTCGTTTTTTCTCATCTCTTCATTTTTCATTTTTTTGTTATCTTTTCGCCATTTTTTACCAATTTTTCGTCATCCTCTAGTCTCACAACAAAGAAAAATTTTTACACTCTTTTTGTCGTTCTTCCGTCATCTTTATGTCGCATATTCGTATTTTTCCTCTTTTTTATATTTTTGGCGACTATTTGATGCGTATGCGTATGCGGATGTGTCGTATTTTTTATGTTGAATTGGCTTTTCGTCATCTTTTCGCTCTTCATCGTCTTTTCTTTTTAATTTAGTCATTTTTTCATCGCCATTACACAGTGGTCCAAACAGCGAAACACGTGATCGTTTGATATAGCGCCGAAACGTGAAGTTTTTTGCATATAGTGTCTTCAGAAACATTTCTTAGTATAACAAGCCCTTTCTTATGAGAGAAATCTTTGGATGACTAATTTCCTTAAAAGTGAGATACGAAATTTATTTTCTCGCATCTTCGAGATACAGGTCTAGTACATTCGGCAAAGTTGTAGTAAATATCAATACAAACAACTTTGTTAAAGATCCCATACTTGTATCTCTTCATGGAAATTGTCTATGAAGCGTTGTTCATGGACAAACCCTTCAAAACAGTTTTTAAACCCTGAGTTATTCTGGTCAACTTCTACGTGTTCATAGTGTTCTAGAAAGTTGTATATCTTTCTAAAATAAACGTTTTTGTGGAACATTATCATACGTGATTTTCTGAAGTTTCGGAGATATTGAGCTTTTTTGATGAAAAATAGTACTTCTTTGAGCTTAAATATTTCCCAAGGTGGCAAATGGTGGCAGATCAAACAACTCGTACTTAAAAGTACAACAAAAAGGTGCGTTGCTTATTTTATTTTTTGTTTCCACAGTCCACACAGTCACCTAAATCTTCCGTTTTTAATTCACTTTTCGTTAGAGTAGACCCTCTTTACTATTCTGTAAGTTTCTTTCTCTCAGAAGAACTGTATTAGAAACTTTTATATCGGCTTTTAAAGAATAAAGTTATGTTTTTCTGGGTATTATTCACTGCACATAGTATACTCGTGATTTTTATAACTGAAAGAAATTTCCTTTTTTTCCGTAAAGTTTATGAAAATTCACTTGATCCGTAAGTTCGGAAAAAATTCCTAAGTCCATAGAACTAAGTATGAATTCGTAGATCTGGCATAACTTCAAACTAGATCCTAAAATCTATGTGGACAATGATCTCCTTAGCAGAAGTGAAAGTAGTCACATCGGATATATGAATGGTATACTCTAAAGTAAGATTCATATTGTCGTGCAGTTTTGGATCTCATAAGTTACATTTGATCCACTACCTTTTCTGGTCTTATTTCTGGTCCAACGATGTTGTTTCTACGCACCACGATCCCTAAACCATTGGGGTTTAGAACACGGCGGAGAGCTCTTCTCTTCATTCCCTGAATCAAATGGCAGCCTGTGGCGAGATTGTCTCCCTTCATTTGCCCGTTTTCCACTCGGCAATCGTCTTTACAAACGCCAGTATAAAGCAGATATTTATACCGCTCTTCGTTCCCTACATGGGTGGTTCCTGGGAGCGCTTCGTGAAGTCCAAGGGCAACTTATAACTAATTTCCGAACTTCAGAGAGCGTGGAATCGGTTGAAAAATACCGTCACTCGTAACCCACGTTTGAACTTTAGCTTAGTACTGATTTCACAGGGAAAAAGAAGCTGACACAAACTTTTCAAATCTAAGACATAGCTGATATATTACTGGAGTTAGGAATATCTATTAGTAGCGTGTATCATGTGCACTTAATGCAGTAAGAACTGGAGGAGTTGAGTACTGTTATTTAATTTTAAGTAATGACTAGAACGTTTGCGAATCACGCACTAGCCATTAAACAAGCTGAAATTATCCCATTTTCCAACTTTCTAATCCGCTGCTCCATACACACCCTGAACGAAAGCATTCGAACATGTAAACTGCCTCAAGTTACGAAATAATCTGTTCCCAGAATCCTCGCTCGGCAGTGCTGGTGCGCAACCCTAGCGTACCTACAACCTATCTATCTCACGACTTTTCCCAATGTTGCGAGAAAATAACGTTTTGTTCTGAGGTTGAGCCGCAACCGTACCGCAGCGCAGCTGTCACACCACCGCCGTCATCGCCGTTTTGAGGCGTCCCCGGCATCCAAGGACCGGCTTATGAATGTGCATGCACATTCTCCGCTCCGGTCCTGAGCGGTTGACAAGATAAATTAAAATTAATAGAATAATTATCGGTTGGATCTGGCGTGCCGTAATCAGCTGTCGCTAATTAATGTGATAGCTTTTGCATTCCTTTGCATCAACGACACGTGATAAACCATTCTTCAGCCACATTTAGCAAAGCAAGGAATCTCCTACACGACTGGTGAAATTGCATTCGGATGTTTTCTGCCGTTATAAGAACGGGACACCGTGACAGACGTAAAAGTAAATCCACCTGCTTGTAAAGTGGAACCTGGTTTGCACGCGTGTGTATGATAATCGCTACCCGAATGCAAGGACAACCGGTCCAGATGACGATGACTGCGACGGGACAAGATTTATGACCCGACGAAGGTTCAGTGCCGCCCAGAACGTTAGAAACGGGAACTGCTCGTTTTCAATAATCAACAACTACGGTAATTGATAGCATTGAGTTCAATGAGTCAATCATTGGCAATCATTGGTTGAAGTTCTTGGATTATCCGGGCAACTTTCTGCCGTAATATTATTCGACAAAGATTTTACGGTTGTTTTTAACAAATTGCTTTCACAGTTCACTCGACTGGGCGGAGGCTTCTCTAACAGCTGCACATCGCACAGTTTCCTTATGGTCTTGGCTCGAAGGAGATTTTCTCCTGACAGGCATCACGCAGCACATCGCAACGCAACGATTTATAGATTTGATGTGTTTCCTTATTGTCGGACAGTCCACCAAAGGGCCGATCGGTGTCAGTTGCCGAGTCAGACAACGGTGATTGTTTTAATTGTGTGCTCGTGAAGTGCGTGTACTAACCAGTACTTGTCACGTTTGCCCCCTTCCATGCCACGGTACGCCACGTCACGTCATCTTCGTTGTACGACAGACCCCAGACCCCGACACTTGATATATTTATAACCCTTGCTGTGCAGCTTAGTTGACAGTTTGCAGCTAATCAACCACCGCACCCATTAGTCATTACGCGATGTCCAACTGACGACTCATTGTTTTTTGTTTCACTATTTATCTTCGCCCGTATCTAATTCTGGGTGCGTTAGTATTTTTCCTCTGCAGTCGTATCTAATGCACTAGAATGGAAACTACTAGTTGGCTCGGGTGACACCGCGTCACCTAACGAAAACAAAACTATAATTAGATTTCGACAAAGGAAATGAAATTTTAATCAAAAATTGAATCAGAGAACAGAGATTACCGACATTCCTTGACTTAAGTCGTGACACTGTGACAGGTGAGCCGTCGTTGGCGCGGCGCCGTTGGCAAAGACAAACGAATCCTGGCGATTGTTTATCAAGCGAAAAGCAAAGCAAATGCAACCACTTGACGATTCTAGCTACACTTTGAAGACGGTCATTCGTCGATTAGCCGTTCTGCAAAAGGCAAGATGCTAGACGCTAGAGTGCCTTTGTTGCTGCCTGCACGCAAACTTGCTCTAAATATGTACTCGCTATCTTAATCTGCCTGTGGTGAAACACTCCGCGTGCGATTTGATTGTATGTACCTACCTACTGCGTCCTTGCTGCAACAATTCCTCCCACTCTGGTGGTTTGAGTATGAAATAGGAACCTATTGAATCAGCTGTTGTTGTGCTGTGAGATATTAGTAAATGTGAAACAAGTCTGTTGCTAGCTCGGTAATGTCCTGTGATTCATCAGCCGTAACATAAGAACTTCGTCAATTTCTCTCAAACTATGAGATTTGAAATTTTTAAATATCTGGCGAAGCTAACAAAAGTCAAGTCAAGTCAAGTCAAGTCAAGTGTCAAAAATTAAAATGCTACGGTTG
Organism: Sabethes cyaneus; assembly: GCF_943734655.1. Taxonomy (NCBI): domain Eukaryota; kingdom Metazoa; phylum Arthropoda; class Insecta; order Diptera; family Culicidae; genus Sabethes; species Sabethes cyaneus. The sequence goes on from NC_071354.1 coordinate 226,851,018, forward strand.
TATTCAGCTTCCAAATGACGGATCGGTTCATGCAGGCCGTGGTTGGTACGGTGTTCCCACATGTTAAAGTTTTTGGTGTCGTTGAGTTCCTAATGGTCAGTGTAGCAGGAGTGATGAGAGTATAGCAGGACTATCCCATTTCCCCACTAGTATTTCGTTTTCGTCGTTACTGAAGCGGAGCAATATCAATTAAAAGGCACAAGTTCGCGTACGATGACAGATTATCAGGATTCCTCCAAGGTAACATACGGCATATTCTTCGGACGAAACGTTTCTGGATTCTTTCAATACAAAGAGATCAACTCTCAAAATGGGGGTCCCAAACAGCGCAGCTTGTTCCCAAAAGCGAGTGTACCAGCGAGCAGTGTAAAGTATGTAATGTTCCAGGGTCCTGAAACTCGTTACCAATCCTAAGTATCGTTCCTAGCTGTTGCGATGCTTTGTTGATGATCAGTTAATAGTGAAGTCTAAACGATAATTGTTTATCCAAAACAACTCCAAGATCGGTAACACTACCACAACGTTGCGGAATTTGACCATTAATGCGGTAATCATACAAAAACTTATGTTTTGTTTTCGAGAGAAACTGATAACGGCACATTTTGGAACGCTTATAATCATACAATTGCAATCGCACCACGCTGCAAGCCGATTGATCAAATCTTGAAGTCTCAGGCAATCGTCGTTGTTATAAAAAATCATGTAGATTTTGGCATCATCCGCGTACAATAATCTCGTGCCCGGTCGTAATAGACCATTTCCCGTGTACAAACAAAGAAAACAATAGCGATCCTAAAGTGCTACCCTGTGGTACTTCAGTATTGTTTAAGAACCAACATGACAGTGTTGCACCCAATTTAACAGCCATTCTGCGGCCTCGTAAGTAGGCTTCAAACTAGAGGTGTGCGCTGGTCAGATTATCGGCGGCGGCGGCGGCGCAGGAATCATTTTTATTCGGCGGCGGCGGCGTCGCCGGCGTGACGCCGTTCGTTACTATCGGCGGCGGCGGCGTGCATCGGCGTGCGAGTATTTTACACCGTTAAATTACCGCATTTCGTATAAGTTTAAGCAAAATCTTTTTAAAAATCGAACTAAAGTTGACAAGTAAAACAAATCTTAATAATGCTTATTTTGAGAATGATTTTTAATGACCCTTAAATCTGAATAATTTTTTATTTGAATGTCTGCGAATACGCCATATGGTAGACACTAGTACGTAAAAGGCATGGATGATTGGGATACGCACCCCATCTTTCGATTTTATGCCGTACATATGAACGTGCGATTGCCATAGGTTGAATTTAAATTTCAGTTTTCTGCCAATGTGTTTTTTTTAAATTAAGGGATATTACATGCATTGCGTATAATCGACGGCGCCTAAAACTAGGCGGGTGAAATCGGCAATGTTGCACACACTTAAAAAAAATGCCGAAGTCAGCAAAACTTTGCTGAGATTTGGACAGCCGAGCGTTCGGTAAAATTTTTTATAATGCCAAACGTTAGTAAAGATCCGTAAACGTCGAATTGCAAAACTGAAATTTTTACCGAACGCTCGGCTGTCCAAATCTCGGCAAATTTTGCTGAGTTTTTTAAGTGTGCAAATCGAGCTAGAAGTGAAGTATGCCCATGCGAGCGAGTATAAGCAGCATCCAGTGCTTACGCAACTGACACAAGTGTACGATAAGCAACCTACTACCAAGCAATTAAACTACCTACTTACTAGCGAGCGCACAGACTCGAAATGTCTTTCTGCACAGCCCGCTCACAAACCGTACAACTTGGGAGAAGCCAACAGTCCGTGCGGGCTAGCGGCATACTAGGATATATGAATACTTATTTTCAGTGTTGGGCACCGCTAATTCGCTAATTTACTAACCGACCAATCGAGGAACGCTAGTTATACTTTATAATTTGTACTCAGACTAGCCGAATTGTTGCTGGTCCATAATTCCAAATGAACTGCCGCTGTTTATTTTAAAATTAATAAACTGTAAAGCATTTTATCCATTATAATAGGTTTTGATCTTAGTTAAATTAAGAAAAGTCGTGTAATATATACAAATTAGTAATAAGTTGTACAGTGATAGATTACAATGCAAGTTGTTGCGATATGTTCAAATATAGACAGTGACTGTTAATTTGCAGTTTGCGATTAGTGATTAGCGAAATTTCCACGATTATCGAGCAAATTGTATCGGTTAGCGAATTAGTGAATTAGCGGTGCCCAACACTGCTTATTTTGCATATTTTCTTTTTTGTTCACCTTACGTCTTCACTTACACACGCGGATAAGACTGCAAGCCCTAGCGAGTGATCGGTGTCAACTGCTTGGATTGCAATGACGAGCGAGAGCGGAAACTGTGGTCGAAAGCTATTTACACACTCGCAAAAACTTGTCGTAGTGCAGTCCGTAAGAGATACTCATGCCGGCGTGTTCGTTAGAACTCAAACGCGCGTGTGAGAAAATTAGACCACACGAGTGCGGTCTTGCAACACTGGAAATCAGTATGGGGGTAAGAGCGGCACCTAATTTTGGCACCAGTCAGTTTACAACCGCGAAATGAAAAGCAATAATAGCTCTCACCATTCCGCTCTTTCTCCTCACTCTAAAATTTTTATTACTTTCTTCGACCGTACCTTCGTCAATTGTAAAAGAACTACAGTTTCAAAAAATATTCTTTTTCCTTTTTCTCAAGCTGTGATTAGTTTACAAAGCTCAAAAGTTATAAAAGTCTTTGCCAAACTTCTACCAATAAAACCAAAAAAAAAATTTTTCAATACGGTGTGTAGTTTCTGAGAGAAAGGTACATAAAGCTTGAAAATCGTGTTTTTACAGGAGCGGCGTTTTATTCCAGCGAGGTTGTTCCACGCCGCAGTGGAATGCTTATGTGTTCGATCGTTTTTCGGTCACTTCCCGTGGTCGGATCATTACAAAATTAGTATAAAATAAACGAAAAAGACTGCAGAATCAAATTTTGGTCGCTTATGTCTCTTTAAAAAGGAATGAGCACCGAATGGAATGGAAAAAGGAATGTGCTGTCAACATGTTGACTCGCATTTTTGTCAATGTTGGGGCGTGGGTAAATGGCTTCGGCGGTGTGGGAAAAAGGACCTGGGCGGCGCGCCGGTTCTAAATCATCAGCGGCGGCGGCGCACACCTCTACTTTAAACCAAGCAATTAAACCAGCGGAGACATCCAATTTATTGAGTTTAGCGAGTAAAATTCGGTGGTCGACGGGTTCAAACGCTGCCTTTAAGCCTGTGTAAATTGCGTCAACCTGAAGACGCTGGTTCATTGCACGTAAGCAGACAGATGTAAACTCCAACAGATTAGTTGATACTAATCTTCCAGGAAAAAAGCCATGCTGCAACGTAGATATATAGTTTCTAGAATGGAATAAGATGTCACAAGATAATATTATGTCTATTCTAAGCTGTAACTGTGTAGCAGCTGTTTCCCATTTGTATGGCTGGCAGCCAAATACCATTTTCGCTTGAGCTCAGAGATGTCAACCTTCCAGACATTTGTGCATGCATACATTTGGGACCCACCAATTATTTTAATTTATGTTTTAATTTCTGGTCTTACTAATATTGCTGAAGTTTAAAGTACTCCACAAACTATTTTAGCTGTTCAAATGATTAGCTTGAGAAAATCGAATACTGCGGAGAAAATGACAGGCAATATTTGCATGCACAAATGTCTGAATGTTATAACCATCTATCACTTACTGGTTTCTCGTTGTGAAATATAATAGTTCGTTAAAAAACAGCATTTAAAAATCAATTCTACTCTACACACGGCTTTTTGAGTGCTTTCAAATGTTCTACAAAGTTTTTCAGTATATTGACATATACATTTTCTCTAAAGACAGTTTGTCATAGTGACATGTTGAGTTAATGAGTGATGAAATGTTTAAGAAAACAAATCGCATTATTTGAAAAAAAAATCCTATTTCGGGCATTTTAGGGGCAAACCAAACAACTTTCATAGGAAAGTACTGCAGTGCTTTCGATACGGCGCAAAGTTTTCTAAATCGTGAAAAGAATCTATAATGCTTATATCTATACCTATAAAAAAGGATTTCTGTCTGTCTGTCTGTCTGTCTGTCCGTATGTTCCTTATAGAATCGAAAACTACTGAACCAATCGGCGTGAAAATTTGGATGTAGAGGTTTTTGTGGCCAGGAAAGGTTTTAGTGATGGTTTTAGGAAAGGCTTTAGTGACCCACTAAGAGGGGGGGGGGCTCCCATACAAATGGAACACAAATTTCTACATAACTCGAGAACTAATCAAGCAAATAGAACAAAATTTGGCATGTGGGTGTTTTCGGTGACAAGAATTTATTCTATGGTAAATTGAGACCCCTCCTCTCTTTATAAGAGGAATTATAACTCCTCTCCCCTTTAAGAGGGGGGGGGGGCTTCCATACAAATCTCCTCATAACTCGAGAACTAATCAAGCAAATAGAACCAAATTTGACATGTGAAGGTTTTCGTGGGCAAGAAAATTTTCTATGGTGACTTAGGACCCCTCCCCACTTTAAGAGGGGGGCTCCTATACAAACGAAATACAAATTTCCTCATAACTCGAGAACTAATCAAGCAAATGGAACCAAATTTGGCATGTGGGAGTTTTAGATGGCAGAAATTTTTTCTATGGTGAATTACGACCCCCTCCCCATTTTAAGAGGAGGGCTCCCATACAAATGAAATACAAATTTCCTTATAATTTGATTACCAATCAAGCAAATGGAACCAAATGTAGCATGTAGGAGATTTTTGAGTCTTAAATAAATTTTATGATAGTAAGAGACCTCTCACCCCTGTGGTAGGGGGATATGGACTCTCATACAAATAAAACAGAATTTTTTGCGAAACTCAAAAACTAATCGAACTCGAGAAATTCGAGACTCTTCCATAAAACATTAGTCAATAACAAGACCACAAAAACTATCTAAAGTAACACTAGATCATTCAGGACGAGACGGCCGCGAGTGTTGCCGGCGACCCGCCGTCGGAGGCGCCCCCCACTGTGGGGAGGCAACTCTCCTCAGAAATCACTACTGTCTAGGTTTATTTATTTTCCTAGATCTATCTGGGTTTCCTGGAACGAGCGACAGCGAGTAAGGATCGCGAAATGGTACTTTTCACAAAAAAGTTTTCCGTGAAATGGTACATTCCGCTTAAGGTTTTTCGCAAAATGATATTCGGCGTAATGTTGTACAATCATGGCGAATATTACTATCCGCTTTCTGGCTATGCAATGAGGAGACAGGGGAGTTGTTTTCTACTTTACAGTAAGCAGCAAATCAGCGTATCTGGCATTTTATACTAAACGTTATTGTATGTTAGCTTTTTGACTGCATAGGCATCCAAAATTGTATTCAAATTCTTCGTGTCGGTAATTAGCTGTAAATTAGCATTGTCAGCACTATAAGAAGGTTATCAGTAAAGTAGCTGTATATTTTGCCAAAATAGCATTTAAGTAGCATTTAAGGCGACTTAAATGCTTATTGGCCTATATTTAAATAGCATTGGTGATGCTTATTGGTTACCTGGGATGCTTTTATAGTTACGTAACTGCCAAAATGAATCATCTAAGGTTGAACTCCTCAGAAACTTGCAAAACTCGAGATTGTGACAAAGATCATCCGAGATTCATGATTTATGTACAACACAGGTTAATTTGTGGCAATACGAAGTTTGTCGGGTCAGCTAGTACCTACATAAAAATGGAGATAAGTGTGATATCACCAACTATCATCGGACTACCTCGTTGTGTGTTAGTTCCAAGCTTGTCACACGGGGAGGGACGCTCCCGCGAGCATGAGACAAAAATTCAACAGATGAAAACGAAGTGGAGATTCTGGCCCGTCCTTGACGGCCTGCAAACAGGTTCGCGATTCAGCGCAAAAGTACTACTACAGACTATTCACGAAACCACCAGTGTACAAAAGAAATGCATCAACTTTACAAAGGAAATGAAAGGAACGACTAACTTTTAACTATTTTATTCATGTTCCCCCCCTCATGGCCACTTAAGTCTACTCTACTTATCTGTTTAAATGTTAGAGTGTGTGTTTGTGTATTCTGTGTGTCCCCTGGCGCTGACCTCCGAGCTGCATTCGACGTCCAATCCTTCCGCAAGTGCACCCTAGGCACAACAGGCCTACGACGGTACATGGTTGACGTGCCATCTTCAGCATTCGTGCGTATTTGTGGCAAGGAACAATAGGCCTACATGGGATCGAAAGGGGCTTTTAATATGGCAACTAGCATTTCGGCTGTCTAATGCTTGCTTACCGATCCCACTTGCCTCGGTGGTAAGCTACTTCATGATTATGCTCATCTGCCTGAGCTCAAAATCCTCCCGTGCAGCTTAGCGTCGCTTGATCCAACTAACGATATGGACTTTGTAATACGATAAACACTAGTCGTCTGCAGGCTAATACCAACCTTGTTGACGACACTAACACGCACAGGCCGGTGATTCCCAGCCTCACTGCACCCGAATAGAATCTTTCCTCCGCGGGGTTCACGTTCGATAGTACACCGTTAACACCATCAAGATAGCGAACTTGTCGCTTAAATGGTCACCGGCATATTAATCCCACAGAAGTCGTCTGTGCTGAGATTAACCTGTCCGATCGGTTCTGATCTATTGCGATCGGATAACGGCGCTGATAAGAGAGCAAGGGAGAGCGTGTGGGTGGCATTGCCACTGATCATCACTGCTGTGATCGGCATGCGATGTTTTACTCCTTTCGAGAGCCCGTTTTTTAATTACTCCGAGAATGTAGATCGGCCTGGTGCGGCATACGAGTTCGGTGGCTTATTGTTTGCAGCTTGGATATCGGTTCTGTTGTGCTGTTGTTAGTGTACTGAGGTACAGTAGGTACCTCACTGTTGCATTTGTTCCAGTCTGGGGGGATAATAACCATTCCAAGGCAGCGGTACTAAACACTGTCGCACGCTGCCTTTGGAGCGGGTCGGAAATTTTGGTAGGGGACGCACTTCTCATTGCAGTCAAATCATATACAGTAGGGTTATGATTATATAAGCCCCCGATTATAGCTACTTCCGATTATATCAGCTTTTATTTCCGATTATATCAGCCCCAAGAAGTTTATTAGTTTTTAATTTTTAAGTTATTTAATGTTCTTTTTTTGAGATCATAGAACGACCAAATGAGCGTTTCAGGCGATTTAACCCTTTATGGACTAGGCTGTACAGTCAGTGATCCAAGCAGCGAATTATCGCATCGAATCGCATGAGATTACACCAATACGCGAGATTTTTTGCTTCTAGTGTCTTTGGCAATATTTCTTGGTACTTTGTCAACTTTGTCAAAGGCATCATAGCTGTATCTCTTCATATAAATTAGCTATGAATGCTTAAAAAGAGCTTTTTGTCCCCAACTTATGCTGGGCAATTTATATGTGTCCATAGTATTCTAGAAAGTTATTTGTCTTATTAAAATCCACTTTTTAGTAGAACATCATTATGCGTTATTTTCTAAATTTTCCGAGATATTGAGCTTTTTCAGTGAAAAATAATACTTCTTTGAGCTCAAATATTTCTCAAGGTGGTAAATGGTGGCAGATCAAACAACTCACACACAAAAAACCTGTAAAAAAAAGTATCAGTTGTCTGTATTGTATCTTCAAAAGTTACAGTTATTTTAAAAAGTGCTTTTTAAGCTCTTTTTACAAACAAATCATTATATTTCGACAACCATAAGAGATAGATAGTTACTATATTCGACAAAGTTACTTATTTTAGTATGTTCTGCAACTTTTGTAAAGACATCGTATATTTGGTACGCGTTTAAACCTATTTTTTTTAATCGCCCTAATGTGTTGAAACATGACCACCCTAATAACGCAAGACAAAGAACATAATTCATTTGCAAACTTGGCATGCTTTGAGGAAAAAAAATTTTTCAGATTATATCAGTTTTCCAATTATACCAGCCTAAAATTCACGGAGGGGTTGATATAATCGGAACAATACTGTATTTCATCTGCTCAACATGGTTTCTTCAAAGACAGCCCAACCAATGCAATGGTTGAATTCTGGTTGAATTCTCTTCGCTATGTAACAAAGCTATGAAAGACGGCTACACGAGGGACGGTGATGGATACAATATACAGTGTACATCTTAAGGCAGTCTTCAACCGTGTTGATCACCAACTACTGTCGGCTAAAACCAACCATTTGCTCACATGTTTGCGCATATTCCTTTAGACGGTTAAAATCTTATCTGGTGGATCGCAAACTAAATATCAGCTTTACTAACAATTCCGGAGTACCTCAGGGAAGCAACCTGGGACCTCAACTGTTCTTAATTTTTTTAGTGATGTTTCCTTGCTTAAACCTTATACCTGTAAAATTGTGCATACATTAGCATATGCTGATGATCTGAATATCTTTATCATCGTTAAATCAACTGAAGACTGTCGCGAATCAGGGGTTAGCAAAGCTGTTCGAGAACACGGGTTTTTGAAATCAGTCGTCAACTAGTGTACAGAAATGTTGTGTCATTTCCTTCAAGGGCAAGAAATCGGTTATCGATTGGGTTTACAAAATCAGCGGCTGCTCTCTCGAAAGTGTAATAATAGCTAAAGAGTCTCGGAGTCTTGCTAGAATCGCAGCTTTTAGCCAGAGACTATTATGCGAGCATCATTGCCAAAGCTGACAGGAGCTTAGGTTTCATCAAAAGAGCCTCTAGCGCGGTTTCCGAGATCCCTATATATGTACTGCCTGCGGTATTTTACGCTCCCGTTCGTTCGGTTTTGGAAACAGCTTCTATAGTATGGAGCTTTTATGCAAGCCCTTCTGGATAGAAAGAATTAAAGCAATTCAATCTCGGTTCTTATGATTCGCTTTAAGACTGCTTCCATGGGGAAACCGGAAACCTAATTCGCCTGCCGCCATACGAGGATCGTTATCTTTTGCCCAGAATAGAGACCAGCCAGAGCTTCATTTGCGGATAAACTACTGCTCGGAAGCATTGATTCGCCGCAACTTTTATCCAGCTTTTTACGAGCCATAATGGCGGATGGCATTATCCGCGTTCATAGTATTTGAACAGCATTTTTAACATTTTCTGTATACAGCGCACGTTTTCTTTCGCAGGTTTGTTTAGTTTTATCGTTAGCATCTGGAGGTCCGGAGTTTTTAGTTTAATCGACCGGAGGGTGTCTCACCATCAGATTACGTCTTGGCATGCCAGTAGTGCCGTAAAAGTCTATTTCTTGGCACGCTATCATCTGTTAATGAGCAGGAATAACAAGTTAGTTTCGCAATAAATTCACTGTAAACAATTCAACTCAGTTTCGAGATATCAGCATTATTTCATTTTGACTCAAAAGAATGTGTCAGAAGTGAAAAATAGTTTTGCGCACATTTTTGCTTCTACTAAAATATTCTCCAATAAAACCAAAAGAGATTTACCACGCTAAGTCGAATTACATGCCTCTCGGACAAAGAAAAGATTTCCGCAAATCTGAAAACAGCTAGAATGACTCAAACGTCAATTGGCCAGTAGAGCACAGGCCTAATTTGCTCGGATTTCTGCTGCATGCATACTGCTGTTGTGAAATACGGTGAAATCAACATTTAGTAATAGTCACACCAACTGCACTGGCACTGCATTGCTCAGGCAGGACTTGTACTATTACGCGTCCGTCGTCGTAGTAAATCAAGGCAGACACGAAACGCACGTCGTCATCGTCATCCATGCACCGTGCAGTAGAGCGGATGGATGGATGGATGGATGGCAGCAGCCAGCAGCAGCGGGTGGCTGCCAAACGCTTCGTTTTGTGCGCACCCAGAATTTACAGCGCGACAGACTTAAACCGTACGACGAAATAGGAAACCACGCGCACACTCTGAAGGAATCGTTACATACTCTGTCGTACCGCACAGCAGCACAGGCACAGCATGCAGCAGCGGTGTCTGCAAGTGTTTCACGACAGAGCTTAGTCTACAGCTTAGACTAGGGGTCCACCAACTGATTTGGAATAATACTTCAATCATAAAATATTTATGATTTTCTTTACCTTTGCAAAAGTTCGTTTATAGTATCTTCACCAAAGCTCTTAAGTAGCCAAATAGAAAAAAAAACTGAGCGAACCCTGGTCGCTACTTGACTTAGGAAAGTGCATGGCCAAACCGCCGCGCCGCGTCTCGCCGATGCATAGTGTGCTATTAGCATTGGCGGCAATAGAATCCGTCGCAACGCAGCTCAATGCACCGGCAGAGTGTTAGTGTGAATGCCATAATAGCTTAGAGATTCAAGCTGGCAGTCAGTGTGGTGGGCCACCGAATCAGGAAGTAAATAGACTGTTAGCCATGCAGTCGTTGCTGCCGCCACCGCCATCGTCGCCGCAGCAGTCGCAGCCGCAGCGGCTTTGGCGCAACGAAGTAAACAATATTTTTCCAAGGATACACAGCCGATTGGTGCCCGCCGTCACCGTCTCCACCGCGCCGCACCGCCGTTCGCCGGGTAAATTGACCGCGCTAACGCGTGTGGGTATATGACACGACGGACTCGGAGAGATACGATCGTGCTAAACGTTTTGAGCCTGGTTCGTATTGATGAATAAGCAGCAACAGCAGTACGCAACGGAGTAGGAAGCGACGTCAATTTGCTGTAATAGGCACTAACTTTATGGAATGTATTCGGCTTGGTTTGACGAGTGTCTAGTAATTGGTACCAGAATTAGGTTTGGAAGTTAGCGGCCAGGGAATGTGCTGCTGCGAACTAGCTCTTCAACAGCAAAAGGGCCAACGATGAGTTGAGGGTCGGTCAAACTGAGGTACGAATTGGGCAGGTAGGCCCTTCAATGAGATGAATTTGGAAACTGAGCGTTTTGTGGCCTGTGACTAAAATCACAATAGGAGGCTGCAAAAAAGTCTTAAAACCGTGTTCAAAATATGATATTCCTTGAAATTTTATTGAAAAATTGAAATTATTTAATTTTTTCATTAACTTCACAACCGTATAGGTGATATTTCATGAATATTAAAACTTCGTTAGTTGGGTGCTTTTGAAATTCAAAAATTCAAGGACGACCTTGAACCTTAAATCATGCTTATTACCTGCTGTTGCGCATATAGTTTGCAACCGGACTTCTGTCACGTACCTGTAAATAAAAAGAGAAACGGGTTATAGTTTCATAACTCATTAATTACATTATTACTTTATGAATGAATTAAAAATCTAAGAAAAAACAAAAATACGGGAGAATAAAATTCGTTTTATTCAAATGTAATTTCTAAATATGCATTTATAAATATTGTAAAAATAAAGAGTTAAGTGCATTTTAAAATATTCGATAGTATACGTCACATTCTGCGATATTTTTAAACGACCACTGTTACAAAATAGGCATTAAAAAATGTTAAAATGTTCAAAAATAAGCAGCATTTAAAATGAAACCAAAACCGATTTTCATCATGATATTCAACCCTCGAAATCTTTTTTAGTTTGCCTGCCCGCAACAAACGTCTGTAAGGACTAAGAAGTAATTGGGTAATATCATTGATAAATCTGCAAAAGAGTTCCCAAGACGCCACCCAAAAAATTTTTCTGTAGGCTAGCCTATAATAACACCTCATCAGGAAGCCTTTGGGCTCATATTCCAAATGCTATTATTTCAATTCGTAAAGCATCAAAATCGATACACTCAATAGTAGCTGCCTGACTGGGTTCGACTTCGAAAAGACTGGATCACGGGATGTAACTCCATAACCGCTTTCCACAACTGATACTAGCGACAAAGGCACTTTCCAGTACCTTTGACACTAGTATCATCCATATGGTTCCTACTGCACTTACCGCACCGTGCCTCAAGGCTCAGCTGCTTGCAATAAAGGCATTTCATACTTTGCGGCCAAAAACAAGGTGTAAAGATAGATGAAGTTTGACCACGTATACGTTAGCTAGTTAAATAAAACAGATCCGGCGAAAGGATAGCTAACACAATTGGCTGCAGTCCACTATCTTTACCGGCTGGATATTGGCATTTATGAATCGGCCAATTCCAAAGTTCAGAAGGTCCTTGGTAATCAGACTAGGATCGCTGACTACACCATTCTTCTCTATAGGACGGGTAGGAATGTGCACACGGTGCTCCTGCTCACAAGTAGCAATCTGCTAAGACCTGCGACTAGAATTCATGGTATTGGACGAGATCGATGTGGATGATATGACATTGCGGTTTTGCGATGCTATTTGCCACTTGGCAAAACGAAAATGTTCCCAGAGTTAGACCTCCTTCAAAACTTGCCTAGTGCGTAAGCTAGACAGATTGAAACGGCCTCGAAACGCAAAGCAAAGGTTGCTTTGTAGTCAACGAACACCGCAGAATAAACGCGCTTTCAAATATGCCAGAATATGCCAAAAAGCTTTTGGACATTCGTAAACTCCAAGAAGTGTGATCTTGGGCGAATTCCGTTTCGAATCAACTATTATCGAATCTTGCGAATTGTTTACTGATAATTTTTTTCTTGTGTTCGCCAGCGGATGTACCACACCGTCTGATGCTGAAATAGCTGCGTCAGGTGTCCCCGATGGTGCTGTTAATCTGGACATTTTTGACATCACTCCCGATATGGTCATTTCTGGTGCAAACAAATTGAAGAGCTCCTACTCATCTGGTCCTGATGATATTCCGGCTATTATTTTCTGTCACTGCGCGGCTGCACGTGCCGTGCCAGTCATATTCTCACAAAATCGTTTGAACAACGGAGCTTTCTAGCGCTGTGGAAGCAATCCTAAATGTTTCTTGTACCGTCATCCGGGGCGAGATTGTGCCAAAAAAGCACATGTTTTTGTTCTTTATCTCAGTATACACGCAATTTAGGAACTAAGTTGATTTCAAACCTATCAATATATACTAAATTGTTCAATTAACAACTACCGTAGAGATGGTTTAGTTACAATGAAACCTAATTTTACTGGAAGTACATGAACTTTGGCACAATTCTAGGGGGTGACATTGTGCCAAAAACATAAAGTTGAGCTAAAAACCTAAACAGTGAACATTAGCATGTTTATAAACAATATACATAAATATTAGTATAAAGGAGTTCATATGGGGCCGTCCATGAACTAAGTGGATTATTAGGGGCAGGGGGTCGGCCAAAAACAACGCATCATACAAAAAGTATGAACGAAAATAACTCGGGGAGGTCTGAAATAACTAAAAATGAGTCCGTACTCAATGGACAGCATTTATATAGCCAGTAGCGTTTCTAGGGTTAACAAGGGGGAGATATATGAAAGGGTGTATCCTAAGGGGGCATACCTATTTGATAATTTAACAAAAGTAATAACTACTTCGTTCGAGAACCCGCGGCCGCAGAACATGTGGCCTATGCCACCCCCTCCCCCATCCTTAAAACTGGCAGTTTATACACGGTATAATATATTCGTCTTATATTAGAGTGCTTATTCAAAGCATCTGAAATTCCAAAGCAAAAGTAAAAATAAGTTTAAATTACTTAGCAGACCTATGATGCTATTTGCTCCAAAATGGATGATGCAATCTAATCTGTCAAAATATTGTGCTCAGTAGTAAAGAATATAAGTGTACAGGTGTATACTGACGTATTTTTGTTGTGTATGTGAAATCCACAAATTGGATCGATCATTATGGCTTGGCACAATCTCACCCCCGTGAAGCTCCAAAAGTACAAAGTTTCGAAAAATATTATTTTCGTAATCAAAACTTGTCCAACGCACAATACCCTTTCAATACATTGTAAATGATTAGTTTATATACCTTTAAAATAGCAAGTTGATGGGATTTCTTGTTTGGGTTGGTTTATGCGGGACATTGTTTACAAGCGTTATTTCCGAGTATTTTTGATCGCGAACTTTGAAACCCTGTTTATGCTAAATAGTGTGCTAATATTATCTGTGTTCCACTCTAAGTTATGAATAAATATGTTATGTTCATCATCATTTTGAATTTAGGTCACCAGTTTTTATAGATATAATAAATTTTCACAAATTAACATTTTTGGTTTTTGGCACAATCTCACCCCCGTGGCACAATGTCACCCCGGATGGCGGTACTTAAAAAGTAGAAAAGTGACATGTAAGGAGCTACCGCGGCATTACTAGTCTTCTGCTGGATCAAACCTCTTTAAAATCAAGCTGAAATTTACGAGTCAAGTTGGATTCCACAGTTTCACGTGCATCCAGTAATACTTCTGGTCTTCCACAAGGCAGGAACCTGGGGTCCTTTGCTGTTCGCCTTGTACTTCAATTGCTATTCTGCTTGGTTCTAGATGCACACTGGCATATGCCGACGATCCAAAGATGTGAATCTTGCGCTGATTGCAACCGATTGCACACCTTTGGGACACCTTTACTGAATGGTATAGAAACAAGTTCACAATAAGCTTTGACAAATGTGTCAAATGTGTTTATCATCTCATCTGAAATTAGACTTGAAATTGCTTGACCTTTCAAGAGTTTAGTGTACGATTCAAAAATAAAAAGAAAAAGACAGTTGCGTTCCCGGAAAATTTAAATTAAAATTTCCTGATTTACCGGATAAAATGAGCATCCAAGAGCTATTTAAACAAAATAACTAGAAGATTCCACGTGTTTTGTTATTTTTCTCCGCCCGGCGAGTCGACTTGTTACAGATTTTTAATCGAATTACCGACTTGAGTATAATTTATTATAACATCTATTTATGAACTACCAACCAGGGCCCTGATAACGTGACCTTCTATTGCAAATCGTCACTAATGTGAAGCGAAGGCGAGAGAAAATCAGCTTCATTTATTTGTTTCGACGATGTTGAGCCTTGTTACAAACTTCTAAAATCAAAATAAATTGATGAGTAATGAATGACTGAAAAACTAAAGTTTTTGTAGTCTTTTTTAAATTTTTTTTTCTCGATGGATGTCACATTTGTCTAAACCCCCTCACCCCTCTGTCACATTCTGTCTTAAAATTGACACCTCCCTCCCCCCCGTAAACTGTGGACGTCAGTATTGGATGATCCCTTACGGGACTAGTGCAAAAATCCTACTGATTCTAGCTATCAGCACAGCCAAGTCGAGATTCGAACATACGACGACTGGCTTGTTAGACCAACATTTACCTTGAAACCAACTAAGCGACTAAAGCGACTAAACCAACTAAGCGACTGGAATTCAAATTGTACTAAAAATTGAAATCTGACTTGAAATCAGAGTTTAAATTGCCTTAAAATTGAATACAAAATTGGAATTTAAAAAAGCCTTTTTTGGGCTTAAACGTCAACAATCAACAGACTTCGGAGGCGACTGTTAGAGTACAGGACAACTACGGAGCTAGCGCAACGATTCTTTGGGCTAGTGCAACGATTCTTTAGACTCTATCTATTAGTACCGCCCAGTTGAGATTCGATCATGCCGCGACTGGCTCGAAACTAACTGGGCAGGCTAAAATTGGAACTGAATTGGACTTGAATTTAGACATGGACACGAGACAAGACGCGAAAATTTACTAGAAAATAGAATTGACTTATTTCGTCTTACTTTCTTACACGTTTTATCTCTTTTTTCACTTTTTTTAGTTCTGTTTTTCACTTTTTGCTTCGTTTTTCTTCTTTTTTTGTTGCGGTTTTTTAGTTTGCTTTCCATTTCTCTCTTCTGCATCTCCATTTTCCATCCGTGTTTTCTTCTCATTCTCTCATTTCTTTTTTGTCTATCCTATGTTTACTGTTTCATTGTTCCGTTTTTCTTCGTTTCCTGTCCCATTTTTTTCATTCCTGTTTTTCCTTTTGTTTTTTACTCATTTTTTTGTAATTTTCCTTAGCCCATTAGAAATATTTTTTAATGTTGTTGTCCTTCGGATGCTGGGCAACTGAAGGGGGGGGGGGGGGGGGGGTTGAAAAAAACAAAGCTATTGTTTTAATCACGCAAATTGGTTTCGATGTATCCGTTATCCACTGGATTGGCGAAATGTTATCAAAACGAGATATATCAGCAAAACTTGGAAGTACATCCATTAGCGTTAGAGCAATGAAAGGGTGCCCACAAGGAGGCGTAATATCACCTCTATTGTGGTCTTTAATAGTTGATGATCTTCTTCAACAGATGACAGCCTTAGGCTTTGAAATAATTGGCTACGCAGTGATATAGTCGTAATTGTTCGTGGGAAATTTGACTCTATCATCGCTGACCGGATGCAAATTGCTTTGAATTTTATTTCATCATGGTGTGATAGGCAGGACCTCAACATTAATGCCAATAAAACTACTATCATACCATTTACGAGAAGAAAAAAAGTTACATTGAGTAACATAAGTTTGAAAGGAACACTCTTGAATCTTTCAGACACTGTCAAATACCTTGGAGTATTTCTTGACAGACAACTCAATTGGAATACACATCTAGAGCAAGCTGTAAACAAAGCTACAAATGCTCTATGGATATGTAAAAGAACTTTTGGTAAGCAATGGGGACTGAAACCGAAGATGATCCAGTGGATCTATTCGGCTATTGTGAAACCCAGGATTACCTATGCCTTGTTGGTCTGGTGGCCAAAAACAAAAGAGAAAGCTTCTCAGAAAAAGCTAGAAAGACTTCAAAGGCTAGCCACTCTCTCAATAACAGGTGCAATGAGAAGTACACCGTCGAAGGCATTGGATGCTTTACTTTATATGCTTCCACTGCATCAGTTCATACAATTAGAAGCTGAAAAGAGTGCTCTGAGGATCAAAAGATCTATGAACCTCTTTGATGGTGAACAGGTAAGGCTGTAAGAACAGGTCATCTCAGTATTCTAAACACTATTAGTATTAATCCTCTGGTAATCAATAATGAAGACTGGATGGCGAAAAAATACAACTTTGACCGAATTTTTCGTGTATTTGAGCCTAGGCGTGATTCCTGGGAAGACGGTGGTCCCGATCTTCGCCAAGGCTCGACGGTTTTTTACACAGATGGTTCAAAAATGGACAACCAAGTGGGAGCAGGAGTAACTGGCCCAGGAATAGACATGTCAATTTCTATGGGTAGATGGCCAACTGTGTTCCAAGCTGAAATTCAAGCAATTCTAGAGTGTTCTACTGTGTGCTTGCGCAGAAACTATAGACATTCAAATATATGCATCATGTCCGATAGCCAAGCAGCTCTAAATGCTTTAAAGTCGGCGACATGCACATCAAAACACGTCTGGGAATGTATTCAATCACTCCAAAAATTATCTTGCCGTAACCAAGTCAACTTATATTGGGTCCCAGGTCACTGTGGAATTGATGGAAATGAAAGGGCTGATGCGCTTGCAAGATTCGGATCTTCTCATCAATTTATATGACCTGAGCCCTTTTGCGGCCTATCTGCTTCTGTTTTAAAAATGGAGCTGAAGGCATGGGAATGTAGGAAAGTGGAATCAAATTGGAATAACACCTTCAATGCTAGACAGTCGAAACGATTTATCTCTCCAAACATTTCTATGACTCGCAAAATACTGGAGCTTTCAAAGAAAGATCTAAGCATCTATACTGGTCTAATAACAGGACATTGTCCGAGCCGCTATCATCTGAAGCAAATGGGAAAACTTCAAGATGATATATGTCGCTTCTGTGGCATAGAAAAGGAAGACTCGGAACACCTGTTATGCCGATGTCCGGCAATTTTCAATAAAAGATTAAGGTTCTTCGACAGAGGGCTGTTAGAACCCTTTGATATTTGGAGAACAATTCCCAGTACGGTAGTGCACTTTATCCGAAATGTATCACCGGACTGGACAAATGCTATTAGTCAAACAATGACGGTCGCTTCTAATAGTGGTGCGTCATCTTGACAACATAGCTATAGTAAAATGGGGGATATATCACAATAGATCAAACAAATGGTCGCAGTGATAAAAATACCCAACATGGGAAAAAAAATCACGCAAAAAAAAGATTTTTAGTAATTTTTACTTGAAGTTTAATCGTGAAACCCGAATCTATTCTTGCCGATTTTCGAAAATTACATTATTTGTACTTCCACATTTGTTTCGTACTAGAAGCATTAGCACTCCGTAAACTCTTTTTTCGAGTTTCCTTTTTTCGCTTCCGGTTTTCGTTTCTTCACTATTCTTTTATCACCCTACCTTCTCGTTTTTCGTCGTCTGTCTCGTTTTTTCTCTTTTAGATGCCCCGCTTTTGCTCCTTTTCTGTCACGTTCTGTTTTTCTTATCCGTTATATCTTATTTGTCTTCCGTTTACATTTTTTCTCTCTATTTTTCTCTTTTTCTGTTCTCGTTTCTCAATTTTCCTGCTCCCGTTTTTTTTCCTTTTCTATCCCGCTTTTCGATTCTTTTATTTAATTTTTTCTCCTTTCCTGTCCAGTTTTTCCTCATTTTTTTCTCGTTTCCGTCGTTTTCTTTACCGTTCTTGCTTCTTCCGTTCCCCCTATTTTTATATCCAGTTTCCCCATTTTTCGCATCGTTTTCACTTCTTTCTAGCGTTTCCTTCTTTTCTACTTTTTACTATTCTTACTTGACGCTTTCCGTCTCACGTTTCTTTGTCACGTTTTTGATTTCGTTTTTCTATTTTTCTTGCCAGTTTTTCCTCTTTTGCTATCCCGTTTGTCCAGTTTTTGCCACGTGTTGCTCCGTGCTCTTTTCCTTTTTTTCTCTAGGTTGCTAAGAACATTGCAACACCCATGCTAAGAAAATTTGCTTACATTTTAAACATAAACCTAAACATAAGATGAAGTCTGTGTGCTGCTATTCCGTTATTGACCAGGACCGATGAAAATTGCAAAATGATGGCTGGAAAAAAGCATACTTGGAACATCACACTATTCTTCATTGTGCAACCTTATCAGGTTCCTGCATGCTGATCAATTCCGGCGCTGGGCACTTCCGAATCCGGGTCCTGGTGGAATAGGGAGGGATGTTAGTCCAATACTTGTTGCTACTAGGGACCGAAGAATCCTCTGCATCTTCACAAGCATTTCGGGAAAGGAATTTTTGTTAGTAGAAGGGGGAGCTAGATAAGGATCCATCTAGATGGATAATGTAACTTGTCGAAAGTTTCGCGCGGTTTCTGTGTGGTTTCATTAATACGCCCGCAAAATTTCTAGCTAACTCGGATATTCGATTAATTCAATCGAGTACATGCTATAAATGTCGTAAACTGCCTTGGGTATTCTTGTAAATAAGTTACGTATTCATGTCCGAACACGATGTGTTGTTTTAAAATGTCATCAAGACATAAATATTGGAATACCTGACTCTTCTTTCATAAACCCAATGTATTGGTAGCGAAAGTTATCATGCATTATCAGTATAAAGAATAGTATAATATCAGTCGTATGTTCGAATCTCGGCTGGGAGAGGCTGTTGGAATCAATAGGATCGTAGCAACTGGCCCTGCAATTGTCCTGTATTCTAACAGCTGGCTGCGAAATCTGTCGTACAAAAACAGAAGGTCAAGTCTCGATAACGGAATGTAGCACCTAGGTTTTGCTTTTGGTTTTGCTATAATATCACTAAATTACGCGGGTGAGACTGTAATATTATCGTGAATTTAATGCATCGACAACGAGAACTATCCGGGAACAACGAGAACGAATTCGAAGGACGCCTGCTCGAAACAACACGACATCGAATGCATGGTGACAAAAGCATCACTATACTTGCAGACAGCATCATGTAATTCACAAATGAAGAACAAATACTTATCTCAGGCTGCTGATCGGTTTAAATAAAAATCCTAAGAAAATTTATTTAGGGTAGGTTAACCTATAGTGGACCCTTTATCTATATTGGACCTCGGGTACAGTTCCGGCGTTTAGTAGCTTGTGCTTCTTATTTCCGAGGATATATGACATGAAACAGTAAAAAATTACTCGTATTATAAGTGTCATCGGTTGCGTGTTTAGCGTTACCAGTTTAAAATAATTCGTGGAAGAAAACTACTCAAGCACCAACTGGTCCACCAACGTTTAATTTACCCTACATTTTCACAAGTAACTGTTTGCTCGACGCTGTTTGGTACTTGAGATGTGGATTTTTAAATTAGGTATACAGTCAGTTTTGCGGTCATAACTCAGGAAAAAAATGCTATTATGAAAAATTTATCATTAAAAGGTTAGAAATTGACAACAAGAAAATAAATTCCAGAAAATTTCTATGGGACAGAACATAATTTCCCAACTTTTCTTTGTACTCCTCCGTGATGGGTGATAATTTCAAATTGTGCTTAGAATTGGAAAAAAATTAAAATTGACTTCAATTTGCCCTTGAAATCGGATTTGAAGTTGGACTTAAAATCAAAGTTTAAATTTGACCTTAATTAAAGTTGGCAAGGGACATGAAATTAGACTTGAAAATTAACCTGAAGTAGGATATAAATTGGAATTGGATATAAATTAGACTCAGTTTGCATTTGAAATTATATTTGGAATTGGACTTAAAACTAGGCTCAAAATAGCACTGAAATTGGGCTTGAAATTAGAATTAAATTTGGACTCGAAATTATGCTATAATTAGGCTTGAAATAAAAGTTGGAATTTACTGGTTTGAAATTGGCCTTCAAACTGGAAAAATTTTAACGTAGTTAATTTACTTATCATAAAAATAGTGGCAGATTAAATTAAAATCTACGGATTTGTGGGTTACAGAAATTATTTAGATTTGTACTAAATTTAAATGATAAAATGCCCGTGTCAGTCATTTGCTCTATCTACAAAAAGGTCATCGATGTGATTGTAGTAACTGTCTAGGCACTGTTCCTAGTCTAGTCATGTATCCGGTATATAAAATGGAGTCGTTGTTGTCGGCGACTAGCAATCCGGGTTTCGAGAGGGTCGCTCTAGGATGAATCCAGTGTTTACTCTGGGTAAGATTTTAGTTTTAATAAGAGTACATCTAGTAGAGTACATCATCCGCTTACGGGCTTCAAGACGGCGCACGATTTACTTGAACGAAAAGAGCTCTGGCAAGTAAACTCATAAAGTAAGATTTCGTACCGTTAGATGGACTGAGGCAAGAGCATGCACTCGCAAACTTACTATTCAGCTTTTTTTTTTAAATTAATTAACTCACTTTAACAGCTTGGGTCATTCGTGACTTCTGTGGAGTTGGGATTTGAGCTTTGTTCCTGAGTGTGAGAGGTTAACTACTACACCGAGTTTGACCCCTATCTACATTGTTCTTGAATCTGCCTTACAGGATAAAACTACATAAAACGGTACCATTACAGGCCGGACTCGATTATCCGGGGATTCGATTAACCGGGTTTTTAGACTCGATTATCCGGGTGAAAAAAAAATATTTTTTTTCAATGATTTATTTTAAACCTTAATGTTATAGTTTTCATGCTAAATGATGATTCCAACTTGACAAGTATTGATTCACCTCTCTAAAACTACAAAATTCCTTTCTTATATCCCTTTTATCGGCGAACAAAACAAAAATAATCATCATCATCATCATCATCATCATCATCATCATCATCGTAATCATCAGAAAAAAAATTGCAAAAAAGGAATTTTTTGACTTTAGGGGAGATTGATCAATAATAAAAAAACATTTATAATACCTAAATATTGAAAAAACATAACACACAAAAAATAATATTGTTCCAAAAAAAAAAATCATCAGTGAAAAAATCGTAAGAAAGGAATTTTCTGACCTTTGGGAAGATAGATCAATAATAAATAAAACATTTCTGATACCTAAAAGTTAAAAAACTTGACATACCAAAAAAAAATTTGTACCAAAAATGATGATTCGATTATCCGGGCTGAAAATAAAAATGATCGCCCGGATAATCGAGTCCGGGCTGTATCACGAAATCTCACATTTGCAGGTGATATCGATATTATCGAGATCAGGCTGTGCGGCAGTCTTCATAAGTACCTATTACGGTGAGAATCTTGTCAAGCTGTTTTAGTGGATTATGTAGTTTTATCAGGAAATAAAGCCAGTAAAAGTTTCAGAACACCCATTTAGCTGACCTTCACAAAGTTATTGATGCTGAATTGATTATATATTTTTAGCTACATTCAATTCAAGTTAGAACAGCTGAAAAGGCTATGTTGTGCGCACTTTGAACGATATATATTTTCCAGAGATTTATAAACATTACACCTTTTGCACTCCGCAGCAACAGGATCGCGCTTAGACCGCATGAGTGTAACATACATGAGTAACTAAGGAGCGACCGTAATCTCATGATTTATTGAATGTTTACATGAACTGACCACGTAATTAATTTCCTCCGATTAATCTGCCGATCCCTAAGCTAAGCCCAGCAAACCTGGCAAAGGAAACTCGACTACAAGGTTGTGTTGCGCCCGTGGCCACATGACGGCGTGTGTGGGGAAAGTTGGCAAAGCCTCTTCAGATCCGGTATTCCACCAGATCAAAGTGAATGTTCTGCACCTTCTCCGTGATTAATAATTTATTAGCGCACAATTTTTTAATTGCGTCAATTATCGCCCGGCCGCAAATATTCACGCACGTGGAGGTACACTGCACCCACCATCGATCGTTGCCTGACTGCAGTCTGTGAGCGCATATTGATTGAACGTGCAAGTCTGAGAAACGGAGTCTGATCATCGATTCATTCCACAGCTATACTGACAGTGGAGACCCGACAGGCGAGAGGAATCGATGAGACAAAAACCATGATGGTAATGACTCTATATAAATCATCCATCCTTTCATGGAGCTGAGTGCACTTGAAAGCAATCCCGAGGAATTCGCCGTTGAACGCGCAAAGCGTGTGGCAGTTCTGAGGAATCATTTTTCTTACGATCGATTGGTATGCGCTGAACAGAAAAGCATGGTGGGAAACGCGAACGATTCCGAGTGAAAGGCAGCCAATTCTAGTTCCGATTTTTTTATAGAATGATTCGGCAGGTGGAGTCACCAAAATGCGATCCAATCAAATAGTTAGAGTTGTTGTTTTTGTTTCTGGTTTTTCGTGGACATAAAAACCAACTTGTGTATTATTTTAGTTTTTGGAAGTGTTTATCCACCTGAACGCTCACGGTAAGTATAAGGTTTGGTTGCAGGCAGGAAAAAACACACAACTTGACAAGGTCATCCACATTAATCAGCGAGTGTACGGACAAAAAAAAGAAACGAACTAGCGCACGCGATCCGCTAAAGCAAAATGCCGCCTCGGACGGCACGGGAGCGAAAGAAACGAATAGTATCAAACGAATGCTTTTTTTCTTCTCCCAAATCTGCGCTCGCACCGCCACCGAGGATTGTCAGATTGCTCGACCTAAGGTGACGTCACGTGTCCTCACAAACACGAACCACGAAATCAACGGCAGCGCACTCGAAAAATATCTACACACATCGATACGGGGAGTGTGTGAATATTCATCCGATGGCTTGGCGAGCAGAGAGCAGTCGAGCTGCGCCATACCTGTCATCGGATGGCCAGAGGACAGGGTGCGACAGGGGATGGAAAAATTTGTCACGATCAAGGCCCATCTCCATGATGCTGACCGTGAAAAACCTCAATGGCCGATGGACGCTGCCGCACTAGTGAGCGGCGTTGTGAGCGGTTTCTGCGTCTTAGCCCGGCTGTTTGCGTCCGTCCACAGGCGGAGCGTAGGAAGTTAGTACAAACTTGGGTGGTTTTTAGTCATCATCGTCGTCGTCGTCGTCGGACTAGGTGGGTAGGTTCCAATGGATGATATACGATGTGGTGTTTGTTTTCCTTCCAAGAATGGTGGTAAAGCTGGCTGTAAATTATATTCGTAATTGCGGAATGAATTCAATGTGTCTAATAAAATGCTGATCAAATATTAATACTTTCACACTTCACAAAGGGTTGTGATATCATTGGGACTATTTTTATAGCGCTGCTGATATTTCATAAAAAAAAATTGCTGTTCGAGTCGAGTACATAGCAAAACATTGCAATTTTTCGATTTACTGTACTGCCATGCCACGCACGATATTGAGGGTCCTAGTAGACATATTCACATGAAGAAAAAGGGTTTTGCTTCATGCATTTTGAGAATTTTCGTTACACTAACTGACGAACAAGTGGCTGAAACAAAAAGGGGCCCGAATATGATCGGGCAATCAGCTAGTTCAGAATAATATCCATCGCTACCCGAATAAAAATGTATAGCGAAAAAACATTAAATTTCACTGTTACAAACATTGAAAAACTTCGAAAAACCACATTGAAACAGTGAAAATATTTGTAAAAGTTACACTGAAGTTACCATGAATATCGCTGTTTTCACAGTAAATTTTAATGGAAACCGCCAATTTTACAGTGAATAAGGGGGTGATTAAGTGATGTAACACTAAATTTTTCGGCTTTTTCCCATACAAATAAAAACCAAAAACAGTAAAATTTGTGGTACATTCACTATAAGTTTTACACTGTTTTACAACGAAGTTACAATGAAATTTAAGGTGAGTTCTGCATAAAAATTGTAGGCTTTCGGATTATTAGGAAAAAATAAAAACGGGCGGATTAATTACGATATTTCATGTTTTTGAAAAGATATGACAATGAAATTGATAGACTTCGAAATATTATGATTTTCGAGCCGCATTCATCGCTCATATTAGGAAAGTATTAGAGGACAGTACACCTACATAAACAAATTCCGCTCTTTCCCATTCACGCCTTATCTCAATCTGTTAGTTCCTATCGACTCTTTGTTTCATTACTGTCTTTTTTCGTTCCCTCTGTCAATTGTAAAATCTGCCGTTATAAAAACTTAATTATATGCCTGACACCTCATTCGATGTCAAGACGTAGAAACAACGAGGTTGGTCCAATCCATAGGAACGGAGCTTTTCCCGAACACCCGCGTTAAGAATCGCGGCTAATATGTTGACAGACGAACAAGTAAGTCACAAGCGCCTGCATAGTGTCGTCGTCCCGTCAGTAAAACGAATTAGATTAAACTTCTCGATCGGTGGTTTCTACAGTATACGGAGGAAGAGACACAATTTGTGTCTACAAATAACTCAACCTGCCAAGGATTGGACCTTAGATAGAGATTATTTCCTGCTTCGAAACAATTTGCATTTTTGCCGAATTATATGAAAAATTTTCCAAGAACGGTACAGTGAAGTTACAGCATAAAGTGTAGTAAACAGTAAAATTCATTGTAATCGTAAAGTTTTTACATTAATATGAATACATTATATGAAAAATTTTCCAAGAACGGTACAGTGAAGTTGCAGCATAAAGTGTTGTAAACAGTAAACTTCATAGTAACCGTAATGTTTTTACATTAATATTCGTTATGCATTTCTATGCGGGTAGTTACATTTTTTTTCCTTTTCGACAATTTATTGCTTTACCTATTGCAGTTATGATGCCATAAGGCTGTAATACCGTTGCAAACGAAAAGAGCGCTACCAGCAGCATCATAAAACAGCAGAAAATGTTAGAGTAAGACTCACTTGAGTCACATTGTAAGCAATAACTACCCAAAAATAAATTTACATTAAGTTTTGTAGTAGAAACAATGCATCTACAACAGTTTTTATTGTGAACATTGAAACTTATGGTAAATTTATTGTAGAAGTGCGTCAAATTCTAATTTTATTAATATCTTTGTTTCTTATTTTATGCTATAGAACTGGCCATATTTCATCATAAATTTACATTATTAATTTTTATTTGGTTTTTTCGCCTAAAAAATTACCATAAAAGGACGATAAGTTTTACTGTAAATAAAAATTTTTGTTCGCGTATCCTACTGTTACTACTTGAAATAGAATATGCAATTGGACTCGAAATTAAACTTGAAACTGGACATGGAATTGAAATTGAAAATGGATCCAGGTTGGATTTGACGTAGGACTTTAATTTAGATTGGTTAGAGCTTAAAATTTTGGTTCAGTTCATACTGGAAATTGGACTTATAACCGGGATCGAATTTGGATTTTAAATGGCGGTTAAATTGGAACATAAATTAAGCTTTAAATTGGTTTTGAAAATGGAAATTGCGCTCCAAGTGCGCTGGAAATTAGACACAACAGTTTACTTGAAGGGGGTATGTTGCTGCTCCGTCGTAATTGCCTATTCCCGTCCTATCCAACACAAATTATTAAAAATAACAGCATTTTTATGACACACAATGCCGAACTAGTTATTCCCTAATTTCCTACGTTTTTTCGTGCGACGAAGAAAAAAATGCCGACTAATCGTTTTAATTTCCGTCATGCATACATGAAAATAACTCACGCAAGGTATTGTCGTTATTCTACAGCCAGGAAAACTTGCCTGATCAGCAGAAATTTTGCAAAATAACATTTGTCATGCCGTCCTACACAAATACATGCGCGTTAGCTTTGTAAACATTGTTGTGATTTCTGGTTCGGACGATGAAAAATTTTTGATGGACGGATTTTAAAACGGTACGACGAATTTAGGAAATAAAGTCAGTTGCGTAATTTCAATAATATGCTTTAATAATCGCTTTTCAGTGATTTCAAAGTTCACGGATCGGAAGGTAAGTGTGTTTTAGTCAAATCAGTACAAGAACTTTTGGAGTACTCATTACATACATGCAACAAATGATGAAAATTAGAATGGCTTTACAAACTTACTACGACGGGAATTAGAAATAAACCCTATAAAATCGGACTTTAAATAAAGTTTTAAATTTAGTAGAAACTTAACTATGAATTGAGTTTACAATAAGAGTAGAAATTGGACTGGAAACCGGACATAAAAGCGGATTTCAAATTGGAGTTGAAAATAGGCTTGAGACCTTACTTTACTAATTTTACTTGAAACGTAATTTGAAATTTGCTATGAAATTAGATTTGAAACCGGATCTGTTTTTAAGGAATTGTTTTTATTATGGCAAAAATTCTGGACAAACAAACTAAAATCACCGAATTTCTCAGTTATACCGTGAGAATATTTTTAATAAGAGTTGCTTCAAGGACCTTTCCTTACCTAATTTTCCGCTGTTCCCCTTCACGCCCTGTCTCCTTTGAGGTACTTTCAACTGCTTTGATTTATTACTTCCTTCTACCGTTCGCTCCGGCGATTGTAAAAATCTAATGCTATAAAAAATCGTGCCAGCGGAATCTAAAGATATGGACTTGTACATCTCTTCATATCGAAAAGAAACTAGGGTAAAATGCCTTTCTTTTGGTAAAAACTTTTAGAAACAGATGCATGCTGCGAACAAGCACCACACAATTGCACAGTGGTCCAGAAGGGTGAAAAGCGGAATTTTTTTTCTACTTGAATTTGAATTTTAGTGATTGTTTGTAGGAATACACCTCGTAATCTAAAAGGTTCAAAAGTACTATGATAAAAATAGAAAAATAACTTTTTTGTGCTGACAAACATAAACATAGTTTCTTCCGCAAAGTTGTAGAAAATATAAACGCAAACAAATTTGACGAAAAAATGAGATTTCTATATCTGCTGGGCGCAGAAATACAAAGCATTTTCTTATACAGTTCTTTTAAAATTAATTTCTCATGCATCGCTTTTGTTGGTTGCATTTTACAAGAACATATTGTTCTAGGCAATTATCGAAGCAGTTAAAACACACGTTTCGGCAGAAGTATATACAAGTTTATAGCACTTGAACTAAGATTTAAGGCGACGCACTGATTTAATATATTCACTTGCCCCATTTTATCCTGTAGGATTGTGAAGCTAAGAAAAAATAAAGCATGAATATGCGATAACTTAGCAAGTAAATGTCCTAAGACATTTGCAGCCTTCTGCAGACACGTTTGTTTTGAGTGCTTCGATAATTACTTAGAACAATGTGTTCATGTAAAATGCAACCAACAAAAGTTTAATATGAAAAAGTACTTTTTGAAGTACTTTCTATGAAAATGCTCTATAGTTCTGCACCGTATAGAGATAGAAATGTTATGTCTTCAGCAAATTTGCTCGTTTATACATTTTCTACAACTTTACTGAAGAAGCCATGTCTCGAACTACTAAAACAAAAAAGTTATTTTTATCAAAGTAAGCCATGACTAACTTTCAAACCTCTAAGGTTACGGAGGATATTTGTACGAACAAAAATGCTGAAGACCTGAAATGCTAAAATGAATGCCAAAAACGCTAAAAAAAAGTTTCACTTTTCGCCCTTTTGGGTCACAGTGCATTGGACAGTTAGAGACTCTTGTAGTCTAATTTTCTCACACACGCGTACTCATTCTAACGAACGCGCCGGCATAAGCACCCCTGTCGGACTCTCGCTCGTACTTATTAATGCATTGCGACGAGTTTTTAGAGTGTGTTTAGCTAACAGCTACCAGGTTTTGCTGAAAGAAAATCCGTAGTTTTCACATCTATGTTTTAATCACAGAGGAACGCGTTATAAATTATAAATTTAATCAAATTTTAAATCAAATTGGATTTAAATGGAAGTTTGACCGGCATTTTTTCTTCATATAAAGTGTTTCTCAGTTTAGCTAAAAAGTGACATTGTTTATCGCGTAGGTATTCTTGAATGCATTTGAAACAAATGAATACTTTTTCGAATTGAGTCGGTTCATGATACATTTATAATTGCCTCTATATTATTCAAGAACGCATAACCTTGACTTTCGTCATTCGCCTTTTGCCTTTATTTTTCCAATTTCTTTCATTTTTCGTCGGTTGCTTATTATGTATTTTGGATGTAATTTTTTGTTTCGTTTCTCTTTTTTTTTTGTTTTGCTAAGTATACTCCGTCGCCTTTTCCGCCTTTCCTGTCATCTTCTTGTAGTTTTTTGTTTGTTTTAATTTGATTATAGTCACTTTACCAGCTTGGATCATTTGTGATTTCTGTCGGACTATAATTTGAACCCAAATCTTCGGCATGAGAGATGTGAATGCTAACCACTACACCGTCTTGACCATTCGTTTTTTGATGTCTTTTAACGTCTTTTGGTCGTTTTTCGTTGTTTTTAACAACTGGTATTTTATCATCGTCTTTTTATCTCTTTTCAGGGATTTGCTGGTCTTTTTCTATTGCTTTTTGTGGCGTTTTTGGCGGTTTGATGGTATCGCCATTAGTGTCTTTTTTTGGCATATTTTGTCACTGTTTTGCTGTCTTTCATCGTTCTTTCATCGTCTTTTCGTCACCTTGCATTGTCTGTTCGTCATATTATCGTTACTTTTTACGACTTCGTCGTCTTTTTGTAATCACTTTAATGCTTTTTCTCCGCATTCGTCATCTTTCAATCGTATTTTCGTTTTATCACATTTTGCCGCCTTTTCTTCGTTTTCATTGTCATCTTTTTATCACCTTTCGTCACTGTTGTCTTTTTCTTGTCTTTTCGTTGTTCTTTCGGCGTCTTTTTGACGACGTATTCTCGTCATTCCTTCGTAAACTTTTTTGCATGTTTTATCATCTGTTTTCAAATCAACAGTTTAAATGTCTTTTTCCTATTTTCTGTCTTGTTTTTTGTTATAATTTTTTCGTCGTCTTTTTATCGTATTTTTGTCATCTTTCTATCACAGTTCCATTGACTTCTATTCACATATTCGTCAACATTCCGCTGTCTTTCGCCGTCTCTTCGTTGTCTTTTCTAATTATTTTAGTCATCTTTTCATCGCTTTCTGCAGGATAAAATGTTCAAGAGTTTTTATTTGTCGCGTAAAAAGAGCATGTTGAACATTAATCCATATGGAACAAGGATTCCATCAACTTGCTTATAAAGAACAACCTTATTCGCTTGAATTTGAAGTTCTATCGCACTACATAAATCATGTTACGGAACTGCCAAAATGTGGAAAAAATAGAAATGAAAATATTTAGCCATTTTGCCGTACTCAACCCGGAAAATATCAGTATTACTATATATATCTGACGTCAAAGTGAAAAATGCTAGTTCTTATTGACAGCGTAACAGCAATAAAGCAAATTTTCTATTTTGAACATACTTCTATTTAAAGAAAAGTATTCTATTCGCTTCTTTCTCTCAGAAAGAATAAAGTTATGCTTTTCGGAATATTATTCATTGCATGTAGCGAACTCGACCTTGGGTCGCTAAATGAAACTTTCACTCTTTTCCGTAAAGTTTATGAAAATCCGTAGATTTGAGCACTTGATCAGTAGGTGCGTAGAAAATTTCTAAATCCGAAGAACTACGGGTAAATCCGTAGAACTATGGATAAATCCGTAGATCTGGCATCACTGAGCTACGGTCGCCACTCTCGTTCTTCGTTGCAGCCTGAGCTGCTGAAACCGATTTCTAGCGGGGATTTTTACTTCCACCCGTAAGTAAAATCGAGGGCGAGAATGGAGAAGAAAAGAAAAAGTAATGCATGCAAAATCTGTATCCCAGTGCGGCACTCTGCCTCACTGGCAGCTCATTGCTCAGGAGTTTTTGAACTCGGGGATAAGCTTTGCAGGAGGCCGATGTAAAGATGTGCATGCGCGAGTGTGTGGGTAGCAGAATGTCTGCACACAGCACCGACGGCTGTTTCTTTTGCGCCTGCGTATGCGGCGCAAGCCTTGAATGCTATGTTTCTCATACTCTTTCGCGTGTGAGTGGGCATGATTGACTTCTCGCTCGATTCGCAACAATGCATTGGACCACCATTTTTGTAAAACTATGTTTCTTTTGATATTAAAATATTGAGCCTAGCTCAGCGGCAGCGGCAGGACTTGTTTTCGATTTTTCGAGGACTTTTTTTATAAGAACAGATTGTTTTTCAGTAAGGGCGTGAAACTTCGATTGCCTTTGTTCCTCGTCCATCGCAAAATACTTCTCATCTTACAATCCGCGATCAATTTCAATCTTACGCGGTGCGTTTAATTGAAATGATAAATTCTCAACAGATTTAAGAATTCAGTTAGAGCATTAAAGTCTAATATATGTATATTTTGCAATATTTGTCAGCAAGTATTGTAGTTGTGTCATATGTTGGAAGAATAAATTATTTGATTGGAAGCAGTCAACTTCGATCTGTTCTGATCTGTTAAATAAATGTAGATATCTTTCAGTTTTTTGTCTGCTTTCACTTTCCTTAAGGATGGCCAGGATTGTTGGAGACAATTATTATGCGTTGAAAACACGTTATTGTTGATCGTGCAAAACTTGCAAAAGTTTTTAAAGACGTTTTGATAAAAGTAAAAAAATAAAAGTTAATTCTGAAATTTGAAAGTTATTTTGTCTTATGCATGCATTTTAATGCTAAAATCCTTCAACGTTTGGTAAAAGAATATGAGGCTGTCTCTATCAGCATATGCACTTCTCTACGACCCTGACCTATAATAATTGTCGAAACATTCGATCGTATCGAAGAAAAAATTCCACGCTAAACCGCGAGCCGCCGAAAAATTAGTCATACCCAGCCAGGCAAACTTCTTTACGGCACTCGAACACTGTATGTCTCACACCACGTCGAAGTTTCAAGGCAACAGCCAGAAATGTAACCACCAATTTAGTGTATTTTGCACAAGACACCTACCGTCCTAGCCCCGAAAGCTCTCGAATGCTGCCAGCATTGCGGCTCCACAGGACATCACACCGAAAAAAAACCGCTCCAACAACATTGCCGCTGCTGCTGCTGCTGCTGTTGTTGTTGCGTTTGGTCTGTATGAGAGGGCCGTGAATTTGATCTTGAAAATTCAACCAACCAGATCGTGCCACCGACGACCACCGGACCGGTGGCTTCACCCAGTGTCACCCGCTCTTGCACCAAATATGCACCGTCGGTTGTCGTTGTCGTCGTCGTCGTCAGCAGTCGATTCATAATACATGATCGAGCGGCAAAGTCTGGTGACTGTTTGCATACGTATGATATGTACCTACCTACCTACCTACCTATACCGAAAGACCTGAGAAATGCCATGAATAACCATACC
The DNA here is from genome assembly GCF_943734655.1 of Sabethes cyaneus. Lineage (NCBI taxonomy): Eukaryota > Metazoa > Arthropoda > Insecta > Diptera > Culicidae > Sabethes > Sabethes cyaneus. The sequence continues at coordinate 226,882,815 of NC_071354.1, forward strand.
GCTATATGTAGCAGAGCAAATTGTGTTCGAAGTGTACATTTTAGGGGGATTCAATGAATTCTACGTGTGTCTTTTTCAAGCTCAATGGCATTTTTTTCTATAAAAAAAAATATTGTTCAGATTCGGATCGATCGCGATTACGGTAGTGGCTGCTCTGTGTTGGTAACCGCAGTACCTACTACTAAACTGTGGTGTAGAAGAATAAGTGTTATTGACATTGACATTCTAAACTCTTGGCTTCACTTACTGGTGGAACATGTTCTGCTTACCGCTGCTAACCGCTAGGATCCCGATTCGGTCATTTATTGATGTGGTATGCTTGTGCCTGTGTGCATGTGCATATGTATGTGTACGTGAGATTGCGCTGATGTGGGTTCGAATTAGACGGCACGACATTTGACTGCCAAGGTCGAGCCGCCGTCGGTTAAGATTCTATCGACGGTCTGCGAGCTGAGGACGGTGTAGTGAGGGCTTCTGGCTGGCAGTGTCTGATGGAGAAGAGAGACTGATGAACTGGCAATCAGGAAATGAATAATCTCGGAGAACCGGTACGGGTCGGTCGGTGGGAAGATATTGTTTCGATCGGGGGTTTTGTAGCATACATAATTCGCAGCGGTGATTTGTTTACCGTTGCGGAACGGTGGGCTCTGCTTATGGTTTATACATGATCGCCCGAGCCGGGCGATTGTAATCCGGCGTCATGGGCTATGTAAGCTGTAAGCTGTAAGGTTGATTACCATTTTTAGATTCCAAACACGTCGGTGCCTCAATACAGTGTTGCGCACGGCTGGTTCCAAAAATAAACTCGCGTCAACAAAGGATCATATTTGTAAGGAAATCTTCACCAACAAACCAGTCTAACATGCTTGTTTTGGCTTTTGTGAATTGCGGATTAATGTGTATGGTACAGATCTAATTCGGAAACTTGTTTCAGATATTCAAGATCGATTTCATGGAGTTTTAGGACTGTGAGCATTTAGCGAGTTTTTTTTTCTATATTATACATCTTACGTAAACAACTACTGATTTTTTTCTATTAATTGTTTACTTATTTTTTGTCATCTATCGGTTTTTACTTGTAACGCGAGCGATGCACGGCTAATAAGAAACCTCCACCTGTTCCACTGACATAGGAGACGCATGATTTCGACTGAAAATGTTCAGAGATTTGTGGTATCAAGGGCTATGCTAAAATTGGTCTTTTTCATCGTTTGTATCTTTTGTCTAGTATTGCTCATAAAAACTAGAATCAATTTCCTTTTGACCTGTGAAAACAGAACGAAGATTCTTTGCGAAACAACGGCGAGACACGGCCATTTCCGTACAGTCAGTTCCGGAAACGTTGCCTGTAACTTGCACCCTTCTGGCACATGGCCGAAGCAATACTAATATAGGAGTCAACTGGGCCTCCAGGGTGCGATGGCTTAACAAATCAGTCGTCGCTCGTATGTGCGAATCTCGACTGGGCGGTCCTGCTGTAGAGTCAGTAGGATTATTGCACGAGCCCTGTAATTGTCTTGTACTCTAATAACCGACTGCGAAGTCTGACGAGTCTCACAATATTTGGGCACAAAAATTATGATCTGGCAATTTCATACTAAATGACAAAAAACATGGCTTGACGTAAACGTCGGAAATTGACTAAAATTGTCCAAAACATGATTTTTACTACATGATTTTCGTAACAAACGCTTTTTGCCAGTGTTAGAGTTTCTTCTCGAACAATTTTGCACAGGGAATTGCTTGTGATACCGGTTTAATAGTATTGACGGCTTGGATCAGGTTTTGAAGATCTATTGATTACCTTCAATTTAACTGCAAGTTTATTTTATATCTTAGCTTAAGTTGAATTCAGGTTGAAGCAAACAAAAAATGAAAAGGTCAGTATTTCAAAACAGACCGAATAAATTAACGTAGGTTCAAAAACGGTAACTCTAACTGACTAAAGCTTATTTATCTTGATAGTTTTTCGTCCTTTTTGTTTTTGCTCCTAAATTTCTTTTTCTTTACTTCTTCGCAGTGTACATAAAAGCTTGAAAGCTCTACTTAACAAGACACCTCCACTGATTTCAGAAACAATGGAGACGCAAGGTTGTAATCAACTGCCAGTACTGGTTATAGCTTATTGTCAGTTGGAACCAAAGATAGATAGACCAAAGATGTTTTCACGTAGTCACGCATTTTGTTTCATAGACTGAGTCAGTTTCAGGAATACAGAATACAGGAACACAGTAAAGCCGCCTTTATGCTTTTTTTCTGCGCAATTTGTTTGTTCGCTTACTCGAAAACGACAACTAATCAACTTGATTCCAATCACATTTTCTGCTTTAGATCAAAAGTAATCGTCTACATATTTTGCAAAAAAATAAATGTATGGAACCTATCCCTCGAATAAAAAGCTACTGCGTTCGTGAATAGTGCTCCGGTTTTCGAAAAACCACAACGAACCAAATGTTTGCCTTGCGACAGATCTTCGACAAACTCGTGAGAACTCAACGTGCAAAACCACGATCTGTTTATAGATTTCAGGACAGCGTACGATTCAATTAACACCAAATCAACAAGTCTGCTTCGGCAAGCGTGCGGTCGTGGTTTCGAATCTTAGTACAAGCAGGCCATTCGATGTTAACTATGTTCAAGCATGGGTTTATTCCAAAGTCCACCCCGGATCCTACCTTCATACTGAGATCTGCATTTATCAACGATGAGATCTTCCACCGGAGCAGGCTATAAGTATGGTACTGGCTTTAGGTGTGAAATGAAACCTTTTGGTCACGGACAAATGATATTGTAGTTCTAGAAACGTCTAGAAAAGTCGTAAAAACATAAACAGAAAAGGATAAAACCACCGACAATTAAGCACAGACAATGTCGTGTCCATACACGAATAGAACTTTCGAATTTGGACTCAAAATTGAAAGTTTTACTTGATGTGGGATTTTAAATTGTACCTTAAACTGGATTTTTAATTGAATTTGTATTTTGATTTCAAACCGAGCTTGGAATAAGACATAGAATTCGACTACAAATTAAATTTGAAATTTTAGTCGAAACAGAGCTTGAAATTGGCTTCAATCAGACTTGAAATCAGACATGGCTGGGGATGGTGAAATTGGACTTAAACTAAGACTTAAATTGAATTAGACAATGTACTTAAAAATAGACTCGGAATTGGACTTAAATTTGACCTCATTTGCTGATTCAAATTGAACTAGAAATTTTACCTTAAATCGAACTTGGAGTCTTAAAATTGGACTTTAAATGAAAGTGAACGGGAACGTGATATCCCACCTAGCACCAACTCGTATATTAATGTACGAAAACTATCGTAAATATCTCCTAACAAACTCGAAATCGTAACTAAAGATGGATAAAGTGGGATCAAGTTGATTTTTTGTCGTATATAATGATAATGACTGACATACATACGATTTTCAACAAAAAATCGTAGAGTAGTACGGAGTGACTCGCGCTTAATCGGATATTATCGTATATAAATACTTATATAGTCGTAACGCACAAAATTATTCGTAATCACGTATATCGCCTTCAAAATAGTACGGATATGCCAATTTTGCGCATGAAATACAATTTATTTAGCATGTATATCTGTACGTAATACTGATTTTTACCTTTTTTATACATATGAAAATGCTATCTGGGATTGGACTTGTTGAAATCGACGTTGAATTTTGTGAATTTAAAGTTGAAATTTGATTTGAAAAGTCATATGCCTTTTGAATATGAATCTGAAGTTGAAATGGAACATGCAATAAGGCATGTAGTGGATCACTGTTGTTCAATTTTGAATAAATTTTCCACTCGGTGGACATCAGAATACCGCCGGTTATGTTGCTTGTGAAAGGAATGACTTCTTCTGTTTTATCACAGTTGGCTTTAGTGTAGCAGATTTACATTTACATTTACATTTATTGGGGTATTTTATCTGACATAAACATTGTCGTAATGAATAAAAACTTAACATAACAAATTACACCTCTTCAATTTCTGTGCAAACAAGTGCAATGGTTCGCCGAACTCAAATAGTTCCTCCACCTTTGAAAAAGTCCGAATGCATTCCGTGATTGGTTCGTTATATCCAAATGCCGTTCGATGAAATGGAGTTTGTAGTAGGCCCGTTGATCGTAATGGTCGTTGTGATACCCAGAAATTCAGCAAGGACAACAGTTTTGGAGAATCAATTTCACCATTGATTAGTTTAGCCACATATAAGCCTGATGCATTTTGTGTCTGTGGTCAAGCGTGTCTAGGTCGATTAAGTAATTAAAGAATGTGTGTAAACTTATATTGGAATTTAAATTCGGTTTGAATTTAGGCTAGTTTGGACTTAGTTTACTTCAAATTAAACCATCAGTTCAAAATGCATTTGAAACTAAACTTGGACTTCGACTTATATTCGTGAAGTTCTAGTTTTTGTAAAAAGTGAGCGAAATGACGCTAAATTGGCCAAACATATATTGGGTCGTTCAATGGCAGGTGGGACACTCGCACTTACGCTCTTTCGGTTGGTACCCGAATGTTTCACTGACTAAACTACTGCCGCACTCTTATATTGGGTGGTGTAATACCTAGTTTTGTATTTATTCTCGCAATTCTATCATTCCAAATAGGAACCACACCTTCGCCTCGGTGACGATAACTGTTTTTGTATTGCAGAAATTCCACCTTCGTAGACTCCCATGTAAAACTTATTAGCGTGATTTTTTTTCTGCGTTTCCCGCACACGTTTACAATTTAGCAATTTGAACCATCTGGTTTTTATTATGAGCTCACCTCTGTACCCCTCCTTTAGTGACAAGCATATCTTCAATGTATTGGTAAAGTTCAGGATATTTAGGCCATTGCAAATCATTTTCAAAGTTTTTGTCACCCCCCCCCCCCCGTTGGAAATTGGCTTGAAAAATCGGGGAGCAAAAAAATAATTTGTAGGATATGAGTTAATTTTTTTTATAAAATCAATTGTCTGTGGGCTCTACAGCCTGAAAAACTCGAAAAATGAGTGTACGAGTTGAGTTAATGCTTCTAGCACGAAAAAAACCCGATTTAATCCACCTAGTGGTGAAAGGAACCTTTGTTATACGGTCTTACTTGGTATTTGAGATAGAAATCGACACGTTTTCGGAACATAATTCATCTATTGGTTAACGTTGCGTAATGCGTTGGTTTACATAAAATTTTTGAAAATTGAATAAGTTTACAAATTTTGAACAAAATAGGAACACTTTTAAATTTTGATAGATCCTTTTTTCATGTAATTGCTGAGTAAGGATAAGTAAGTTGTTATTAATTTGAGTAAGTGCAAATAAAAGTAAATTGTAAGAGGAAATCTTATTCTTTAACATATACATTGCCTAGTAAAGGTCTAGTTTATAGGTTTTTGAACTATGCATAATTTCCTGTAATGCCATTCTATTTGATTCACATCAATAGAGTTTTCTTGAATAATTTTAATCAATTTTTATTAACCTTCGGTTACTCACGCTGTTGTATTTTGTACAACACGTGTAGGTTTTTCAACGCCATATTGTTATAAAGTTACAAATCGTTGTTTAACTAACGAATATTCTTCAATAAACTTATTCTGAGCAAAATGTCATAATTATTCAATGCATTAATAATTTAAATTGTTTGAAAAATAGATCAGCATAAACCGCCATCACAGAAACGAAACAATCAGCATGCGAGGTGTACCGCAATTGACCCCAAGTGGAATTTTCTCTCGTTTCTTCATATGGAAAAATGGTGTCTGTATGCAGCAAAACTAGCCAATGTAAAATGTTTAAAATGTATCCGTCTGCTGGTAGTCGAGTAATTCGTAGTCAAAATTAAGGTATTTTTTTATAATCAAAGTTCTACAGTTCCTAAACAAGCAAACATAGAGGTATACTATATTCAGCAAAGTTGTGTATTTTTATCATTTGTACAATTTTGTAATAGATGAAAAAGTCATACAACAATTACAAAAAGAGTAAAAATATAAAAACTGAGTTTACAAATTCATATACAATAAATAAGATTTTTCTATCTTAGCTGTAGAGATGGAAGGTTACTGTCTCTAGCAAAATTTCTTGTAATAATATGCACTATAACTTTGCAGAGCACATCAATGTGTTATATTGACACTGAAGAAAAATAATTTTTTTTATTTCACTTTTAGGGGGATTAGTCAAAATATAGATTTCACCAGACGATAGAGCTTTTAATTTCAAGAAACTATTCTAAAGGTTCGATAAACCTAAAACCAAGTTTTCCCAGTCAAACCTCTAGTGCGCACGTTTTCTTTGGTTTGGGGTTATAGTGCGCGCGAGTAACTGTGTTGCAAAAGTTGGCGCGAGTGTTCGAGGGTTAATATCTTTTGACCGGTACAACCAATTCTTATGAAATTTTGCATATATATTCGTAGTGTCAAAACCTCTCGTTTGACATTAAAATAATTGAAATTAGGTAAATTATCTTGGTTAAAATCATTATAAATTATTGTTAATTTTGGTGTGGTGTATACGGTTGCTCATAACTTTCAAATTAAACGTCCAATCAAAAAACCATTCAATAGTGATCTATTAGCATATATTATCTTTCAAATGAGACTAATAGCGCATAAATCGGTTTGGCCATCTCTAAGAAACAGGCGATAATTATTACCTTGTCAAAACAGGTTTTTTAAGCATAACTTTTAAACTACTTGTTTGTTTTCAATTAAAAATTTCTGAATAATTTAGCTTTAATAAGGGCTTTCATTTGATACTAAGATCGTTGAAATCGGTCATGTAGTTCTAGAGAAACCCGTGTCACGTATTTTTCACATTTTTGTTTATAACTTTTAAACGAAACGTCGTGTCACGAAGCAACTCAATAGTGATCTACTAGACAATAATACCTTTCAAACAAAAGTAATAGCGAACGATTCGGTTCAGCCATCCCTGAGAAACAGGCGATAGAAAAAATCATTACATACATACACACACACACACACACACACACAGACATTGCTCAAATCGTCGAACCCTATCGATTGGTATATGTGACTTGGCCCTCCGGGCCTCGGATCAATTTCGTGTTTTTCGACCAATTTTTAAACCTTTGTTATAGTATAACAAAGGTAAAAATGGAAGTTCAAACAGTGGAATTTCCGAAACTCGGCCAAAAAACTTTTCTTTCGTTTTTGTCTTTTTGTTCGTAGATGTTTGCATTAAAAATAGCAACGTATTTATTAAAAGCATGAATAGATTTGGTTTTAACGTTTAAACTTTTAGTAAAAATGCCTAAAATCCATATTTTTTGCTCGAATAAAAAATGCTCTTTGTTTTTTTTCGCTCCCCCCGTCTTCAGTGGCCCAACACCGGAGGGACTAAAACTTTTTTAAATATTTGTAATGACCTTATTATTCAAATATGAATTAGCGTAGGACTCGTAAAATTGATGCAAGGCACAAAATGATTGCGCTTCGTTTCTGCCGCCAAGAAGATAGATTGCTAGCTATTCGGTCAGTGAGATAGAAACAGGCACTCTGTTGCCAAACATCGCTGTGGCAAGTTTATGACTCTACCATAACCGGCTGTTTTTTTTATTTGTGTCTGACTGTACGCGGTTAAGACGTAAACACTTTTCTGAAAAGTGAGCAAGTGTCTGGTAGACCACCCCATATAAGGGAGCGGTAGTAGTTTATTCAATCAAATTGAATCTTAAATTGCAGTTTAACTGGTCGGTGTTAAATCAGACCGGAGCAAGTCGTAAAATTAAAAACAATGAGTTAATGACAGCAAACATGAAGAATTTTTTAAGCTGCGTTTTACTCTAATCAAACTATATAAATGTTGCAAACAGCCAGAGTTATGAGATGATTTCGAACGATTAATATGTATAAACCATGCAGAGTAGCAAACTTTTTTTTTCTCAAAACCAGAGTTTTGTCACTTGGTTCGGTCTAATTTAACACCGACCAATTAGAAGCTGCAATGAGACTTTAAATGGGTCATGAAAGGACTTGAACTAAGACTTTTAGTTGGATTCCCAGTTCACATCACCAGGAATCGGTTTGTTTTACATTAAATTTAATATTGCAGGTGGGGCGCGTATCCCATTACGCCGCAGCCTCGACACGCCAGTGAATGCAGCTTGCTCACTGAATAGCGATACTGCAAAAAGCAAAAAACAAAGTGCGGAATACGGGAAAACACCTGGATGATATTACAATAAATCAATATACTGGTCGTAGTGCTGATTACTAGTGGTTACCATGAGGTTGGCAGCATGGTAACGGAATGTCGAATCTACTGTTCAACAGTATTGTGGGGGGGGGTGTTATTTGAAGGAAAGGCGTGCAGAGAACTGATATCATCATCATGATTCATGAAGTCTTATATTATTCTAGGTTTGTCGGATTTATTTTAAGGGGGAATGAGCAGTCATCTATATTTCGTCGGAAAGCTCAATTTCGGAAGCAGTTTTTGGGCCCAAAACAGGGGTTCTGTTTTTACATATGTATTCACTACCTTCTTCTTGCCAATCTGAACACAGAGAATATATTTTCATGAACAGAATTTTTGTCAAAAAAAAACTGCTTTTGAAATTTAAAGAATCAATTACGACTTATTTTTGGAAAGTAGTTTAACTTTGGTGTCGTTGACAACTGTATGTCTAAGGAAGTTGTCTTATATCGAGGTAAAAATGGTCTTATATTGAGGTTGTTTTATGTTGAGGTTTTCTTACGTCGAGGTATATCAGTAAAGGCTTTTAAAATGCCCTTCCTTTATTTCTTCGTGACCTTACTGTTAACGCTTGAAATCTATACTCAGCAAGAGCCAGTCGTCGATATGGAACCCATAACCGCCATCTTTACTCGAGATATGTTTTGCAAAAGCAGCAACGTCCTAAACTAAATCCCAAACATTTTTGGTCATTTGTTAACGAGAAGCGCAAGGAAACTGGACTTACTGCCCAAATGTCACTAGGTGATCTATCTGCCAGCAATACTGAAGTCATCTGTTATCTTTTTTTTTCAGCAATTCTCTAGTGTATTCGCCAGTAGCAGTGCTTCAGCCCTTGACCAGGAATCTCTAAAGTTCACTATTTTCACGCAAAATGAAGTTGAAGCTGCCTTGAAGCAGTTGAAATCATCGGTATCTCCCTTGCCGGATGGAATACCGTCGATTATACTGAAAAATTATGCATCTACTCTTTCGAAACCTCTACAGTTTATTATTAACCAATCGCTTCTTCAGGAAACATTTCCAGTATGCTGGAAAAATCCTTCCTGTGTTCAAAAAGGGAAATAAAAACGATAATGCCAATTACCACGGAATAACGTCGCTTTGCACTGGCTCGAAATTATTTGAGATCCTCATTGGTGGCACGCTGCACAGAAGTTTTGCACAATACATCTCAACTGATCAGCATGGCTTTTTTCCTGGTCGCTCGATCAGCACAAATCTAGTGGAGTTCAGCTCATTTTGTCTACAACATATGGAAGGTGGAGCACAAGTCGACACGGTGTATACTGACATCAAAGTTGCGTTCGATCGAGTTGACCACACCATACTGCTTGCTAAAATAAGTCCGGTGGTTGAAATCTTTTCTTGAAAACCGCTGTCTTTCTGTGAAATTGGGGAGCACTGAGTCTTGCGGCTTCCGGAGTACCTCAGGTGTGCCTCAGGGCAGCAACGTCGGACCCTTGCTATTTTCACTGTATTACAACGATGTCTGCATGATACTCCCTCCAGGATGCAGATGCAGGTGTATGTTGATGACCTCAAAATCTACCTTGCAGTTCGCTCAGTCGCTGATTGCATCGAATTACAGAAGCTAATCGATTTGTTTTATGGTTGGTGTGTATGCAACCGGCTCAGTATCAGTGTCTCCAAGTGCTCTGTGATCAGTTACAACCGAAAGAAGGCTCCAATCCAATAAAGTTATTCCATAAACGGCCAGAATATTGAATGCGTAACAGTCGTCAAATATCTTGGTGTTCTGTTGGATATCGAGCTTACATTTCAGGACCACTACAGTAGCATCATTTCCAAAGCAAATAAGAACCTGGGGTTCAAAATGAAAATTACAAAAGAGTTTCGTGATCCATACTACCTGAGAGCCTTGTATTACGCACTTCTACGCTCATCATTGGAGACGGCAGCTGTTGTTTGGAGCCCTTACACCGGTCTTTGGACTGCACGGATCGAATCTGTACAAAAAAGGTTTATCAGATACGCGCTTCGAGATCTGCCCTGGACGGATCCAGTCGAATTTCCTTCATTTGAAAACAGGTGTAAGCTGATGGACATGGACACATTGGAAAATAGAAGGGATGATATGCGTGCTGTATTTGTTGGAAAGATATTATGTGGAAGAATTGATGCCCCTTGGATTCTGGCAAGGGTCAATATGAACGCGTCCTCGAAAGTTCTTCGTTCTACTGACTTCCTCAGAATTCCATTTCATCGGACATTATATGGACAAAATGAACCTGTTACGGCTACGTGTGCAGTTTTTAACTCTGTGGTCTACTTATTTGATTTTAATATTAGCAGTGAAACGTTCAAGTGTCGTCTACGTAATCGTAGTTCATTTTAATTTGTTAGTTAGTAGTTTTTTATTTCATGTAGAGCTTGTTGTCAGATGATCCAAAGAATAAATAATAAATAAATAAATAAATAAATAAATAAAAAAATAATTAAATAAAAAACAAGGTGCCTCCACCGATTCCCCTACTAAAGGAGACGCATGGTAATCGTACAAAAACAGGCCGGCGAGTTTCAGAATTTTACAAATTTGTGTACGCGAGCCTATGAATGTATGAACCGAAATAATATATTGAAAATTGGTAGTTTCGTATTTTCCCAAAACAGCTCCAAGGTAAAAGGAAATTTTGCCATTTTTTCCGTAAAATGTTATATATCGCAAAAATAGTGTTTTACCCCATAAAAAAGTTTTCAAAATATTTTTTTTGTTTGTCGATGTTAAACCTGTTATTGGAGAAATTTTTACGATGGTTTTAATTTAATCAGGAGTACCAACCGAAAACTAACGATTAACTAGGATACATGGCCGACCTGTTGTGGAAAATGTATGAAATAAACGATATCTGCATTCCAAGGCTCATTTTGAAGCTAGTCAATTCGCGATGGCTGAAAGTAAACACTGCTAAAAAATAAACACTTAAATTTTCTGGCTGTATCTATTAAAACAATAGTCTACATTTTTGGAGTGAGAAATAAACTATTCAAGCAAGTTCCATGCTTAAGCTAATCCTCATCGAACGAAAAATCTAAACTAAATAGAAACACAGCCTGCCAAAAATATAACGAACAAAACTATATAATAAATTAGTCTACAAAAGGTATTATAAGGCTCTCTACTAGAGATGGTCGGGTCTCGGGTTTTCAGACCCGAAACCCGAACCCGTCGGGTTCGGGCTTGACACTTTTACCAGGTGTCGGGTTCGGGTTTGACCAAAAAAAAAAAAATATTCGGGTTCGGGTTCAGCGAAAAAAATAAGTCCGGGTTTCGGGTTTGGGTAATGAGAAATCGAACCATCTCCACATTCAGTTCTTGTAAAAGCATTATTTTAACATAATAAAATAAGCAGTACTTTAATGATATTTACTATGGCTTAGATATCAGCTACACTGGACTGGTTGCTTTTTAGACGCTTTAGTGTTTTCAGATTTAGATCGAGTTTAGACCAAAAGTTACATATTCCAGAATTCGTTAGTTGGATCATGTCATAACTGCGCCCAAACTAGTGATTGGGTGGACTGACAGAAGACTAGAATTGTCTGCTATCATAAATTATTGGTTTCTATTCCGATTTCCAAAAAGTTTCGTGCCTCAGAATAGTTGTAAGTTTAGCTGTCTTTAACACTAAATATACCGTGAAGCAGAGCTGTCACAAATACAGATATTTGTGCATGCATAAATTTGGGACCCATCAATTATTTCACTTGCTGTGATTTCTGGCTCTACTAATGTTCCTAAATTTTAAAGTACTTCATAAACTATTTATGTTATTTAAAAGATTAGATCGAGAAAATAAAATAATCCGGAGAAAATGGTAAGGTCCCAAATTTATGCATGCACAAATATCTGTATTTATGGCAGCTCTGCCGAGAAGGGGTCATTTCACCCATTGCTTTTTTAGTTCATTTTCACGACATTATAACACAATTCTCCTTTTATTAGAAAATATATTTAAAACATAATACAAAGTTTGGTCCTCTACTATTTCTGTTTTTATCGAGAAAAATATTAACGCTAATCTATTGATAATCGCGGGATTTCCGGTCTTGTCGCGAAAAATATTCGTAGAGTGAAGTCGGTATGTTTAGTGTTAAAATCAATCCCTTTTGTGTTTGCTACCTTTAAACTAAGGTGCTGGTCCTTTAGACTAAGAACTAGCTTTCGGTTATTAGATACCGGTATAACATAATGAAACAAGATCCAAGCATTTCAAAATAATTTCTCATGTAAATTTTTCTTTTCGCTTTTTACATGTTTCATAGAAAACTTAAGAGATATTCCCGCGAAAAGTAAAAGAAACGATTCTAGTGTATACTTTAATTTTTTTGAATTTTCAATTCACTTCCAAAAGAAAAAGAAGGGTGAAAAAAACCTAAAATTTCAAATGAATTTTAGAGCTCGAACGTTATAGAGAATACGAAAAGAAAACTGCCGAGATTTAAATCGAGGTGTGAGTTTTATGAAAATTAATATAAAATTCAAGATCAGGGCGGGATCAAATCTATACCTATAAAAAAGGATTTCTGTCTGTCTGTCTGTATGTTCCTTATAGAATCGAAAACTACTGAACCGATCGGCGTGTAAATTTGCATGTATAGGTTTTTGGTGCTTGGGAAGGTTCTCTCGATGGCAAAGGACCCCTCCCCCCACTAAGAGGGGGGGGGCTCCCATACAAATCTATGCCTTTAAAAATGGATTTCTGTCTGCTCTATGTTCCTTATAGAATCGAAAACTACTGAACCGATCGGCGTGAAAATTTGCATATAGAAGTTTTTGGGGCCAGGGAAGGTTCTTATAATGGTTAGAGACCCCTCCCCCCACTAAGATGGCGGCTCCCATACAAATGAAACACAAATTTCTGCATAACGCGAGAACTAATCAAGCGAATGGAACAAAATTTTACATGTGGGTGTTTTTGGAGGCATGAATTTTTTCTATGGTGAATTGAGACCCCTCCCCTCTTTAGGAGGGGAGTCATGTCCTCTCTCCCTTTTAATAGAGGGGGGGGGCTTCAAATTTCCTCATAACTCTAGAAGTTGGGGGAGTTGTTTTCTACTTTACTGTGAGGAAAATTTGTATATTAAAACATTCATGAACTCCCCAGAAACTTGCAAAACTCAAGATTGTGAGAAAGGTCATCCGAGATTCACGATTTATGTACAACACAGTTTAATTTGTGGCAATACGAAGTTTGTCGGGTCAGCTAGTTTAACATAAAATAAAACTTCGGGTTCGGATCGGGTTTTGGTTTGACTAAAAAAAAATCGGGTTCGGGTCGGGTTCGGGCTTAGCGAAGAAAATAAATCCGGGTTCGGGTCGGGTTCGGGTTTGACTGAAAATAAAATTTCGGGTTTGGGTCGGGCTCGGGTTTGACAGAAAATAAAAATTCGGGTTCGGGTCGGGTCCAGGTTTGACAGCAAAAAAATTTTCGGGCCCGGGTCGGGTTCGGGCTTGGAAAATATGAAACCCGACCATCTCTACTCTCTACTAGCCACTAATTACAATGGGAGAGTTTGTAATAACTGCTTCTGTTGATTGACTCATGCGATGCTCGTAAGCTGTACAGTCGAGTTGAGTTTTGGTTCACAAATTCATAGGTTCGCGTATTGCATTTCGTAAAATACTGGAACCCGTCGGTCTATTTTGTATGACAATTTTGTAAAATACCCAGCCCAGAAGGTTGAACATAACCATGCGTCTCCTTTGAAATAGGAATCGATGGAGGCACCTTGTTAAGCATGGATTTCAAGCTTCTAATACAGTAATCACAGCAAGACCGCGTAGAAATAAAGGAACGGTATTTTAAAAGCATTTATTTTGTATATCACCACCGACCGGAAGTTGAAGTTTTTCGACTATTTATTGGACCATCATGGTCCTATAAGTGCAATTGATCCTTTGCTGAATATCGCCAAATATCGGTTTCAGGTTACTATTCTCCAATCACGCCGAAAACACGCTGCTTGAGCATCCCTTCAACAGTGCATGTTCAGCGGATGCTATTTCTGCCTCAAAGTCGTCGATCTCCTCACAGTTCCTTACTCAATATTCTCGGTGAGAATTCATCTGGTATTCTCGCCACGTGGACAGTACTACGTATAAACCCCGTTTTGTTGCAAAATAGTGTTCAAACGGATACTGTCTGTCATAATGTATTTTTCGCTTTAATTAATCGGACACTGCCTTAAAATATCGTTCCTTAAATCCCACTGCTCGTTGTCTTTCTAAAGCTTTATTAAAATGCTGTTTTAACTGGGTGATTTTGTTTGCTTCGTTTAAGGTTGGCAGACCTTATGTCAACCATCTCTGGTCTTCCTGCACGACTCCGTTTTTTTTATTAGTTAACAGCAGGGATGGTTCGATCACTTTGACTCAATTTTGATTCATTTGACATTATCGTCTCAGCCGAGCAAAATTTGCCAAAGTTGTGTATGGGACATTTGTAGAACTAGTTATTATCTATAATGTTGCTGAATAAAGTTTTGCTGTATCTTTTGTATTTACAGTGCTACAATGCTAGTATCTCATTAGTGACTAAATGAACGTTCATTTAGTCACTTATGAGATACTAGCATTGTAGCAGCATAACTAAATAAGATACAGCAAAACTTTATTCAGCAAATCTGTAGATAATAACTAGTTTTACAAATGTGCCATATAAAACTTCGTCAAATTTTGCTCGGCTGAGACGGTACTGTCTAATGAATCAAAATTAACAGAATATATCGATAGATTTTTCTCAAAGCCAGTGTCGCTGAAGTCTTTTTTCCGCTACTCTCTCCAATTAGCCCGCACAACCAAAAAAATTGTTGAATTATCGGCTGTTTATTTCATGACAGAGAATAATATATCATTTTTATTATTCGCTGAAACTTTCCTACCGTAATATGTTTGCGTAATACTAGGATTTATTGCAGTCGTGTTTAGAAACCATTTCTAATGCTTTCTACATTTGAATGCATATTCCCCATCCTGTTGCAGCGAGCAGTAATCGACCCCTCGAAACCCATTAAACGATATCTGAATGCACTTTGCATCAAAAACCGCACCGATAGGTGTATATAAATAAAACTCGCCCCGAGATTGCCCGATCCGGCATCTGCTTCGCGCGAATCAACTTTCCATTTCATTCCCAGAACGTCAGCAGCGCTGGCTGTCATCCCTGACCATACCCAACAGCAGTGGCACCCGTAGCGCTCACTGCTCTCGTGCGTACGTAGGTATTCCCGTTTTGTTCCCGCTAGTCAGCGTCAATCCCAAACGAACGCCAACACTATAGTCAACCACATCCAACAACACCTCGCAGGCAATGCTCTCTGGGTTCTCCCGCGGGTTCTTCGACTTGACTTGCTTGCTGCTCGTTCATCGCGCGGTAGACAGCCGGCCAGCCAGCCAACCAGCCAGCCGGAAAGCAAACGTAATCCGAACCTATCCCAACGAGACGACGAGTGTTACATCCATCCCACTTTCCTGCATCGCGATAGTCACAGCCACAGCACATAGCAGCATAGATTTATTTTTATAACTTTTACCTTCATCTTGCCGCTCTCCCTCATGCTCACCAGAACTCTCCGCGATGTGTGTGCGATTCACACACAGTCTCTCGCATTACAAAACCGCTCGCAACATACCCGACATGAGGTAAGGTAGATTTCAAACGGTTCCCGAGGGAAGAAGCAGTGGCCGCCCGCCAGCCAGTATGCCGAATAGCGGACACACGGAAGAATGCGAGGAAAATTTTTCCGCTCATTCAAAACAAATCAAAAATACTAACACGACTCCGCCGCTCTCAGTTACACGGAGGCAAAAAACAAACGTAAACAAGTATAGGTACGATCGCAATCGCGGTTCGGCGAGTTGACCCTCGGGCATGGCCATCATCATCCTATCAGTGTGTTGTTGCGCCTTTACCACTACTAAAAACTCGCTCATCGCTAGTTAGTACACACAACAGTCCCCCCTTCGGGTTGAGCTTGAAAATGAACGCATGCGGCGATCGGGTCGGGTTTGCTCGGGTGAACCCCCCTCCTTGCTCACAACAAAAAGAGCGCACGACGGTTTGCTCTCTCGGCCAAACTTCGTGCCGGATGAATCCGTCATCCGAAGCTACACGTGTATGCGAAAATTATGCACAAAACAGAATCATTGAAAACAAAACAACCCACCTCGATGCGGTGGGTGGGTGAGTGCTATGTAGATGGGCATGGGATGGGGAGGAAAAAGTGCACGCGTGGTCTTCCCAAGTTCGGCTATGTTTAGACGCGCTTTCGGTCGGTCGGTTCGGCACGGCATCAGTCGACGGCGGCGGCGGACTCACGTTTTTCTCAGGTGCAAGGCGATAGCTAGGCTGCCAAACCGATGCAACGTAGTCGTCGTCGTTTCCTTCACCACCTTTGCCACCACCCGCCGTTATGTAGCGAGCATATTTCGAACGAACCGGTGGGGTTTTTTTGGGCCGGGGGTGGTAGCTCAAAGTGACTGTTTTTAATAGCATTATTCTGGAGAGCCAACGATGTCAACGTCGTCGCCTGGCCGTTCGTCGTTAAGCTTCCGTTTTCTTTTGTTGCGAATTAACCGTTCGCTAATTTTCGTTTTTTGTGTGGGTGAGTGGGTGGTTGTGGAGGTGGTCAGCTGGTTGTGCGGAAAAAATGCAAAGAATTTTCCTTTCACACTGCTCGGTGTCCCCGATCGATGGCGTCACTTCAATCGAATGCAATCCGAACCTGTTGATGACGAATGCTTATTTTTAGACTTTAGACAGGTAGAAGAAGCTATTTTTTCGTGATTCGCATTGGACATCAACTGAAAAGCACATCACATGCTGCAACTACGGTGGACACGTGATATCTTTCGAGCGCGTTATGAAGCATAAAATGTTCGGCAAGAAAGGAAAAAATAGAGAAACCCGTCAAGACAGCGAACAGTTGACTATTGAGTATAATCATACTCAAGGAAATGCAATTGATTTATTCCAACCAAGTTAGAAGTAATTGATTTTATTGGTTCATAAAACTCGTTTTTTTTGCGACTGAGTCGCAAATCGAATAACACGATTGTTTATGATTTAATGTGTCTATGCACTTTTCTATGCCCCTGCTGGTTACATTTTAAACTCATTTACAACCGCAGCCTAGGCTAGATGGCGGTGGCGGTGGTGGTGGTGCTTTATTACACCGGGGCGAACAAAGTGCATTCTTCTCCGCCAATCCAATTACACAGCCTTACGAGCCGGATACTTTCTTTCGAATCTCTTTATGCGACGGTATTTATTTCCAGCATGAAAGTCGTTGACGTAGAGGTCTTTCAACTGCGAAAGCACTGAAGTGATGCTAACTGCACCACTTGACTGGTGCTGTAACAGACGCTGCTGGGCTGGCGGTCATTGTCGCCCTTGCCGTTCCTGTTACTGCTGCTGCTGCTGCTGCTGCAGCTATCCGTTGTCACTGATAAGTGCAGTATAGAGTTACTCAAGACTTGTCTTCGATATATTATTTATTTTTTATCCTTTGGCAATGCAATGAATGGACAGAAGTCACAACTGCTGCAGGTGATTATTTTTATTTTATTATTAATTTTTTTGTGCGTCTAACGGAAGACTGTTTTTTCTGAAAAAGATTTCTTAATAAAAAACTTGATATTATTATCAGATAAAATTCTTGACTAGATATATTATCCGATAAAATTTCTCGATTAGCGTCGTTCGAGGTTAATTATTATTATAACTTTTAATTATTGGTTCCCGAAGGTATGACGCTTTGTTTGAAGTCATTCCACTGCGGAGAAAACAATCTTTCTCTATTCAGTTGGAATTTTGTCCAATCATGATGAATGTCACAATAAAATCAAACACTCGCAGGCAATAGGCGTACTAAACTGCCCGCAGAGCGTGCACGCGATTTCAGAACTATAAATTTCTAAAATGCGTTCCAGGAGCATGAAAAAAATAACCAGAAATGGGTTCTTGGACTTCAGGGCTGTTCTGCTCTTTGTCCCATCTATTTCACTTATTTTTACTTGTTTGTCCGTACCACCTCAGTCACGGAAACTTTGAAAGAGTTAGGACGTTGTCGTCAGCATCCACATGCCAAATTTGGTTCGAAATGCTCGATTAGTTCTCGAGTTACACAGATATATGTGATGTATGGGAGCACCCCGCCCCCCTTCCAGAAGAGGTTCTTATTTCCTTGGGCCCAAAAACCTCTGCAAACAAATTTTCACGCCGATCGGTTCAGTAGTTTCCGAGTCTATAAGAGTCATAATATGACCGAAATAACTCGAAAATATAACTAAAAGACAACGAAAGGACATCAAAACAGCAAAACAAAAGAACAAAAAACACAAAAAAAAATTTCTTTTTCACGATTGAATTCCACAGACAATGGTAGTAAATAAAATTCATATTGGAATTCAATAGTGGAAAAGTTTCTCTTTAATTTCAATTTTCATATTCCACTAAGACGCTCAAAAAACTTCAAATAAAAAGATGTTTGAAAAGCAGTAAAAAATTGACAAAACATGCATAAAAGACGAGCAAAAGATAGTAAAAACTAACATTATTGTTGACCAGACAACGGCCAAAGACGACGAAAAAGTAACAAAAAAACAATGTACAGGTGACAAAAACATTATAAAACGACGACTAAAAGACGCCAAAACAACAACACAAAACGGCAAAAACATCAAAAAACCACTGAAAGCAATGACAAAAGCGCCATAAACAGACGACGAAAATTCGACCAAAAACTAGACAAAACATCGTGAAAAGATTACAACAATATGGCAGAAATATAACAAAAAGACGTCGAAGATGCAGCGAAAAGACGACAAAATACGATGAAAAGACGGCAAAACAGTGACAAAAGATATAAAATACAATACAAAAATAATCAGCAGATATATAAAAATTACAGTAATGTTCCGATTTTGTCAGCTTTGTGTGTTGAATTTTGGGCTGACAAAATGGAGAAACTGACAAAATCGGGAACTTTTTTTCCGAAATTTTTTTCAAAATTCAAGACTTAAGACCTTACAATATCGAAGACTTATACTAAAAATTAAATTTTAACCCTCAATTGGTCAACCGGAAGCTCAATGAACCGGGCACAGCACACTGGCCTAGAACTTTTATTGGTGCGCATTAGTTTTTAGCGGGAAAACGTGATTTTAGATTGATGAAACCTTTGTAGAGTTTCCAGCGGTATTCAAATTTTGATTAATCCCCGTAAAAGTGAAATAAAAGAATTACTTTTCTTCAGTTTCAATATAACACATTGATATGTTCTGCAAAGTTTTACACCATATTATTACAAGAAATTTTGCTGAAGACAGTAACCTTCTCTCTCTTCAGCAATGATAGAAAAATCCTATTTCTCATAAATAAAAAATCGTTAAAATCAGTTTTTCTAATTTAGCTGTTTTTGTAGTTGTTGTATGACTTTTTCTGGTTTTGCAAAGTTGTACAAATAGTAAAAATACACAAAATTGCTGAATATAATATACCTCTATCTTTGCTAGTTTAGGAACTATAGAACTTTTACTATAAAAATACCCTAATGTTGACCCCGAGTTACTCGCAAGAAGGCTTCACTTTATTCAAAAACTCTCCCCAGAGATTCAGAATAGTTTCAAGCAGGTTGAAATGCTTTATAAATCATGTTTAAAAGCACAAAAGTTAAACCAAATTTACAGGCTGACAAAATCGGGATAAAAAGCTGATAAAATCGGGTGTTGCCAAAATCGGGAACTGACAAAATCGGAACAATACTGTATTGATATTACTATGAATAATTCTACAAAAAACGATGAAGAGACGATAAAAATACAGAAAACAGCGATATGAAATGGTAGGCGGCGAAAAAAACAATAGTCGACAAAAATACGATGAAAATACGCCAAAAAAGCGACAAAACTGTTAAAAAATAGTAAAGAACGATGAAAAGACAATACACAGATGCAGAAACAGAGTCAAACATGCCTAGCAAGATTGCAATTTACGAGAAAAAAAGATGCCATTAAGAACAACGACAAAAAGACACCGGAAAACCGTTAGAAAAATGCTAAAAAGAGCTTGACAAACGTTATAAAAGACGATGACAAAGGACGTGAATACGTCAAAAAAGAACAACGAAAGGAGGCGAAAAAGGCATGGTCCTTCCCTTTACAAAAACAGGATGATGAAAAAATGCCAAATTGGTAAGAAAAGGCAACAAAAAACCGACGAAACGACGACAAAAGACTATGAAGAGATAATAATAAAAAGGAAGAGAATATAACAAAATGACGACAAAAAGATGCCAAAACAACAGCCAAAAAGGCGACAAAAATTGCAAAAAGCCGCCAAAAAATGGGACAAAAATGTCAACAACAGACCTCGAAAAACGACTAACAAGCGACGATAATAGAATGAAAAGAAAAAAACAAAGTAAAAAATGACAAAAAAAAGTATACGAGTAGACAGCAAATAGATAACAAAACGAACCGGTGGAAAGAGAGCAAAAAGACGACAAAAAGTTGACAAGCAAGCGAAAAAGTTATGAAAAAAACACAAAAGACGACCAAGATACGATCCAAAGACGCAGAAAAAACGCGACAAAAACGTGACAAAAAAGCTAAAAACACAATAAAGAACGAGAAAAGGACTATAAATAGATGTGAAACGGCGATGAAAAACACGGCATTACAACAACAATAAATCTTGATAAATACTATAAAATGACTTGATAAAATGACGAAAAAAGACATTACCAAGAGCAAACAAAAACGCCACAAAAGGCGATAGAAAGACAGTAGGCTAGATGTCAAAAGAACGAAAAACGATTAGCAGACGGCAAAAAGACAACAAACAAATGTCAAGAAGATGACAGCAAAAGGCGACAAAGTAGACATAACAAAAACACGAAAAATTAAAGACAAAAGACGGAGAAATTAAGGACAGAAGACGACAAAATAAAGGCAATGAAAAATGAAAAACAGAAAAAACAAATGT
Organism: Sabethes cyaneus; assembly: GCF_943734655.1. Classification (NCBI taxonomy): domain Eukaryota; kingdom Metazoa; phylum Arthropoda; class Insecta; order Diptera; family Culicidae; genus Sabethes; species Sabethes cyaneus. The sequence goes on from NC_071354.1 coordinate 226,904,053, forward strand.
GAATGTGGTGCAATATTCGATTTGTTTTGTTCAAAAAACAATGATACGTTCTGGACTCATGTATATAAAGTTCGGAAGGTATCGAAACGAGACACAGTAGGACGGCTTAAAAACAGGCGGACATCAGCTTTTGCGTAGAAACTACTGGGTGGGTCAATGAATAATCGATTTAATTTAAAGCCAAAAATAAATAAAGCCCACGAAAAAGTTGTACAAAATGTTATTTAAGGAGTTTTTGTCGAAGAAAGAAAACTTCGATCTCTTAAGGGAAAGAAGTTATAGTGCTACAAACTAATGTATCCCCTTAATACCAGTTTTTCTAATTTTTACTGGTTATTTAGACTTCTACGCAGTTTCGCTGTTCTACGAAGTTTAACATACTATGAAAATACACCTTTTTGCTGAAAAAAGTGCAGCTCTACCTTTCTTGTTTTTTGAGTTATTGCAGCTTTTGTGCAAAAAATAAGGTTTGCGGTGCTTATTTGAGACACTCACATCCGAGCAAAAACTCCTTAACCCTCTAACGCAGCGGGATAAGACCGTCTGTAGACGGCATTCGCTTTTGGAGCTCCAGAGCCACATTCGAAATTTGTCTTGAATTGACAATATGAGAAATATGTTCAGAACAGATTTCCTGACATATTGATACTAATATCACAACATTCTGACCATGCGTTCTAAAGTTATCGTCTTTCAAAAACAAGAATTCCGAAAAATTTCGAAAAAAAAATTATGGTGCGAATATTTCCTCTTTTACGTTTGAAGAAAAAGGACATCTAGAACAAAATGTTCGATCTCAAATTTTTCCTATGAGTAATTTACATGCTTTTTTTCAATTTTGTGATATATTTGAACTGAAAAAATATTTGGGTAGAACGTTAGGCACTGAAAAGAGAATTTGGACTATTTCATGCCTAGCGGTGCTCCAGATAAATATTTTCCCATGAAAATCAAAACTCGAGCTTCTTTTGAGTGTACTTTTATGATAAAATAATCATTTGCTCGATCGCATCGTTTTTACGATGTTGCCCATTAGAGGGTTAAATAACATTTTGTACAACTTTTTCTTGGGCTTTGTTTATCCTTTGGCTTTAAATAAAAAAGTTAAATTAATTATTTATTTACCCCCCCCCCCCCCTTAATGTAATTTTTTGGTATAACAAAAAAGTACTTCAAAAATCAAGAAACTTTTGTGAAGACACAAAAGCAGAAGACTTAGTAGTTTCTGCGCAAAAGCTGATGTCCGCCTTTTATGAAGCCGTCCCACTGTGCAGGGTACCGAACCGAAGTGACAAACAGGACAGGGCGGCCAAAACTCGCGCAAGTAAGTTGTACAGGAAGTGACTCACAAAACTGTTCTGCATTGTGATGAATGGTGAATGATGGCAGGTTTCGGCTGTACATTCCGATGAAATTTGGTCTTCTGCTTTTTTCGTTTAACAGACAGTTAGTCCGGACAGGACAATGGCGGAGTTAGTGGACCGATCCTAATAACTTTAACAGTCCCTCACAGTCAAGATTCAAACATGCGACGAATGGCTTGCTAGACTAGTGTCATATTTTGAGGCCAACTGGGGGAGGTCGCAGTCTTCTTCGATTGGCACGAATAGAACAAGATTGAGTAGGAACATCAAATTAACAGCATGCATACGTTTATTTTTCGTTTGCGCCAACGTTTCGATTCTTGGACTTGGATGTCTTCGAGACAGTTTTGAACACTTCAAAACAAATAATGATCAAACCCACATGTCAAAGACGGAATTCGTAGCTCTCGGGATAATGCCATAAGAGCCAATATTCTGCAAATCAATCGCTTTTGTATCTTTACTTGGGATAGTAAAAGATCAGCCCTCAACTTTATTACAGATCAAAATTCCAACTCTTGCTTGAAAATACCTTTCTAGCATTAGCAAAGAAGTTGAACACAACGTAGGTGGCTATATAATCGCATTATATACTTGGTTATTATTTGTTCAGGACTAGGAGACAATCAAATTGTGCCATCTTCTGCCAAATTATCAGACAATAAGCAAAATTGTATAATTTTGTAGATATTCAATCAAAAATGTTTAACTGAAATGATTAGACGCATGATTCTCTTTAAGTCACTTTCCGTGGTTGAATCGTAACAAAATTAAGGTCAAAATAAGTTGCAAAATCTATGGAATCGAAATCTGAAATAGAAATACACCTCATTAAAAGGTCAAGACAAAAACACGACGTTAATCTACAGAAATGCAATTTTGTTCAAAGCCATGGAGCTACATTTCGCTTTCGGAACTTGGCCTTCTGTTTTTGGTGGA